>NW_027256895.1:12202593-12334818 GCF_029215685.1 Pituophis catenifer annectens
CTACTCTACTCTACTCTACTCTACTCTATTCTATTCCTATTCCTATTCCTATTCCTATTCCTATTCCATTCCATTACACTCCATTCCACTCCACTCCACACTCCAGTCTGCATTCTATTCTATTCTATTCTATTCTATTCTATTCTATTCTATTCTATTCTATTCTATTCTATTCTATTCTATTCTATTCTATTCTATTCCATTCCATTCCTATTCCTATTCCTATTCCTATTCCTATCCCTATTCCTATTCCTATTCCATTCCACTCCACTCCACTCCACACTCCAGTCTGCATTCTATTCTATTCTATTCTATTCTATTCTATTCTATTCTATTCTATTCTATTCTATTCTATTCTATTCTATTCTATTCTATTCTATTATCGATCGTTCATATTATTACAGCAGCAAGAATTGTACTCGCACAAGCCTGGAAAATGTCCACTACACCGACAGATTGTGTAATCATCCAGAAAATTTTTGAGTGTGCAGAAATGGACAAACTTACTATAGAATTAAATAACAAGGAAGACTCGGAATATTACTCAACCTGGGAAAACTGGTATCAATGGATAGAAAATAAAAATAGGAAATATACAGATCAAACTAAGACGTAAATTGTGTTTACAGATATTTGATCAAAAAGGAATATCTGAGAATATATTAGTAGAGTATGTTGAACTATCATGGACGTATTTTTGTTACAGCTGTATTTGTATTAGTATTTTAATATTTTAAACTTTAATAAAGGTTTTTTGAAAATTAACAAAAAGAAAAAGAAACACAGCAGAATCCTTCAACTGACTGGCATCTTTCCCTAGATTGTAGCAACAGCACTAGCACTTCTATACTCCTTCTCAATGATTTTACAGCCCTCTCTAAGCGGTTTACAGAGTCGGCATATTGCCCCCAACAATCTGGGTCCTCATTTTACAGAGGATGGAAGGCTGAGTCAACCTTGAGCGGGTGAGAATCGAACTGCTGGCAGCCAGCAGTCAGCAGAAGTAGCCTATGAAACTGCATTCTAACCACTGCGCCACCATGGCTCTTCTTAATTGTAAGTCCCATTTTTCTTTCCTTCATGGCGAGTAGTGTTGGACATCATTTATTTTATTTATTTTTATTTATTTATTTTCATCAAGCATGTATTAGATAACAGATATAAGTATAAACTTGATTATGAATACATGAAATGGAATATGAATAAAAGGGAACATTAAGACATGTTTGGTAGGCATGCTGATGCACTTATGTATGCCCCTTAAAGACCTCTGAGAAATGGGATGAGGTCAACAGTAGACAGTTTAAGGTTAAAGTTTTGGGGGGGTTGGGGAAGAAACCACAGAGTCAGGTAGTGCATTCCAGGCATTCTGTTACTTAAGTCATATTTTCTGCAATCAGGTTTGAAGCATTTTACCATAAGTTTGTATCTATTGTGTGCTCGTGAATTGTTTTGGTTAATTTATTTATTTATTTATTTGTTTGTTTGTTTGTTTGTTTGTTTGTTTGTTTGTTTGTTTGTTTGTTTGTTTATCAGACTTATATGCCGTCCTTTCTCCACAAGGACTCAGGGCGGCTCACAGCAATAAGCAACAACAACAAATTAAAATTCAAACAATAAAAGAATCTAAAATTCCCATTAAAACCCCTTCAGTCCAGGCCAGCCTGGCAAAACAACCATGTTTTAACGTCACGGTGGAAAGAGCGAAGATTGGGGGCCACCCAAAGCTCAAAGGGGAGCTGATTCCAGAGGGTAGGTGCGCCTACAGAGAAGGCTCACTCTCTAGGGGCCGTCAGCCGACATTGCTTGGCCGACGGAACCCCAAGTAGGCCCTCTCTATGTGAGGGTTGAAGCTGAAGTATTCATTGACAGGTAGGACATTGTAGCAGATAATTTTATGTACTATGCTTAGCTCGGACGGTGAAGTTCTAAGTTGTCTAAGCTCAACATTTCAAGTCTGGTGACATAAGGTATTCTGTTGCGAGCAGAGGAGTGGAGGACTCTTCTCGTGAAATATCTCTGGATTTGTTCGATTGTATTAATGTACGATATGCAGTGTGGGTTCCTGACAGATGAGCTGTAATCAAGAATTGTTCTAGCAAAATTTTTGTATGCCTTAGTTTGCAATTCTATATTACCGGAGAAGAAGCTATGCAAGATTAGGTTAACAACTTTTAATGCCTTTTTGGCAATGCTGTTATAGTGAGCTCTGGCACTTAGATCATTTGAAATGAGTACTCCAAGGTACGGGACAGAACGAGGGTCATCTTTATACCATATCAACTAGAGCTTCAAAAGCTGACTGGGGTTCTGAATGTACTAGTGTGTGCAAAATTGCACACGCTCAATTGTGCTTCATAGGAACTAATTGAGAAAGATAGCTCTTAATACATTTTCTCCTGTTTTTGATTGGCCCCCCTTCTGCTTCCTCTCACTGTGTCTCTCTGAAGGCACAGAAGTAGACAGCAGAGTCCTTCAACTGGATGGCTTGTTTCCACATGTTGAAAGTCCCCTTTTGACCAGTTTTATTGTGAGTTGCCTGGAAACCTTGGGCCTTGTTGTCAAATTCATTCAACAAGATCTCTAGAGGCTGACCAGCATGCTGAATGTACCAAAATGGGAAATTTATGCTACTGGATGGTGCTTCATAGGAACAATGGAGAGAAATAGGTTGTCCTTCAGTAACAGTCACGATGCCAGATGTTTGCTTCACCGACTGTCCTGTGCTTCCTCCTGGACAGAAAAGAATGGAGAAGGCATGAGTTTAGTTAGAGAGATGGACAAGTAGGACCTTCTCCCTCTTTTCAGATACAACCTTGGTGCTGCTTGGACTTACTTTTTTGGTGTCTACACACATTAATGCTAACTATGAGGGATAATCTGGAAAAATTCCTTCTCGGCTTTATATTTTTTCCATCATGTCCACCATCAAGCGCACTGAACACAAGCACTCACACAAACATGCAATCTCTATTCCATCCAATTCCATCCATCGTTGTTCTTGAAATTCCTTGCAGATGGTTTAATACCAATGTCCCAAATATCTTCCAGGGGATCCTATTCTACCAGAGTTCAAGGAACCTGAAGAACTCAAGATATGGCCAGTCAAAACCTATAAACTAAAGTAGGTAAAGGTAAAGGTTACCCTTGCACATATGTGCTAGTCGTTCCCGGCTCTAGGGAGCGATGCTCATCTCCATTTCAAAGCCGAAGAGCCAGCAGTGTCTGAAGACAACTCCATGATCATGTGACAGGCATGACTAAACACCAAAGATGCTTGGAATGCTGTTACCTTCCCACCAAAGGTGGTCCCTATTTTTCTACTTGCATTTTTTACCTGCTTTCGAACTGCTAGGTTGGCAGAAGACAAGTAAGGGGAGTTCACCCCATTACGCAGTACTAGGGATTCGAACCACTGAACTGCTGACCTTTCGATCATCAAGCTCAGTGTCTTAGCCACTGAGCCACTGCATCCCTAGTGAAATAGTGAAGAATAAATACGTACTTAAAAGTGAGATGACGAAGATGATGAACAGATGCCACAGCCACATTTTTCCAGATAAGGAATGGGTTATTATCACCCCTTTGCAGGACTTCAAGGATGGTACGGTCACCTTCAGATCTTCCCTGCCACTTGGCTGTGAAAGATTATACAACTCTTCTCGTTCACAAATAAGTTTTCTTACAGCATCTAAATTTGACGGTAAAAGGAAGACAAACCACAGGATATGGTTCAAAGAGCGTATTTGCTGCAGAAGGTACTGTGTGTCATCTGATAACACTCATGTTGACTCAAGATTGCCACCTTACGTTGTAAAGTGGGTGTAAGAAGACAGATGAGTTGAAGGAAGGATCCCAGTGTTAAAGGGACTTGGGAAGAGACCCTCCCTAGTATCTTGGCCCATAAAATTCAATGGGGGAGAAATGTTCATTTAGAATTGTAAAATTCTACCCTGTTTCCCCCAAAATAAGACATCCCCTGATAATAAGACAATCAGGCTTTTGAGCGCATGGCAATAAGGCCAAGCGCTTATTTCAGGGTTCAAAAAAATATAAGACAGGGTCTTATTTTGGGGAAATCATGGTATTAATGTAGCCTTATAATAAAATAGAATTAGTTCCTCTGGGACCACCTTTCAAGGCAGTAGGCAAAAGAGAGAGGAGAAACAAGAGAAGGCTGCCCCAAGAATTCTGATGCTGAAAAAGGGGGAGTTTCCCCATGTTCCTTTTTAATCTGATCCTGGTCTTTTCCTCGAAGCAACTGCTCTCTAGCTGCCAATCCATCAAATAACAGCAATAGCACCCAGGTTTATTTAAGTAAAATAAAGCACCCCACTTTACAGCCCTCTCTAAGTGTTTTATAGAGTCAGCATATTGTCCCCTACAATCTGTCCTCATTTTACTAACCTAGGAAGAATGGAAGGATGAGTAAACCTTCAGCCAGTGAGAATAATAATAATAATAATAATAATAATAATAATAATAATAATAATAATAATAATAATAATAATAACCTGACATAACAATAGCTGTAAAGAAAAAAGTATGGTTCATTGACATCGCAATACCTGGTGATGCATGGATTGAAGATAAGCAGCAAGAAAAAATTAAAAAGTACCGGGACTTGCAAATTGAAGTTGAGCAACTGTGGAAAAAGAAATCGTATGTTGTCCTGATTGTAATTGGAGCCCTTGGAGCAATACCCAAAGGGCTCCCCTGCTATTTAGAAATTCTAAATTTACTGGACTTGAACATTTTGACTCTACAAAAAACCACCTTACTCAGAACAGCTTACATCCTCCGACGATACCTTAACAGTTCCTAGATCCTTGGTTAGGACTCGAGCTGCTGAGCTATTAACCAGCCTCAAAGGCTGTGAATCTCATTAAAGAATAACTAATAATAATAATAATAATAATAATAATAATAATAATAATATGACCTGGCCATCAAAATTATGCGATTATGGATGAAACATGTAACAGTGATATCCATTGTCTGTGATACCCAGGAGGAGGAGGAGGAGGAGGAGGAGGAGGAAGGAGAAGGAGAAGGAGAAGGAGAAGGAGAAGGAGAAGGAGAAGGAGGAGAAGAAGAAGAAGAAGAAGAAGAAGAAGAAGAAGAAGAAGAAGAAGAAGAAGAAGAAGAAGAAGAAGAAGAAGAAGAAGAAGAAGAAGAAGAAGAAGAAGAAGAAGAAACCCGTATCAACCATTAGCAACAGTCAATGGTATTTGGGATGCATTTTTGAATGTTCAGTTGACTGAGTTTCGTGTTTAATGAATAAAGTATATAACAACAACAACAACAACAACAACAACAACAACAACAACAACAACAACAACAACAACAACATTCAAGGTCAGGACACAGCACCACTATCGCAAAAAGGGGAATATTTCCATCTCCACTGATGCAGGGCCAAGACACTTCTTCCACTATCACACGCCTAATTCTTTTGAATTTTGACCCAACAAAGCCAGGCAGGTGAAAATCAGGTGGTTTGGCAAAGAGATCACCTAATGGTCAGACCACAAGAAGATACCTTGGACAATGCATTCCTCTCTGCAGGTATTCTGGAGTAAAAGGTAAGTGAATAGATAGTTTTCCGAGCTGGTCTATGGGATTTCAATGTTGTGATGGGCTGCACATTGTCCTGGTGAATAAGGAGGGCCTTCTTGTTCAGAATCCTTAACCATAGGCAAATGAGAGCTTCTTGTCTTCTACTATGGGGATGTATGATATTGCTAAATACTGTTAACCAGTGTAGAGGAGTAGCCTGTAGATTGATTGATTGATTGATTGATTGATTGATTGATTGATTGATTTAGTCAAACATGTACGAGATAACAGGTATTAACAGGTATAAACCCTGACTCCATTTTTGTAGAGAAAGGTACTTTTACTGAGTATGAACTGAATGCAACCAAAGAAAAGCAAGGTCTGAGGTAATAGGTGTGGAAATCACATATAGAAAGCATCGCTAAAACCTCCCCCCAAGGGCCCAGTCAGGATGATCCAATCCACATCCTCCCAAGTGGTCATGTGGGGTGCAGCTTCCAATGGCTCCATCCTTCTGGTATGCCAGGACGGTTGACCTTGACTGGTTATCAGCGCACCTCCCAGCTGCAGAGAAAGCGCTGAGGAAAACTTCACTTCCTGGTACAAGACATCTCCACCAGCTCACTTCCCCCCTCTCAACTACCCAGAGAGCTCCCCCCTCCCCCCGTTACAATGGCAGCCATAGCAAGCAAGCAATATAAAAGCAGAGGCTGACAGGCATAAGCATAAACATGGACATGAGCACATGAAATGAGTACAAATAAATGGGGACAGTAGGACAGAGACGGTAGGCACGCTGGTGCACTTATACACGCCCCCTTTACGGACCTCTTAGGAATGTGGGGAGATCCACGGTAGTCAGTTTAAGGTGGAAGCTATGGGGGTTTGAGGACATAACAATGGAGTCAGGTAGAACATTCCAGGCAGAAGATAATGCAAAACGCATGAAGCTAGCCAGACTGGTCAACAAATAGATCTTTTTCCGTATTCCATTGAGGACCTATATACTGCACGAGTCGAAATATTTACAGACCCCTCCCATCCTGGACAGAAATTGTTTCAACCCCTATCCTCAAAACGACATTATAGAGCACTGCACACCAAAACAACTAGACACAAGAACAGGTATTTTCTCCGAACACCATCACTCTGCTAAACAAATAATTCCCGCAACACTGTCAAAGTATTCACTAAGGCTGCATTACTATTACTATTAGTTTTCTCATCGTTCCTATCACCCATCTCCTCCCACTTATCACTGCATGACTGTAACATTGTTGCTTGAATCCTGACGATTGATATTGATATTGTTTCCTAGTATGCTTCGATTGCTTATTTGTGCCCTATGACTATCATTAAGTGTTGTACGTTATAATTCTGGATGAATGTATCTTGTCTTTTTATGTACACTGAGAGCATATGCACCAAAGACAAATTCCTTGTGTGTCCAATCACACTTGGCCAATAAAGAATTCCATTCCATTCCATTCCATTCCATTCCATTCCATTCCATTCCATTCTATTCCAGAAATAATCTTCCTGCTGCTTGGACCTATTTTCTTGCTGTGTCACAACATCTATGCTAATTATAAGGGTTACCATGGACAAATTCCTTCCTGGTTTTATATTCTTTCTATCCTGCTCACCACCAAACGTGTTGAACATTTACACAAAAGATCCTTTATTCCAGTTAAAGACTTCCATCCATGTTCTTGCAATATTTCTGTCCATTTTCCAGACATTTTCCAGGGGATCGTACTCTACCTCATTTCAAGGAACCTAGCCAAAAAATCTATAGTTAAACATTGTGAGGAAATATGAGAAAAACCTGATGTTTTATGCTTTAATT
Source organism: Pituophis catenifer annectens (assembly GCF_029215685.1). Classification (NCBI taxonomy): domain Eukaryota; kingdom Metazoa; phylum Chordata; class Lepidosauria; order Squamata; family Colubridae; genus Pituophis; species Pituophis catenifer. Next base: position 12,210,002 of record NW_027256895.1, read on the forward strand.
TTTTACCTGTACAGTCCCTCAGTGAGGGTAATGAGCAGTTTATAAATTTGATAACTAAATAAATGTTCAAAGATAGACAAAGAAAGGAGCTCGGTTGAAGGACAGATCACAGGGTTGAAGGTGATTTCCGAAAGAAAAATGTATTGTTGGCCAGGTGAACGGAGAGGGAATTGCGAGGATAAATACATGTGAGAGGAAGAATCACTATTGTTAAGGGAATCAGTTGAAAATTGCAGAAAACTGTCTCTCCATTTAATACTTTTTCTCCTGTTTTTGATTGGCTTCCCTTCTGCCTCTTGTCACTGTGTCTGTGAAGGCACAGAAGTAGACAGCAGAGTCCTTCAACTGGATGGCTTGTTTCCGCATATTGAAAGTCCCCTTTTGACCAGTTTTATTGTGAGTTGCCTGGAAACCTTGGGCCTTGTTGTCAAATTCATTCAACAAGATCTCTAGAGGCTGACCAGCATGCTGAATGTACCAAAATGGGAAAGTTATGCTACTGGATGGTGCTTCATAGGAACAATGGAGAGAAATAGGTTGTCCTTCCGTAACAGTCATGATGCCAGATGTTTGCTTCACCGACTGTCCTGTGCTTCCTCCTGGACAGAAAAGAATGGAGAAGGCATGAGTTTAGTTAGAGAGATGGACAAGTAGGACCTTCTCCCTCTTTTCAGAAACAACCTTGGTGCTGCTTGGACTTACTTTTTTGGTGTCTACACACATTAATGCTAACTATGAGGGATAATCTGGAAAAATTCCTTCTCGGCTTTATATTTTTTCCATCATGTCCACCACCAAGCGTACTGAACACATACACTCACACAAACATGCAATCTCTATTCCATCCAATTCCATCCATCGTTGTTCTTGAAATTCCTTGCAGATGGTTTAATACCAATATCCCAAATATCTTCCAGGGGATCCTATTGTATCAGAGTTCAAGGAACCTGAACAACTCAAGATATGGCCAGTCAAAACCTATAAACTAAAGTAGGTAAAGGTAAAGATTACCCTTGCACATATGTGCTAGTCGTTCCCGGCTCTAGGGAGCGATGCTCATCTCCATTTCAAAGCCGAAGAGCCAGCAGTGTCTGAAGACCACTCCATGATCATGTGACAGCCATGACTAAACACCAAAGGTGCTTGGAATGCTGTTACCTTCCCACCAAAGGTGGTCCCTATTTTTCTACTTGCATTTTTTACCTGTTTTCGAACTGCTAGGTTGGCAGAAGCTGGGACAAGTAATGGGAGTTCACCCCACTATGCAGTACTAGGGATTCGAACCACTGAACTGCCGACCTTTCGATCATCAAGCTCAGTGTCTTAGCCACTGAGCCACTGCATCCCTAGTGAAATAGTGAAGAATAAATACGTACTTAAAAGTGAGATGACGAAGATGATGAACAGATGCCACAGCCACATTTTTCCAGATAAGGAATGGGTTATTATCACCCCTTTGCAGGACTTCAAGGATGGTACGGACACCTTCAGAGCTTCCCTGCCAACTTGGCTGTGAAAGATTATACAACTCTTCTCGCTCACAGATAAGTTTTCTTACGGCATCTAAATTTGACAGTAAAAGGAAGACAAACCACAGGATATGGTTCAAAGAGCGTATTTGCTGCAGAAGGTACTGTGTGTCATCTGATAACACTCATGTTGACTCAAGATTGCCACCTTATGTTGTAAAGTGGGTGTAAGAAGACAGATGAGTTGAAGGAAGGATCCCAGTGTTAAAGGGACTTGGGAAGAGACCCTCCCTAGTATCTTGGCCCATAAAATTCAGAGAAATGTTCATTTAGAATTGTAAAATTCTACCCTGTTTCCCCCAAAATAAGACATCCCCTGATAATAAGGCCAATCGGGCTTTTGAGCGCATGGCAATAAGGCCAAGCGCTTATTTCAGGGTTCAAAAAAATATAAGACAGGGTCTTATTTTGGGGAAAAAATGGTATTAATGTAGCCTTATAATAAAATAGAATTAGTTCCTCTGGGACCACCTTTCAAGGCAGTAGGCAAAAGAGAGAGGAGAAACAAGAGAAGGCTGCCCCAAGAATTCTGATGCTGAAAAGGGGGAGTTTCCCCATGTTCCTTTTTAATCTGATCCTGGTCTTTTCCTCGAAGCAACTGCTCTCTAGCTGCCAATCCATCAAATAACAGCAATAGCACCCAGGTTTATTTAAGTAAAATAAAGCACCCCACTTTACAGCCCTCTCTAAGTGTTTTATAGAGTCAGATATATTGTCCCCTACAATCTGTCCTCATTTTACTAACTTAGGAAGAATGGAAGGATGAGTCAACCTTCAGCCAGTGAGAATAATAATAATAATAATAATAATAATAATAATAATAATAATAATAATAATAATAATAATAATGTGACCTGGCCATCGAAATTACGTGATTATGGATGAAACATGTAACAGTGATACCCATTGTCTGTGATACCTAGGAGGAGGAGGAGGAGGAAGAGGAGGAGGAGGAGGAGGAGGAGGAGGAAGAAGAAGAAGAAGAAGAAGAAGAAGAAGAAGAAGAAGAAGAAGAAGAAGAAGAAGAAGAAGAAGAAGAAGAAGAAGAAGAAGAAGAGGAAGAGGAAGAGGAAGTAGTAGTAGTAGTAGTAGTTGGTACTTGGTTGATACCTAGGACGCTGACAGCAACCCGTATCAACCATTAGCACCAGTCAATGGTATTTGTGATGAATTTTTGAATATTCAGTTGACCGAGTTTGATCTTTAATGAATAAAGTATACAACAACAACAATAACAACAACAACAACAATATTCAAGGTCAGGACACAGCACCACTATCACAAAAAGGGGAAGAAGATACCTTGGACAATGCATTCCTCTCTCCAGGCATTCTGGAGTAAAAGGTAAGGGAATAGATGGTTTTCCGAGCTGGTCTATGGGATTTCAATGTTGTGATGGGCTGCACATTGTCCTGGTGAATAAGGAGGGCCTTGTTGTTCAGAATCCTTAACCATAGGCAAATGAGAGCTTCGTGTCTTCTACTATGGGGAGATATGATATTGCTAAGTACTGGTAACCCATATACAGGAGTAGCCTGTAGATTGATTGATTGATTGATTGATTGATTGATTGATTGATTGATTGATTGATTTAATCAAACATGTACAAGATAACAGGTATTAACAGGTACAAACCCTGACTCCATTTTTGTAGAGAAAGGTACTTTTACTGAGTATGAACTGAATGCAACCAAAGAAAAGCAAGGTCTGAGGTAATAAATGGGGACAGTAGGACAGAGACGGTAGGCACGCTGGTGCACTTATGAACGCCCCCTTTACGGACCTCTTAGGAATGTGGGGAGATCCATGGTAGTCAGTTTAAGGTGGAAGCTATGGGGGTTTGAGGACATAACAATGGAGTCAGGTAGAGCATTCCAGGCAGAAGATAATGCAAAAGGCATGAAGCTAGCTAGACTGGTCAACAAATAGATCTTTTTCCGTATTCCATTGAGGACCTGTATACTGCACGAGTCGAAATATTTACAGACCCCTCCCATCCTGGACAGAAATTGTTTCAACCCCTATCCTCAAAATGACATTATAGAGCACTGCACACCAAAACAACTAGACACAAGAACAGTTTTCTCCCAAATACCATCACTCTGCTAAACAAATAATGCCCTCAACACTGTCAAAGTATTCACTAAGGCTGCATTACTATTATTATTAGTCTTCTCATCGTTCCTATCACCCATATCCTCCCACTTATGACTGCATGACTGTAACATTGTTGCTTGTATCCTTATGATTGATATTGATATTGTTTCCTAGTATGCTTCGATTGCTTATTTGTGCCCTATGACTATCATTAAGTGTTGTACCTTATAATTCTTGATGAATGTATCTTGTCTTTTTGTGTACACTGAGAGCATATGCACCAAAGACAAATTCCTTGTGTGTCCAATCACACTTGGCCAATAAATAATTCTATTCCATTCCATTCCATTCCATTCCATTCCATTCCATTCCATTCCATTCCATTCCATTCCATTCCAGAAATAATCTTCCTGCTGCTTGGACCTATTTTCTTGCTGTGTCACAATATCTATGCTAATTATAAGGGTTACCATGGACAAATTCCTTCCTGGTTTTATATTCTTTCTATCCTGCTCACCACCAAACTTGTTGAACATTTACACAAAAGATCCTTTATTCCAGTTAAAGACTTCCATCCATGTTCTTGCAATATTTCTGTCCATTTTCCAGACATTTTCCAGGGGATCGTACTCTACCTCATTTCAAGGAACCTAAACAACCCAATATATAGTTAGCCAAAAAAATCTATAGTTAAACATTGTGAGGAAATATGAGAAAAACCTGATGTTTTATGCTTTAATTTTTTACCTGTACAGTCCCTCAGTGAGGGTAATGAGCAGTTTTTAAATTTGATAACTAAATAAATGTTCAAAGATAGACAAAGAAAGGAGCTCGGTTGAAGGACAGATCCCAGGGTTGAAGGTGATTTCCGAAAGAAAAATGTATTGTTGGCCAGGTGAACGGAGAGGGAATTGCGAGGATAAATACATGTGAGAGGGAGAATCACTATTGTTAAGGGAATCAGTTGAAAATTGCAGAAAACTGTCTCTCCATTTAATACTTTTTCTCCTGTTTTTGATTGGCTTCCCTTCTGCCTCTTGTCACTGTGTCTGTGAAGGCACAGAAGTAGACAGCAGAGTCCTTCAACTGGATGGCTTGTTTCCGCATATTGAAAGTCCCCTTTTGACCAGTTTTATTGTGAGTTGCCTGGAAACCTTGGGCCTTGTTGTCAAATTCATTCAACAAGATCTCTAGAGGCTGACCAGCATGCTGAATGTACCAAAATGGGTAATTTATGCTATTGGATGGTGTTTCATAGGAACAATGGAGAGAAATAGGTTGTCCTTCAGTAACAGTCACGATGCCAGATGTTTGCTTCACCGACTGTCCTGTGCTTCCTCCTGGACAGAAAAGAATGGAGAAGGCATGAGTTTAGTTAGAGTAATAGGACAAATAGGACCTTCTCCCTCTTTTCAGAAACAACCTTGGTGCTGCTTGGACTTACTTTTTTGGTGTCTATACACATTAATGCTAACTATGAGGGATAATCTGGAAAAATTCCTTCTCGGCTTTATATTCTTTCCATCATGTCCACCATCAAGCACACTGAACACAAGCACTCACACAAACATGCAATCTCTATTCCATCCAATTCCATCCATCGTTGTTCTTGAAATTCCTTGCAGATGGTTTAATACCAATGTCCCAAATGTCTTCCAGGGGATCCTATTCTACCAGAGTTCAAGGAACCTGAACAACTCAAGATATGGCCAGTCAAAACCTATAAACTAAAGTAGGTAAACGTAAAGGTTACCCTTGCACATATGTGCTAGTCGTTCCCGGCTCTAGGGAGCGATGCTCATCTCCATTTCAAAGCCGAAGAGCCAGCAGTGACTGAAGACAACTCCATGATCATGTGACAGGCATGACTAAACACCAAAGGTGCTTGGAATGCTGTTACCTTCCCACCAAAGGTGGTCCCTATTTTTCTACTTGCATTTTTTACCTGCTTTCGAACTGCTAGGTTGGCAGAAGCTGGGACAAGTAATGGGAGTTCACCCCACTATGCAGTACTAGGGATTCGAACCACTGAACTGCCGACCTTTCGATCATCAAGCTCAGTGTCTTAGCCACTGAGCCACTGCATCCCTAGTGAAATAGTGAAGAATAAATACGTACTTAAAAGTGAGATGACGAAGATGATGAACAGATGCCACTGCCACATTTTTCCAGAAAAGGAATGGGTTATTATCATCCCTTTGCAGGACTTCAAGGATGGTACGGTCACCTTCAGAGCTTCCCTGCCAACTTGGCTGGCTGTGAAAGATTATACAACTCTTCTCGTTCACAAATAAGTTTTCTTACGGCATCTAAATTTGACGGTAAAAGGAAGACAAACCACAGGATATGGTTCAAAGAGCGTATTTGCTGCAGAAGGTACTGTGTGTCATCTGATAACACTCATGTTGACTCAAGATTGCCACCTTATGTTGTAAAGTGGGTGTAAGTAGACAGATGAGTTGAAGGAAGGATTCCAGTGTTAAAGGGCCTTGGGAAGGGACCCTCCCTAGTATCTTGGCCCATAAAATTCAATGGGGGAGAAATGTTCATTTAGAATTGTAAGATTCTACACTGTTTCCCCCAAAATAAGACATCCCCTGATAATAAGCCAATCGGGCTTTTGAGCGCATGGCAATAAGGCCAAGGGCTTATTTCAGGGTTCAAAAAAATATAAGACAGGGTCTTATTTTGCGGGAAACATGGTATTAATGTAGCCTTATAATAAAATAGAATTAGTTCCTCTGGGACCACCTTTCAAAGCAGTAGGCAAAAGAGAGAGGAAAAACAAGAGAAGGCTGCCCCAAGAATTCTGATGCTGAAAAAGGGGGAGTTTCCCCATGTTCCTTTTTAATCTGATCCTGCTCTTTTCCTCGAAGCAACTGCTCTCTAGCTGCCAATCCATCAAATAACAGCAATAGCACCCAGGTTTATTTAAGTAAAATAAAGCACCCCACTTTACAGCCCCCTCTAAGTGGTTTATAGAGTCAGCATATTGCCCCCTACAATCTGTGTCCTCATTTTACCCACCTGGGAAGGATGGAAGGCTGAGTCAACCTTCAGCCAGTGAGAATAATAATAATAATAATAATAATAATAATAATAATAATAATAATAATAATAATAATAATAATAATAATAATCTGACATAACAATAGCTGTAAAGAAAAAAGTATGGTTCATTGACATCGCAATACCTGGTGATGCATGGATTGAAGATAAGCAGCAAGAAAAAATTAAAAAGTACCGGGACTTGCAAATTGAAGTTGAGCAACTGTGGAAAAAGAAATCGTATGTTGTCCTGATTGTAATTGGAGCCCTTGGAGCAATACCCAAAGGGCTCCCCTGCTATTTAGAAATTCTAAATTTACCGGACTTGAACATTTTGACTCTACAAAAAACCACCTTACTCGGAACAGCTTACATCCTCCGACGATACCTTAACAGTTCCTAGGTCCTTGGTTAGGACTCGAGCTGCTGAGCTATTAACCAGCCTCAAAGGCTGTGAATCTCACTAAAGAATAACTAATAATAATAATAATAATATGACCTGGCCATCAAAATTATGCGATTATGGATGAAACATGTAACAGTGATATCCATTGTCTGTGATACCCAGGAGGAGGAGGAGGAGGAGGAGGAGGAGGAGGAGGAGGAGGAGGAGGAGGAGGAGGAGGAGGAGGAGGAGAAGGAGAAGGAGAAGGAGAAGGAGAAGGAGAAGGAGAAGAAGAAGAAGAAGAAGAAGAAGAAGAAGAAGAAGAAGAAGAAGAAGAAGAAGAAGAAGAAGAAGAAGAAGAAGAAGAAGAAGAAGAAGAAGAAGAAACCCGTATCAACCATTAGCAACAGTCAATGGTATTTGGGATGCATTTTTGAATGTTCAGTTGACTGAGTTTCGTGTTTAATGAATAAAGTATATAACAACAACAACAACAACAACAACAACAACAACAACAACAATATTCAAGGTCAGGACACAGCACCACTATCGCAAAAAGGGGAATATTTCCATCTCCACTGATACAGGGCCAAGACACTTCTTCCACTATCACACACCTAATTCTGTTGAATTTCGACCCAACAAAGCCAGGCAGGTGAAAATCAGGTGGTTTGGCAAAGAGATCACCTAATGGTCAGACCACAAGAAGATACCTTGGACAATGCATTCCTCTCTGCAGGTATTCTGGAGTAAAAGGTAAGTGAATAGATGGTTTTCCGAGCTGGTCTATGGGATTTCAATGTTGTGATGGGCTGCACATTGTCCTGGTGAATAAGGAGGGCCTTCTTGTTCAGAATCCTTAACCATAGGCAAATGAGAGCTTCTTGTCTTCTACTATGGGGAGGTATGATATTGCTAAGTACTGTTAACCAGTGTAGAGGAGTAGCCTGTAGATTGATTGATTGATTGATTGATTGATTGATTGATTGATTGATTTAGTCAAACATGTACGAGATAACAGGTATTAACAGGTATAAACCCTGACTCCATTTTTGTAGAGAAAGGTACTTTTACTGAGTAAGAACTGAATGCAACCAAAGAAAAGCAAGGTCTGAGGTAATAGGTGTGGAAATCACATATAGAAAGCATCGCTAAAACCTCCCCCCAAGGGTCTAGTCAGGATTATCCAATCCACATCCTCCCAAGTGGTCATGTGGGGTGCAGCTTCCAATGGCTCCATCCTTCTGGTATGCCAGGACGGTTGACCTTGACTGTGTTGTGGCCCCGCCCTCTGAGCCTGTCCCATCGGAGGAAGAAAGCTCCAAGCATGAGGAAGAGGAGTCAACCAGGCCTCCCTCTCCAGGCCCCTCCCCTCTGGCACTGTCTCAGGTGCTGGCCGAGGGAGAGGAGATTAGCAGGGAGACAGGTGGCTCGGATGAGAGCGGAGGAGAAACATCATTCCTGGACGCACGCCTCCGAAGGCGTGATAAACGATTGCAGCAGCTCAGGAGGCGTGCTAGGGATTAGAACTGAGTCACTGGACCACACCCCAGAGACTATATAATAGAGGGTGGTGGCCAGTGATCCCTGTGACGAACAAAACTAACCTTGGATAGTCACTAAAGCCTCGTCCGGAACTGCTGAGAGAAATATTATTCTGATTGGACTTTTTGTACGCTAAGTATCTTATCTTTGTGGAAATAAACACACTTGACAGACGGTGTGTAAATCGCTGCCAAGTTGGAGATAAGACCTGGGTGTGTGCCAAAGTGTTTCCTTAACCTTTGGCTGGCTGTGTTTGTGTGTGTGTGTGGACGGGGACAGATCAGACTGGTTATCAGCGCACCTCCCAGCTGCAGAGAAAGCGCTGAGGAAAACTTTCTCCAATTCACTCCCTGTTACAAGACATCTCCACCAGCTCACTTCCCCCCTCCCAACTACCCAGAGAGCTCCCCCCTCCCCCCGTTACAATGGCAGTCGTAGCAAGCAAGCAATATAAAAGCAGAGGCTGACAGGTATAAGCATAAACATGGACATGAGCACATGAAATGAGTACAAATAAATGGGGACAGTAGGACAGAGACGGTAGGCACGCTGGTGCACTTATGAACGCCCCCTTTACGAACCTCTTAGGAATGTGGGGAGATCCACGGTAGTCAGTTTAAGGTGGAAGCTATGGGGGTTTGAGGACATAACAATGGAGTCAGGTAGAGCATTCCAGGCAGAAGATAATGCAAAAGGCATGAAGCTAGCTAGACTGGTCAACAAATAGATCTTTTTCCGTATTCCAGTGAGGACCTGTATACTGCACGAGTCGAAATATTTACAGACCCCTCCCATCCTGGACAGAAATTGTTTCAACCCCTATCCTCAAAACAACATTATAGAACACTGCACACCAAAACAGCTAGACACAAGAACAGTTTTCTCCCAAATACCATCACTCTGCTAAACAAATAATGCCCTCAGCACTGTCAAAGTATTCACTAAGGCTGCATTACTATTATTATTAGTCTTCTCATCGTTCCTATCACCCATCTCCTCCCACTTATGACTGCATGACTGTAACATTGTTGCTTGTATCCTTACGATTGATATTGATATTGTTTCCTAGTATGCTTCGATTACTTATTTGTGCCCTATGACTATCATTAAGTGTTGTACGTTATAATTCTTGATGAATGTATCTTGTTTTTTTATGTACACTGAGAGCGTATGCACCAAAGACAAATTCCTTGTGTGTCCAATCACACTTGGCCAATAAAGAATTCTATTCTATTCTATTCTATTCTATTCTATTCTATTCTATTCTATTCTATTCTATTCTATTCTATTCTATTCTATTCTATTCCAGAAATAATCTTCCAGCTGCTTGGATCTTTTTTTAATTATTATTTGATTTATATGCCGCCCTTCTCCGAAGACTCAGGGCAGCTTACAATGCGTTAAGCAATAGCCTTCATTATTTTGTATATTTATACAAAGTCAGCTTATTGCCCCCACAATCTGGGTCCTCATTTTACCTTCCTTAGAAAGGATGGAAGGCTGAGTCAACCTTGAGCCTGGGGAGATTTGAACTTGCAGTAATTGCAGGCAACTGATGTTAATAACAGTGCTTTAGTCTGCTGCGCTACCAGAGCTCCTCCTCCTCCTCTTCCTATTTTCTTGCTGTGTCACAACATCTGTGCTAATTACAAGGGTTACCATGGACAAATTCCTTCCTGGTTTTATATTCTTTCTACCCTGTTCACCACTAAACGTGTTGAACATTTACACAAAAGATCCTTTATTCCAGTTAAAGACTTCCGTCCATGTTCTTGCAATATTTCTGTCCATTTTCCAGACATTTTCCAGGGGATCCTACTCTACCTCATTTCAAGGAACCTAAACAACCCAATATATAGTTAGCCAAAAAATCTGTGAGGAAATATGAGAAAAACCTGATGTTTTATGCTTTAATTTTTTACCTGTACAGTCCCTCAGTGAGGGTAATGAGCAGTTTATAAATTTGATAACTAAATAAATGTTCAAAGATAGACAAAGAAAGGAGCTCGGTTGAAGGACAGATCCCAGGGTTGAAGGTGATTTCCGAAAGAAAAATGTATTGTTGGCCAGGTGAACGGAGAGGGAATTGTGAGGATAAATACATGTGAGAGGGAGAATCACTATTGTTAAGGGAATCAGTTGAAAATTGCAGAATCCCCCTGTCTCTCCATTTAGTACTTTTTCTCCTGTTTTTGATTGGCTGCCCTTCTGCCTCTTGTCACTGTGTCTGTGAAGGCACAGAAGTAGACAGCAGAGTCCTTCAACTGGATGGCTGGTTTCTCCATGTTGAAAGTCCCATTTTGCTTGTTTTTAATGTGAGTAGCCTGGAAGCCTTGGGCATCATTGCTGAAATTGGGCAACAAGATCTCCAGAGGCTGACCAGGATGCTGAATGTACCAGAACGGGTAATTTATGCCACTAAATTGTGCTTCATAGGCACATCTGAGATAAAGAGATTGTCCTTCAGTAATGGTCACAACGCCAGATGTTTGGTCCACTGTCTGTCCTGTGCTTCCTCCTAGAAAGAAGATAAATGCAGAAGGCATGAGCTGAGTTGAAGAGGTGGGCAAGTAGTCCTTCTCCGTCTTTTCAGAGACATCTTTGGTGATCTTTGACCTGCTTTCTCTGCAAATATTATGCTAATTCCTTCTAAGATTTATATTCTCTCCATCACTCCCATCCCCAAACACGCTGGAGAAACACATACACATGCCCTTCATTCCGTCTGATCACATCTGTTCTTGTAATTCCTTGCAAATAATTTACTCTCAATTTCCAAGAAATCATCCGAAGCATCTACCTGATTCGAAGGAACCTAAACAACTAAATGAGGTGGCTCAGTGGCTAAGACGCTGAGCTTGTCGATCAAACGGTTGGTTCAGTTCAGCAGTTTGAATCCCTAGTGCCGCGTAATGGGGTGAGCTCCCGTTACTTGTCCCAGCTTCTGCCAACATAGCAGTTCGAAAGCTGGTAAAAAATGCAAGTAGAAAAATAGGGACCACCTTTGGTGGGAAGATAACAGCGTTCCGCGTGCCTTTGGCACTTAGTCACGCTGGCCATATGACCACGGAGAGATCTTTGGACAGCACTGGCTCTTCGGCTTTGAAACGGAGATGAGCACCGCCCCCTAGAGTCGGGAATGACTAGCACATATGTTCGAGGGGGAATCTTTACCTTAAACAACTGAAGATATGACCAGGCAAACAATATGTTCTAACATGAAATGGAAATAAATTCTTAATACAGTTTCAGAAACAACTTGGTACTGCTTTGACTTATTTTCTTGGCATCTGCAAACATTTATAATTTTTATAAGGGTTGTCCTGGACAAATCCCATCCTATCTAGTAAGGCTGAAACCACCTTCATTCAAGGCATCACCCAAGTGTCCAAGATTCATGGGTGCTTTCAAAACAGAAATAGGGGAGTCTGTTTAATGAATGGGACAAGTATTCAAAGGAGTCTAAAATTATGAGAAAATCAATACTTACTCAAACCTGAGTTGATGATGAATAGGACAGACCACAACCACATTTTTTCCAGATGAAGAATGGGCATAATAATTACCCCAAAAATAACTTTGGAGGACTTCAAGGCTGGTGTAAGGTTTCAGGGGTTCTCTTCCAACTTTGCTATGAAAGACACTATAGAGCTTGTTCCTTTCACAAAGAAATTGGCTTCTAATATGTAAATCTGGTGGTAAAAGGAAGACAAACCACAGGATATGGTTCTGTAGCACAAAGCATACTGTATATCCTACAGACGGTATTGAGTGTGTCACCTGGGAAGACTTCTGTTTGTCTCAAGATTGCCACCGTGTGTTTTAAAGTAGGTGTAAGAAATCAGCTGGGTTGAAGGAAGGATCCCAGGGTTGAAGGTGATTTTTGAAACAGGCATTATTAGACAGAAGAAAGGAGAGGCTTTGGTAGAATAAATAAAGGAGAGAGAGAAGAGAGGGAGAGAGGATAGAAAGAGAGGAGAGAGAGAGAGGAGAGAGAGGGAAAGGGAGAGAGAAAGGAGAGAGGAGAGAGAGCGAGAGAGAGGAGAAAGCGAGAGAGAGAAAAGAGAAAGGAGAGAGGAGAGAGAGGGAGGAGAATGAGAGAGAGGGAGAGATCTGCATAAAATGAAATGTGAATTAAAGAGTTATTTTTGAGTCTGAAAGAGTTAAAATGGAGAGCTGAAACCTGACGTTTTATGCCTTAATATTTTATTTCTACAGTCCCTCAGTGAGGGTAATGAGCAGTTTATAAATTTGATAACCAGATAAACGTTCAGATAGACAAAGAAAGCAGCTGGGTTGAAGGAAGGATCCCAGGGTTGAAGGTGATTTTTGAAATAGGCATTATTAGACAAAAGAAAGGAGAGGCTTTGGCAGAATAAATAGAGGAGAGAGAGGCAGAGAGGAGAGAGAGGGAAAGAGAGAGAAAGGAGAGAGAAAGGAGAGAGAGGGAGGAGAAAGGAGAGAGGAGATTGAAGGAGGGAGAGATCTGCATAAAATGAAATGTGAATTGAAGAGTTATTTTTGAGTCTGAAAGAGTTAAAATGGAAAGCTGAAACCTGACGTTTTATACTTTAATATTTTATTTGTACAGTCCCTCAGTGAGGGTAATGAACAGTTTACAAATTTGATAGCCAAATAAATGTTCAAAGATTCAAAGACAAAGAAAGCAGCTGGGTTGAAGGACAGATCCCAGGGTTGAAGGTGATTTCTGAAAGAAAAATACATTGTTGGCCAAGTGAACGGAGAGGGAACTGTGAAGATAAATACATGTGAGAGGGAGAGAGAAAGAGAGACCTTCATAACCTGAAATGTGAGTCTGAAAGAATCACTATTGTTAAGGGAATCAATTGACAATTGCAGAATCTCTCTGTCTCTGCTCTTAATACTTTTTCTCCTGTTTTTGATTGGCTGCCCTTCTGCCTCTTGTCACTGTGTCTGTGAAGGCACAGAAGTAGACAGCAGAGTCCTTCAACTGGATGGCTGGTTTCTCCATGTTGAAAGTCCCATTTTGCTTGTTTTCATCGTGAGTAGCTTGGAAGCCTTGGGCATCGTTATTAAAACTGGTCAACAAGATCTTCAGAGCCTGACCAGGATGCTGAATGTACCACAATGGGTAATTCCCACTAAATTGTGCTTCATAGGCACATCTGAGATAAAGAGATTGTCCTTCAGTAATGGTCACAACGCCAGATGTTTGGTCCACTGTCTGTCCTGTGCTTCCTCCTAGAAAGAAGATAAATGCAGAAGGCATGAGCTGAGTTGAAGAGGTGGGCAAGTAGTCCTTCTCCCTCTTTTCAGAGACATCTTTGGTGATCTTTGGACCTGCCTTCTCTGCAAATATTATGCTAATTCCTTCTAAGATTTATATTCTCTCCATCACTCCCATCCCCAAACGCACTAGAGAAACACATACACATGCTCTTCATTCCGTCTGATCACATCTGTTCTTGTAATTCCTTGCAAATAATTTACTCTCAATTTCCAAGAAATCATCCGAAGCATCTGCCTGATTTGAAGGAACCTAAGCAAGGGAAGATTATGCCCAGCCAAAAACTATGGTCTAACATGGAGTGTGTCAGACTTCGATGCTATCTTAAAATAAATAAATAAATAAATACTTAATATATTCATAAATTATGAAAAGCAATCACTTACTTAAGAGAGAAAGGATGAACCCAATGCATACCCAGATGAGGGACATGGAGGAAGGAGAGGAGATCCGCACCCCCAAAAATAGATCTGAAGGATCGGTGGAGTCCTGATCCACTATTTTGGTGGATGAGAAAGATAAATGGCAACCAGCGGATTTCTTCTCAAGGTAAATAGGTTCTTTTTCTACAGAGCTTTACGTACAAAACTGCAAACAATGGATGTGGTTGGTGGTGAGGACACCTCAAAGCCCTGTAGGAAACTCAACATCTGGCTTTTAAGAAGAGAAGGGTAAAGCTCTGGCATCTCAGTACTGCCACCTGGTGTCTGAATGTGGTATGGCAATTTCAGTTGTCAGAAAGCAGATAATGGAGTGGAGTGGAGTGGAGTGGAGTGGAGTGGAGTGGAGTGGAGTGGAGTGGAGTTGTTCTGCCCCAGCTACGGACCCCAAAGAATGCAGCACACACAAAGTCTGTACAAAACTTAATTTACTAAAATAACTCAGTCTTTTCCAAACAAAGGCTGTTAATAAACTTTCTTAACAGCCTACAAGAAACCAAAGATAAAGTAATCACAATCTTACTAAGGTTGGCAGAAAGCCCAGAAGCAATTTTGCAGAGAATCCAGATGTGAAGGAGAGTGAACTAAAGTTGTTCCCTATAAATTGCTTCAGTCGGCATTCCTCCTTAAATAGGCTAAGGGAGTGGCCAATTAGCCCCAAGCCTTACACTCGAGGAGACCTCCTCCTGAGGAGCCATTCCTACCTTTTGGCAGCTCTGTGCACCCGTGCATCGAGAAGAGGCTCCTCCTCTTCCTCCTCTTCACTTAAAGGAGCTTCTGGAGGTTCTGAAGGCCCTGGTTGAATCCCTGCCTCGTCACCACATCTTCCCCAGCTTCCTCACTGTCTGACTTGAGTGCCAGCTGCACAGGCTGCTGGCACAGCACCACACCAGCCTCCTCGTTGTCAGAATCAGCCACAATCTGCACAGGCTGCTGACGGGCCACAACAGGAGTCGAGTCGAGTCAAGTTGAGTTGATTGAGTGGAGTGGAGTGGAGTGGAGTGGAGTGGAGTGGAGTGGAGTGGAGTGGAGTGGAATGGAA
The DNA here is from genome assembly GCF_029215685.1 of Pituophis catenifer annectens. Taxonomy (NCBI): domain Eukaryota; kingdom Metazoa; phylum Chordata; class Lepidosauria; order Squamata; family Colubridae; genus Pituophis; species Pituophis catenifer. The sequence goes on from NW_027256895.1 coordinate 12,225,357, forward strand.
TGGAATGGAATAGAATAGAATAGAATAGAATGGAATGGAATGGAATGGAATGGAATGGAATAGAATAGAATAGAATAGAATAGAATAGAATAGAATAGAATAGAATAGAATAGAATAGAATAGAATAGAATTCTATTCTAAGGGTTGTCCTGGACGAATCCCATCCAACCTAGTGAGGCTGAAACCACATTAGTTCAAGGCATCACCCAAGTGTCAAAGATTCATAGGTGCTTTCAAAACAGAAATAGGGAAGTCTGTTTAATGAATGGGACAAATATTGAAATGAGAAATGGAACTTCACACGGGTGCTCACCTATTGCACTTGCTGTGTGCGTGCTCACCCACTACTTCTTCAGCCCAGTTCCAAATAAAAAAGAACACAGCTTTGGGGGGGGGCAAAAGCCCTACTAAGCAGGTATATACAAAAGTATGAAGGCTATTGCTTAATGCATTGTAAGCCGCCCTGAGTCTCCGGAGAAGGGCGGCATATAAATAAATAAATAAATAAATAAATAAATAAATAAATAAATAAATAAATAAATAAATAAATAAATAAATAAATAAGACTCCTACTCCCTTTTCAATTTATATGCAGCATCCTCTAACTCCGCACTCCCCTTTGCTATGCTTCATGGAATGATTGTTTAACACTGCAACGTATTTTCTATACTAAAAATCTCTCTGGCATTCAAATGTCCATCTTTATCCAGTGTTGGAAGAAATATCCATCTCGTTCAGTTCCAAGCCAGGATGACACTGGAAACATGAAGTCTGATTGGAAAGATGGTTTAATGATGAAGCAGAACCACCAAGCACATGGTTCTCTGGTGCAGCTGAACACATGGAGTTGAGAGTCGGGGGCTTTTATACCTTCTCTTGGGCTTTACACTTGAGCTTCCTGTTCCTGTGCAAGAGCATGTATTCTATTGACTGTTGTCAGACTCCCATGGGGCCCTGTAGGGCTCATGTTTGTCTGAGCTAAGATTGGTTGAGGTTTGGACTGCTGATGCCATGGCTTTAGGAGATTGGGCAATGTGGTGAGCTCTGTGTCTTCTGCTAAATGGTCCTATTATGTCCTGAAGGGCCATGTCTTAATCCCATCACCCTGGAGCTGAAGGTCTTTTGTCTTGTAGATAGGCTGGCCCAGGCCTGCTGGGGCTATTAAGAAAGACTTGGGGGCTGCTTTCTATCTTTAAAAACATGTTTCTCCTTTAGGGAAATATGTCAGAGTATGAATATTCATGGACTGGAATAGATCAGCCAATGGGGACTGAATGGAGACATGGTAATGTTGGAAGAATTATCCTTCTGGGTTCAGCTCCAAGTGGGGAAAAAGACATTGGAAACATGGAGACTGCTTGGAAAGATGGTTTAATGGTGGACAGGATCACATGGTTTGAGTTCCCGAACAGAAAAGAGGCCGAGATGCTGCGAGTCACCGGGTTTTATGCCCTCTCTGGCTTTGAACTTCCTGGGTCCCAGAAAGAGTATCCTGATTGGATGTCAGACTCCCAGGGGTTGGAGGTCTTAGCTTGCCTTGCTGGCTGATGTAATTTTCCCAGGTGCCATGTGGTGAGTCCTATTGTGTTAGTTTCTGTTGCTAGATGGGTCCTATTGTGTTGCAGATGATGGTCCATTGACAAAGATGGGAGGGAATTGAGTTTCTGCCTCTAGCCCATTGACAAAGGGTGTGGGGGGCAGGAAGGTGGGAGCTGCTTCGTCTTTAAAACATGCTTCTCCATTTCTCATCCAGGGAAACATAATGTTCTGCCTTTTTAATATTTCCTAAAATATTTCATTCTTCTAGGAAAGGAGTGGGTGCTAACTTCCTACAGTAACAAGGTCAGACAATGGGAGCTGAAACAGAACTGAGTCTGTGCTGAGAACTGAAAGTGAAACTAGTCTCTCTGCTGTACTCTGTGTGTGAACTTACTTACAAACTCTCCTCTGCCTGTAACTTCTACCACGTTGGAAGAATCAAATATTGATATTGTAAAATTTACTTCATCTGTTATTATGTATATAAAGAGAAGTTAATGAATCCTGCTGAATCAGTTTATCTATGTGGACTACTGGATTTGATTTTTGCAAGAAACTCTGATCAAATATAATATTCTCCCCTTTTTTAATATTTCATTCTTCTGGGAGAGGGTGGCTCCCCACACCAGGGAAAAGTGTTCCCCAAAGTTATCCTTTCGAAAGGAAAATATTTGGAAAAATAGTGGCAGGTGGACACATTATATTCATTTTATATTATCTAATGTAGTTTAATATTCTGATATTCCTATGCAGATATACAGTACAAACAACGACAGGATGAGTTAAATGAAATGTAAGTCATGGATACAAAAACTGAGGAGGCTCTGCATGACAATAGAGTAAATGCTACCAGGTGGTTGGATAACATTTTTATCATCCTAGCTCACATAGTCCTTCTTCTTGAGATCAAACATTGAGTTACATTAGTCAATTCAATATCCTACATTTCAGTTCCATTGCAAGGTTGATAGAATAGAATAGAATAGAATAGAATAGAATAGAATAGAATAGAATAGAATAGAATAGAATAGAGTAGAGTAGAGTAGAGTAGAGTAGAGTAGAGTAGAGTAGAGTAGAGTAGAGTAGAGTAGAATAGAGTAGAATAGAATAGAATAGAATAGAATAGAATAGAATAGAATAGAATAGAATAGAATAGAATAAATTCTTTATTGGCCAAGTGTGATTGGACACACAAGGAATTTGTCTTTGGTGTATATGCTCTCAGTGTACATACAGAGAATAAAATACATTCATCAAGAATAAAAAGATACAACACTTAGTGATATTCAAGGTTACTAATAAGCTATCAAATCGTACTAGGAAACAAATAAAGACAGTATAAATTGAAAGATCCAAGCAACATGGTTATAGTCATAAGTGGGAAGAGATAGATACTAGGAAGGAAGAGAATAATAATAATACAGTCGTAGTAAATTATTTGACGGTGTTGTGGGAATTAGTTGTTAAGCAGAGTGATGGTATTCGGGGGAAAAAACTGTCCTTGTGTCTAGTTGTTCTGGTGTGCAGTGCCCTATAGTGTCATTTGGAGGGTAGAAGTTGAAACAATTGATGTCCAAGATGTGAGGGGTCTGTAAATATTTTCACAGCCCTCTTTTTGACTCGTGCAGTATACAGATCCTCAATGGGAGGCAGGTTGGTAGCCATTGTTTTTCCTGCAGTATTAATTATCTGTTGAAGCCCGTGTCTGTCTTGTTGGTTGCAGAGCCAAGGCAGACAGTTATGGAGCTGCAGATGACAAACTCAAGATCTGGATTACATTCAACTACATTCATGGACCTTAATCTCAAACAGAACATTGGAATTTAAAACTCTGAGCTCACCTTCTCTGCTTCTCTCCCCCTTTGTGTCTTTTTTGTTGGCTTCTCATCTACTTTGTCTCACTGTGTCTCTGAAGGCACAAAAGTAGACAGCAGAGTCTTTCAACTGGATAGTTGGTTTCTGCATGTTGAAAGTTCCCTTTTTCTCATTTTTGCTGACATTGTGAGTAGCTTGGAATCCTTGAGATTTGTTGAAATATGAATTCAGAAGTTGTTTTGGAGGCTGACCAGGAGACTGAATGTACCAAAATAAGATGTATGAGACACTTAACCCTGCTTCATAAGAACAATGGAGATAAACAGTTTGTCCTTCAGTAACTGTCACAATGGCAGTTGTTTGCTTCACCGACTGTCCTGTGCTTCCTCCTGGACAGGAAATAATAGAGAATCCATGAGGTAAATTGTAGTGGTGGCCAATTAGGTCTTCCACTCCCTCTTTTCAGAAAGAATCTTAGTGCTGCTTGAACGTATTCTCTTGTTATTTTCAAGCATCAATTCTTTTTTTTTTTAATTTTTAAAATTTTTATTAATTTAAGAAACCACATAATACATTTATAAATGCAAGTAAAACAATTTACAATATCAATTCTAATTACAAGGGCTACCCTGTGTAAATTCCTTTCCAGTTTTATATACTTTCCATCATGCCTATCACGAAACACACCAAACACAGACACACACACACACACACACACACACACACACACACACACACAGATTTCATTTCAGAGGAATACTTCAGTTCTTGTAATTTTCAGGAGATAATTTACTGCCAATTTCTAGGAAAGCTTCCATGGCATTGACTTGATTTGAAGGAACCTAAAGAATTGAAGACATGCCAAGTCAAAACCTATAGTCCATCTTTGTTAGGAAGTAAATGCATACTTAGAAGTAAGACGATGATGATGAAGAAGAAGAACAGACACGTTTTTTTCAGATTAAGAATTTGGGTACTAAGCCCTCCCAAAATCATCCTCGGAGAACTTCAAATTGGTGTAGTCACCTTCAGAAGCTATGCTGCCAACCTTGCTGCAACAGAGACTTAGAAGCTACATATTCTTTCCTTACACAAAGGAATTGTCTTCTAACATGTAAATTTGGTGGTAAAAAGAAGAGAAACCACAGGAAATGGTTCAAAGAGCTGGAGAAGGTCATGTGTGTCTCCTGGTAAGACTCAACTTATCTCAAGGTTGCCACCATGTGTTTTAAAGTAGGTGTTGGAAAACATTTTGGTTGAAGGAAGGATCCCAGCATTGAAGGTGATTTTTGAAAGAAAAATGTACTATTTAGGTGAATGGAGAAGGAACATAGAGGATAAATAGCAGAGAAAGAGACAGAGGGACAGAGACACACAAAGAGAAAGATGTTCTTCGTATGTCATGACAATTGGAATCATTTTAGAGTCTGAAAGGGTTAAAAATGGAAAGATGAATCCCAGTGCTGAATGGACAACTCTCAATGCTAGAACCTAAATGACATGAAAGCCTTCTTTGCATGGCTATGGAGATAATGGTTAGATAACTATTATCAGATATTTTCCCAGGCGGTTCTTCTTCATGAGATCTGACACTGAGCAATCACAAATATCCCATTTTCCTACCTCTCACTTCCATTTCACAGTTGATCTGGATTACGTCCAATGACGTTCATGGACCTTCATCTCGAAGGAACTATTGGAACTTTAATTTCTGAGCTCACCTTCGCTGCTTTTCTCTCCCTTTGGGCCTTTTTGGTTGGCTTCTGATCTTCTTTGCCTCACTGTGTCTTTGAAGACACAGAAATAGATAGCAGAATCTTTCAGATGGATGAATGGTTTCTGCATGTTGAAAGTCCCATTTCTTTTGTTTTCATCAGCAATGAGAGCAGCTTCAAATCCTTCAGCTGTTTTCAAATATGAATCCAAAAGGTATTTTGGAGGCTGACCAGGAGACTGAATGTACCAGTATAGGATATATGAGCTACTAGTAAATTCTTCTTCATAAGAACAATGGAGATAAATGGGTTGTTCTTCAGTAACAGTCACAATGGCAGTTGCTTGCTTCACTGACTGTCCTGTGCTTCCTCCTAGACACAAAATAATAGATAATTCAGGATGTTAGTTGGAGAGGTGGAGAAGTAGATCTTTTCCTTGCATTTCAGAAGCAATCTTGGTGCTGCTTGAACCTACTCTCCTGCTGTTTTCAAATATGAATGCTAATTATGAGGGCTAGCCTGTATAAATTCCTTCCCAGTTTTATATTCTTTCCATCATCAAACACACCAAACACACCCAGACACACAAACACACATGCATACACACAGATTTCATTTCAGATGAATACTTCAGTTCTCGTAATTTCCAGGAGATAATCTACTGCCAATTTCCAGGAAGACTTCCAGGGGATGGACTTGATTTGAAGGAATCTAAAGGACTGAGGACATCCCCAGACAAAACCTATATTCTTACCATTATTAGGAATAAATACATACTTAGAAGTGAAATGATGAGAATGAAGAAGATGAACAGCCACATTTTTTCAGATTAAGAATTTGAATACTAAACCCTCCCAAAATAATATTTGGAGAACTTCAAATTGGTGTAGACACCTGCAGAGGTTTTGCTGCCAACTTTGCTGCAACAAAGACTTAGAAGCTATATTTTCTTTCCTTTCGCAAAGGAATTGTCTTCTAACATGTAAATTTGGTGGTAAAAGGAAGAGAAGCCACAGGATATGGTTCAGAGAGCTGGAGAAGGTCATGTGTGTCTCCTCGTAAGACTCAAGTTATCTCAAGGTTGCCACCATGTGTTTTAAAGTAGGTGTTGGAAAACAATTTGGTTGAAAGAAGGATCCCAGCACTGAAGGTACTCACCAAATTTGCAGATGATACTAATCTAGCAGGAATCATTAACACTCTACAAGATAGGTTTAAGATCCAGATAGATCTTGACAGACTGGAACACTGGGCCCGATCTAACAAAATGAAATTCAATGTAGCAAAAAGTAAAGTCTTACACTTAGGTAAGAAAAACCCTCATATAAACTGGAGAAAACCAGGCTTAATAGCAGTGTCTGTGAGAGGGATCTTGGAGTCTTAGTGGACAATCAGCTAAATATGAGCCAGCAGTGTGCAGCGGCAGCTAAAAAAGCCAATGCAATCCTAAATTGCATTAACAGAGGGATACAATCAAGATCAAGTGAGGTACTAATACCACTCTATAAAGCCCTAATAAGACCACACCTAGAGTACTGCATCCAGTTTTGGTCACCCCACTATAAAAAAGATGTTGAGACTCTAGAAAAAATGCAGAGGAGAGCAAGCAGGATGATGAGGGGACTGCAGACTAAAAAATATGAAGAACGGTTACATGAACTGGGCATGTCAAGTCTAGTGAAGAGAAGGACCAGGGGAGACATGATAGCGCTGTTCCAATATTTGAGGGGCTGCCACAGAGAGGAGGGGGTCAAGGTGTTTTCCAAAGCACCTGAGGGCCAGACAAAGAATAATGGATGGAAACTGACCGAAAAGAGATTCAACCTAGAAATGAGGAGCAACTTTCTGACAGTGAGAATAATCAACCAATGGAACAGCTTGCCTTTGGAAGTTGTGGAAGCTTCATCATTTGAGACTTTCAAGAAAAGATTGGATTGCCATTTGTCAGAAATGGTATAGGGCCGAGATGGCGAACCTATGGCACACGTGCCACAGATGGCATGAGGAGCAATATCTGTGGGCACATGAGTGTTGCCCTAATTCAGCTCCAGCATGCACATGCGCGCCAGCCAGCTGATTTTCGGGCCTTTTGGGCCCACCAGAAGTCAGGAAATAAGCCATTTCCGGCCTCTGGAGGTCCTCTGGGGGGTGGGGAAGGCCATTTCAGGTGTGCTTCCTTCAAAGTTCAAGAAAGAATGACCCCAACTCCATTGTTTATAGAGAAAGGTACTTTTACTGAAAATTGAAGTGAACACAACCAAGAAAAGCAGAATCTGAAACAGTAGGCGTGAAAATCACATATAGAAAGCATCCTCTCCCAACTGTCCAGCGTAAATCATCCAATCCAAAGGTCTTCCAGAGGTCAGGTGGAATCACACATCTGGCAATGTCATCAATCTGGAATGTCAGCAGATAGCAGCTTCAAAGGCACAGGACTGCAGTTAAGATTCTGTTTTGTTTCCCCAATACTCCTCTCCAGCACGCGTCCCCGACTAGTAAGTCCCCCTCCCCCCCGTTATCATGGCAGCCGACAAGCAAGCATTGAAAGATCGGAGGCTGACAGGCCATTTTCACCCTCCCCAGGCTCCAGAGACCTTCTTAGAAAAACAGGCCTACTAGGCCCACCGGTAACCTTTTTGCCGTCGCGTGCCAAAAGTGGGAGTGCGGAGGGGTCGCGCGCACATGCGCAGGGCATGGGGGCATTGAATTATGGTTGTGGGGACGGTCGTGCGCAACCCTCCCATGCTCCCCCCACTTTTGGCACGCGACAGAAAAAAGGTTAGCCATCGCTGGTATAGGGTCTCCTGCTTGAGCAGAGGATTGGACTAGATGACCTATAAGGTCCCTTCCAACTCTGTTAATCTGTTAAGGTGATTTTTGAAAGAACAATGTATTATTGGCCAGGAGAGGGAATGGAGAAGGAACTTGGAGGGTAAATAGGAGAGAAAGAGACAGAGAGACACACAGAGAGAAAGAGGTTCTTCATAGAAACATGAGTTGGAATCATTTTAGAGTCTGAAAGGGTTAAAAATGGAAAGACGAATCCTAGAGTTAAATGGACAACTCACAATGCTGGAACCTAAATGACATGAAAGACTTCTTTGCATGACTATGGAGATAAGTGATTCCAAATGGTTAGATGACCATTATCAGATATTTTCCCAGTTGGTCCTTCTTCATGGGATCAGACACTGAAATATCCCAATTTCCTACAACTCACTTCCATTTCAAGGTTGATCTGGATTACATCCAACTACGTTCATGGACCTTCACCTGAAAGGAACTATTGGAATTTTCAATTCTGAGGTCACCTTCGCTGCTTTTCTCCCCCACTGGGCCTTTTTTGTTGTCTTCTCCTCTACCTTGTCTCAATGTGTCTCTGAAGGCACAAAAGTAGACAGCAGAGTCTTTCAATTGGATGGATGGTTTCTGCATGTTGAAAGTCCCCTTTTTCCTGTTTTCATCGGCACTGTGAGTAGCTTGGAATCCTTCAGCTGTTTTCAAATATGAATCCAAAAGGTGTTTTGGAGGCTGACCAGGAGACTGAATGTACCAGAATAGGACATATGAGCCACTAAACCTTGCTTCATAAGAACAATGAAGATAAACAGGTTGTCCTTCAGTAACAGTCACAATGGCAGTCGTTTGCTTCACTGACTGTCCTGTGTTTCCTCCTGGACAGGAAATAATAGAGAATTCATGAGGTAAATTGGAGAGTTGGACAAGTAGGTCATTCTCCCTCTTTTCGGAATCAACCTTAAATAAAACTGGAAAACTGGATAAATAAGAGAGAGAGAGACAAAGAGAGAGACAGAGATAGAAAGACAATGACAAAGAGAGACACAGAGAGACAGAGAGTGGGACAGAGAGAAAGTCAGAGAGAGAGAGAGACAGAGAGGGAGAGAGACAGAGGGACAGAGATTTCACTTCAACTGAATACTTCAATTCCTGAAGTAAGAAAACAGTTTGGTTGAAGGAAGAATCACAGTATTGAAGGTGATTTTTGAAACAAGAATGTACTATTGGCCAGGTGAATGGAGAAGGAACTTGGAGGGTAAATAGGAGAGAAAGAGACAGAGGGACAGAGAGACACACCGAGAGAGATGTTCTTCGTAGGAAATGTGAGTTGGAATCATTTTAGAGTCTGAAAGGGTTAAAAATGGAAAGATGAATCCCAGTGTTGAATGGACAACTCACAATGCTAGAACCTAAATGACATGAAAACCTTCTTTGCATGGTTATGGAGATAAGTGGTTCCAAATGATTAGATAACAATTGCTATTTTCCCCTGTGGTCCTTCTTGGTATTAGGCACTGAGTGACCACAAATATCCCAATTTCCTACCTCTCACTTCCATTGCAAGGTTGATCTGGATTAAGTCCAACTACATTCATGGACCTTCATCTCAAAGAACCTAATGGAATTTTCATTCCTGAGTTCACCCTCACTGCTTTTCTCCCCCTTTGTGCCTTTTTTGTGGGCTTCTCATCTACTTTGTCTCACTGTGTCTCTGAAGGCACAAAAGTAGACAGCAGAGTCTTTCGATTGGATGGTTGGTTTCTGCATGTTGAAACTTCCCTTTTTTCCATTTTCATAGGTCTTGTGAGTAGCTTGGAATCCTTGAGCTGTTTTCAAATATGAATCCAAAAGGTGTTTTGGAGGCTGACCAGGAGACTGAATGTATCAGAATGGGTAATATGTGCCACTAAACCCTGCTTCATAAGAACAATTGAAATAAACGAGTTGTCCTTCAGTATATATATTTATATATTTATTTATTTAATTTGATTTATATGCCGCCCTTCTCCGGAGACTCAGGGCGGCTTACAATGCTTTAAGCAATAGCCTTCATTCTTTTGTATATTTTATACAAAGTCAGCTTATTGCCCCCACAAACTGGGTCCTCATTTCACCTACCTTAGAAAGGATGGAAGGCTGAGTCAACCTTGAGCCTTGGAGAGATTCGAACCAGCAGAAATTGCAGGCAGCTGTGTTAATAACAGGGTGCACTAAACCCTTGTACTATCAAGGCTTTATATTCATAAAGTATAGAAAGCAATAACTTACTTAAGAGACAAAGGATGAACCCAATGTATACCCCAATGAGGGACATGGAGGAAGGAGGGGAGATCCAAACACCCAAAAATAGATCTGAAGGATTGGTGGAGTCCTGATCCACTATTTTGGTGGATGAGAAAGATAAATGGCAACCAGCGGATTTCTTCTCAAGGTAAATAGGTTCTTTTTCTAAAGTATCTTAGGTACAATACTGCAAGCCAATGGATGTGGTCGGTGGTGAGGTCACCTCAAAGCTCCATAGGAAACTCAACATCTGGCTTTTAAGAAGAGAAGGGTAAAGCTGTGGCATCTCAGTACTGCCACATGGTGTCTGAGTGTGGTATGACTATTTGAGGGATCAGAAAGCAGATAATGGGATGGGATGGGATGGGATGGGATGGGATGGGATGGGATAGAATAGAATAGAATAGAATAGAATAGAATAGAATAGAATAGAATAGAATAGAATAGAATAGAATAGAATAGAATAGAATAGAATAGAATAGAATAGTAGCAATAGCAATAGCACTTATATACTGCTTTACAATCCTTTCTAAGCAGTTTACAGAGTCAGCATTTTGCTCCTAACAATTTTGGGTCCTCATTTTACCCACCTCGGAAGGATGGAAGGCTGAGTCAACCTTGACCCTGATGAGATTTGAATTCCCAAATTGCAGGCAGCCGGCAGGCAGCAGAAGTAGCCTGCAGTACTGCACTCAAACCATGGTGCCACAATGGCTCATAACTTTATTGTCATTTTGCATGTACAGTAATTGGCATATATAAAAATGAAATCCCATTACATACCAGTTTCAAAGGGTCTCCACCTCTAATGTACACTGCATGAACATGACAAAATAAATCAATAAAAAGATCAATAAATAAATGCATGTATGCATAAATACATACATACATACATACATACATACATACATATATAATTATGCACATATCCACATATATTATATGACATGGAGAAAGTCTAGTTCGGATGTATATGTGTATCTTGCAAGAGAAACGAATCTTGAGAGTTTGCCAGACGGATGGCATAGGGAACAAAGCTGTTACAGAATCTGGTAATCCTGCTAGAAATACTTTGAAACCTCCTGCCAGAGGGGAGCAACAGAAACAGACTGTGAAGTGGGTGTGTGGGGTCTCTAACAATGCTTTGAGCTCTAAGCACAGAGCACTTATAAGACAACATTTTTCATCATCTCAGTCCAGGTGATGCTTCTCTTGGGGATCAGACACTGAGTGACATCAGCTAATCCAATTTCCTACACTTCAGTTCCATTGCAAAATTGATCTGGATTACGTCAAACTACGTTCATGGACTTTAAATCTCAAAGGAACTATTGGAATTTTCATTTCTGAGCTCACCTTTGCTGCCTTTCTCCCCCTTTGGACCTTTTTGGTTTGCTTCTCCTCTACTTTGTCTCACTGTGTCTCCGAAGGCACAAAAGTAGTCAGCAGAGTCTTTCAATTGGATGGTTGCTTTCTGCATGTTGAAAGTCCCATTTTTTCTGTTTTTATCAGCATTGTGAGTAGCTTGGAAGCCTTCAGCTGTTTTCAAATATGAATCCAAAAGGTATTTTGGAGGCTGACCAGGAGACTGAGTGTACCAGAATAGGTAATGTGTACCACTAAACTCTGCTTCGTAAGAACAATTGAGATAAACGGGTTGTCCTTCAGTAACTGTCACAATGCCAGTTGTTTGCTTTACCGACTGTCCTGTGGTTTCTCCTGGGCAGAAAATAATAGGGAAGTCATGAGGTTAGTTGGGGAGGTGGATAAGTAGATCCTTCCTCTTTTTAGAAGCAACCTTGGTGCTCCTTGGACCTACTTTCTTGCTCCTTTCAAGCATCAATTCTAGTTATGAGGGCTACCCTGCATAAATTCCTTACAAGTTTTATATTCTTTCCATCATGCCCCTCACAAGACACAGACACACACAGACACACACACAGAGACACACACACACACACAAACACACACACACACACACAAACACACACACACACACACACACACACACAGAGAGAGAGAGAGAGAGAGAGAGAGAGAGAAAGACAGAGAGAGACGGAGACAGAGATTTCATTTCAACTGAATACTTCAACTCTGTGAATTTCCTGCAGATAATTTACTGCCAACTTGTAGCAAAACTTCCAGGGAATCAGCTTGAATTTGAAGGAACCTAAAGAATTGAAAATATGCCCAGCCAAAACCTATACTCTTTTATTATTAGGAATAAATACATACTTAGAAGTGAGACGACAATTGTGATGAAGAAGAAGAAAAACCACATTTTTTTCAGATTGAGAATTTGGGAAGCTGGTGTAGACCCCTTCAGAGGTTGTGCTGCCAACTCTGCTGCAACAGAGACTTAGAAGCTACATATTCTTTCCTTTCGCAAAGGAATTTTCTTCTAACATGTAAATTTGGTGGTAAAAGGAAGACAAACCACAGGAAATGGTTCAGAGAGCTGGAGAAGATCATGTGTGTCTCCTGGTAAGACTCAAGTTATCTCAAGGTTGCCACCATGTGTTTTAAAGTAGGTGTAGGAAAACAATTTGGTTGGAGGAAGGATCCCAGCACTGAAGGTGATTTTTGAAAGTACAATGTATTATTGACCAGTTGAATGGAGATGGAACTTGGAGGATAAATAGGAGAGAAAGAGACAGAGGGACAGAGACACACACAGAGAAAGATGTTCTTCATATAATTTTTTTTATTATTATTTTGATTTATAGGCCGCCCTTCTCCGGAGACTCAGGGTGGCTTACAATGCGTTAAGCAATAGCCTTCATACTTTTGTATATTTTATACAAAGTCATCTTATTGCCCCCACAAACCGGGTCCTCATTTTACCTACCTTAGAAAGGATGGAAGGCTGAGTCAACCTTGAGCCTGGTGAGAATTGAACTCACAGTAATTGCAGGCAGCTGGAAGCTAAATACTACCTTTTAACAGTAGCATTAGTCTGCTGCGCCACTCAGGCTCATATAAAATGTGAGTTGGAATCATTTTAGAGTCTGAAAGGGTTAAAAATGGAAAGATGAATCCCAGTGTTGAATGGACAACTCACAATGCTAGAACCTAAATGACATGAAAACCTTCTTTGCATGGATATGGAGATAAGTGGTTCCAAATGATTAGATAACAATTTCTATTTTCCCCTGTGGTCCTTCTTGGTATTAGGCACTGAGTGACCACAAATATCCCAATTTCCTACCTCTCACTTCCATTGCAAATTTGATCTGGATTAAGTCCAACTACATTCATGGACCTTAATCTCAAAGGACCTAATGGAATTTTCATTCCTGAGTTCACTCTCACTGCTTTTCTTCCCCTGTTGTGTCTTTTTTTTTTTTTTTGCTTCTCATCTACTTTGTCTCACTGTGTCTCTGAAGGCACAAAAGTAGACAGCAGAGTCCTTCAGCTGGCAGGCATGTATCTGCAAATTGAAAGTCCCTTTTCTGTTTTCAAGGGGAACATGAGTAGCTTGGAATCCTTGAGGATTTTTCAAGTAAGATGCCAAAAGGAATTTAAGAGGTTGACCAAGAGGTTGGATGTACCACAATGGGTAATTCGTCCCACCAAATTCTGCTTCAGAGGAACAATTGAGAGAGACCCATTGTCCTTCAGTAACAATCACAGTGCCAGATGTTTGGTCCAATGTCTTTCCTGTGCTTCCTCCTGAACAGAAGATAATGAAGAAGGCATGAGTTGAGGTGGAGAGGTGGACCAGTAGATCCTTCTCTCTCATTTCAAAAGCAACCAGAGTGTTTCTGGGACCAACTTTCTCTGCCAATATTATGCTAATTATGAGGGCTTCCTTGTAGAAATTCCTTCTCAGATTTATATTCTCTCCATCATTCCCACCACCAAACACACTGGGCAAACAGATTACATCTGTTCATGTTCTTGTAAATCCTTGCAAATAATTTATTATCCATTTCCAAGGACTCTTCCAAAGGATCTGCTTGATTTAAAGGAACCTAAACAAGGGAAGATACTGTATGCCCATCCAAACACTATGGTCTAACGTATGGAATGGAAATAAATACTTAATATATTCATAAAGTATAGAAAGCAATAACTTACTTAAGAGACAAAGGATGAACCCAATGTATACCCCAATGAGGGACATGGAGGAAGGAGAGGAGATCCAAACACCCAAAAATAGATCTGAAGGATTGGTGGAATCCTGATCCACTATTTTGGTGGATGAGAAAGATAAATGGCAACCAGTGGATTTCTTCTCAAGGTAAATAGGTTCTTTTTCTAAAGTATCTTAGATTGCAATACTGCAGACCAATGGATGTGGTCGGTGGTGAGGTCACCTCAAAGCTCCATAGGAAACTCAACATCTGGCTTTTAAGAAGAGAAGGGTAAAGCTGTGGCATCTCAGTACTGCCACATGGTGTCTGAATGTGGTATGACTATTTGAGTGATCAGAAAGCAGATAATGGGATGGGATGAGATGGGATGGGATGGGATGGGATGCGATGGGATAGAATAGAATAGAATAGAATAGAATAGAATAGAATAGAATAGAATAGAATAGAATAGAATAGAATAGAATAGAATAGAATGCAGATTGGAGAGTGGAGTGGAGTGGAATGGAATAGGAATAGAATAGAATAGAATAGAATAGAATAGAATAGAATAGAATAGAATAGAATAGAATAGAATAGAATGCAGATTGGAGAGTGGAGTGGAATGGAATAGGAATAGAATAGAATAGAATAGAATAGAATAGAATAGAATAGAATAGAATAGAATAGAATAGAATAGAATAGAATCAATAGCAATAGCACTTATATACTGCTTTACAATCCTTTCTAAGCAGTTTACAGAGTCAGCATTTTGCTCCTAACAATTTTGGGTCCTCATTTTACCCACCTCGGAAGGATGGAAGGCTGAGTCAACCTTGACCCTGATGAGATTTGAATTCCCAAATTGCAGGCAGCCGGCAGGCAGCAGAAGTAGCCTGCAGTACTGCACTCAAACCATTCTGCCACAATGGCTCATAACTTTATTGTCATTTTGAATGTACAGTAATTGGCATATATTAAAATGAAATCCCATTACATACCAGTTTCAAAGGGTCTCCACCTCTAATATACACTGCATGAACATGACAAAATAAATCAATAAAAAGATCAATAAAAAGATCAATAAATAAATGCATGTATGCATAAATACATACATACATACATACATACATACATACATACATACAGGTGAAACTCAAAAAATTAGAATATCGTGCAAAAGTTCATTTATTTCAGTAATGCAACTTAAAAGGTGAAACTAATATATGAGATAGACTCATTACATGCAAAGCGAGATAGTTCAAGCCTTGATTTGTCATAATTTTGATGATTATGGCTTACAGCTCATGAAAACCCCAAATTCACAATCTCAGAAAATTAGAATATTGTGAAAAGGTTCAATATTCTAGGCTCAAAGTGTCCCATTCTAATCAGCTAATTAAGCCATAACACCTGCAAAAGGTTCCTGAGTCTTTAAATGGTCTCTCAGTCTGGTTCAGTAGGAATCACAATTATGGGAAAGACTGCTGACCTGACAGTTGTGCAGAAAACCATCATTGACACCCTCCATAAAGAGGGAAAACCTCAAAAGTTAATTGCAAAAGAAGTTGGATGTTCCCAAAGTGCTGTATCAAAGCACATTAATAGAAAGTTATATGGAAGGGAAAAGTGTGGAAGAAAAAGGTGCACAAGCAGCAGGGATGACCGCAGCCTAGAGAGGATTGTCAGGAAAAGGCCATTCAAAAGTGTTGGGGACTTTCACAAGGAGTGGACTGAGGCTGGAATCAGTGCATCAAGAGCCACCACACACAGACGGATCCTGGACATGGGCTTCAAATGTCGTATTCCTCTTGTCAAGCCACTCCTGAACAACAAACAACGTCAGAAGCGTTTTACCTGGGCTAAAGAAAAAAAGAACTGGTCTGTTGCTCAGTAGTCCAAAGTCCTCTTTTCTGATGAGAGCAACTTTTGCATCTCATTTGGAAACCAAGGACCCAGAGTCTGGAGGAAGAATGGAGAGGCACACACTGCAAGATGCTTGAAGTCCAGTGTGAAGTTTCCACAGTCTGTGTTGATTTGGGGCCATTTCATCTGCTGGTGATGGTCCACTGTGCTTCATTAAGTCCAGGGTCAATGCAGCTGCCTACCAGGAGATTTTGGAAGACTTCATGCTTCCTTCCGCAAACGAGCTTTATGGGGATGCTGACTTCATTTTCCAGCAGGATTTGGCACCTGCCCACACTGCCAAAAGTACCAAAACCTGGTTCAATGACCATGGGATTATTGTGCTTGATTGGCCAGCAAACTTGCCTGACCTGAACCCCATAGAGAATCTATGGGGCATTGCCAAGAGAAAGATGAGAGACATGAGACTGAACAATGCAGAAGAGCTGAAGGCCGCTATTGAAGCATCCTGGTCTTCCATAACACCTCAGCAGTGTCCCAGGCTGATAGCATCCATGCCACGCCGCATTGAGGCAGTAATTGATGCAAAAGGGGCCCAAACCAAGTACTGAGTACATATGCATGCTTATACTTTTCAGAGGTCCGATAGTGTTCTGTGTACAATCTTTGTTTTATTGATTTAATGTAATATTCTAATTTTCTGAGATTGTGAATTTGGGGTTTTCATGAGCTGTAAGCCATAATCATCAAAATTATGACAAATCAAGGCTTGAACTATCTCGCTTTGCATGTAATGAGTCTATCTCATATATTAGTTTCACCTTTTAAGTTGCATTACTGAAATAAATGAACTTTTGCACGATATTCTAATTTTTCGAGTTTCACCTGTACATACATACATAATTATGCACATATCCACATACCACATATATTATATGACATGGAGAAAAAACACAGTCTAGTTCGGATGTATATGTGTATCTTGCAAGAGAAACGAATCTTGCGAGTTTGCCCGACGGATGGCATAGGGAACAAAGCTGTTACAGAATCTGGTAATCCTGCTAGAAATACTTCGAAACCTCCTGCCAGAGGGGAGCAACAGAAACAGACTGTGAAGTGGGTGTGTGGGGTCTCTAACAATGCTTTGAGCTCTAAGCACAGAGCACTTATAAGACAACATTTTTCATCATCTCAGTCCAGGTGATGCTTCTCTTTGGGATCAGACACTGAGTGACATCAGCTAATCCAATTTCCTACACTTCAGTTCCATTGCAAAATTGATCTGGATTACGTCAAACTACGTTCATGGACTTTAAATCTCAAAGGAACTATTGGAATTTTCATTTCTCAGCTCACCTTTGCTGCCTTTCTCCCCCTTTGGACCTTTTTGGTTTGCTTCTCCTCTACTTTGTCTCACTGTGCCTCCGAAGGCACAAAAGTAGTCAGCAGAGTCTTTCAATTGGATGGATGGGTTCTGCATGTTGAAAGTCCCATTTTTTCTGTTTTCATCGGCATTGTGAGTAGCTTGGAAGCCTTCAGCTGTTTTCAAATATGAATTCAACAGGTGTTTTGGAGGCTGACCAGGAGACTGAGTGTACCAGAATGGGTAATGTACGCCACTAAACTCTGCTTCGTAAGAACAATTGAGATAAACGGGTTGTCCTTCAGTAACTGTCACAATGCCAGTTGTTTGCTTTACCGACTGTCCTGTGCTTCCTCCTGGGCAGAAAATAATAGGGAAGTCATGAGGTTAGTTGTGGAGGTAGATAAGTAGATCCTTCCTCTTTTTAGAAGCAACCTTGGTGCTGCTTCGACCTACTTTCTTGCTCCTTTCAAGCATCAATTCTAGTTATGAGGGCTATCCTGTATAAATTCCTTACAAGTTTTATATTCTTTCCATCATGCCCCTCACAAAACACACACACACACACACACACACACACACACATGAGAGAGAGAGCGAGAGGGACAAAGAGAAAGACAGAGAGAGACGGAGACAGAGATTTCATTTCAACTGAATACTTCAACTCTTGTAATTTCCTGCAGATAATTTACTGCCAATTTGTAGCAAAACTTCCAGGGAATCAGCTTGATTTGAAGGAATCTAAAGAATTGAAAACATGCCCAGCCAAAACCTATACTTTTTTATTATTAGGAATAAATACATACTTAGAAGTGAGACGACAATTGTGATGAAGAAGAAGAAAAGCCACATTTTTTCAGATTGAGAATTTGGGTAGCTGGTGTAGACTCCTTCAGAGGTTGTGCTGCAACAGAGACTTAGAAGCTACATATTCTTTCCTTTCGCAAAGGAATTGTCTTCTGACATGTAAATTTGGTGGTAAAAGGAAGACAAACCACAGGAAATGGTTCAGAGAACTGGAGAAGATCATGTGTGTCTCCTGGTAAGACTCAAGTTATCTCAAGGTCGCCACCATGTGTTTTAAAGTATGTCTAGCAAAACATATAACAGATTAACAGAGTTGGAAGGGATCTTGTAGGTCATGGGTCCCCAAACGTGGCAGCTTTAAGACTTGTGGACTTCAACTCCCAGAATTCTCCAGCCAGCAATGAAGAAGAAGCTGGAGAATTGCTGGAGAATTCTGGGAGTTGAATTCCACAAGTCTTAAAGCTGCCAAGTTTGAAGACCTCTTTTGTAGGTCATCTACTCCAATCCCCCCCCCACCTAAGCAGAAGACCCTACACCATTTCTGACAAATGGCAGTCCAATCTTTTCTTGAAAGTCTCCAGTGATGAAGCTCCCACAACTTTTGAAGGCAACATCTGTTCCATGGGTTGATTGTTCTCACTGTCAGAAAGTTCCTCCTTATTTCCAGGTTGAATCTCTCCTTGATCAGTTTCCATTCATTATTCCTTGTCTGTCCCTCAGGTGCTTTGGAGAACAGCTTGACCACCTCCTCTCTGTGGCAGTCTCTCAAATAATGGAAGACTGCTATCATGTCATCCCTGGTTCTTCTCTTCACTAGACTAGCCATGCCCAGTTCCTGTAACCATTCTCCATATGTTTTAGCCTCCAGTCCCCTAATCATCTTTGTTGCTCTTCTCTGCACTTTTTCTAGAGTCTTAACATCCTTTTTATAGTGTGGTGACCAAAACTGGATGCAGTACTCTAGATGTGGTCTTACTAAGGCTTTATAGAGTGGTATTAGTACCTCACTTGATCTTGATTGTATCCCCCGTTAATGAAATTTAGGATTGTATTGACTTTTTTAGCTGCCGCTGCACATTGCTGGCTCATATTTAGTTGGTTGTCCACTAAGACTCTAAGATCCCTCTCACAGTCACTGCTATTAAGCCTGGTTTCACTGAGTTTATATGGATACTGTTGGTTTTTCTTACCTAAGTGAAGGACTTTACTTTTCTCTACATTGAATTTCATTTTGTTAGATAGGGCCCAGTGTTCAAGTCTGTCAAGAAGACATCTGTCTTCTAGGCTGTTAGCTATTCCTGCCATCTTAGTATCATCTGCAAATTTGGTAAGTTCTCCTATTCCCTCATCTAAGTCGTTTATGAAGATATTGAAGAGTACTGGGCCTAAGACAGAACCTTGTGGTACCCCACTGCTTACTTCTCTCCGTGTAGACTTGGACCCATTAAGGACTACCTAAGTAATTGATTAATTACTTAATTACTTACTTACTTATTTACTTAATTAATTAATTGTTTGAAGGAAGGATCCAGCATTGAAAGTGATTTTTGAAAGAACAATCTATTATCGGTCAAGTGAATGGAGAGGGAACCTGTAGAATAAATAGGAGAGAAGGACAGAGAGACAGAGATAAAGAGAGATGTTCTTCATGTATGAAATGTGAGTTGGAATCATTTTAGAGTCTGAAAGGGATAAAAATGGAAAGATGAATCCCAGTGTTGAATGAACAACTCACAATGCTAGAATCTAAATGACAGGAAAGACTTCTTTGCATGACTATGGAGATAAGTGGTCCCAAATGGTTAGATAACCATTATCAGATATTTTCCCAGGTGGTCCTTCTTCATTTCTGAGTGACCAGAAATATCCGATTTTCCTAACTCTCACTTCCATTGCAAGCTTCAATTAACCTTGGTTTAATTAGTCTGCTCCTGGTGGCGCAGCAGACTAAAGCACTGTTATTAACATCAGCTGCCTGCAATTACTGCAAGTTCAAATCTCACCAGGCTCAAGGTTGACTCAGCCTTCCATCCTTTCTAAGGTGGGTAAAATGAGGACCCGGATTGTGGGGGCAATAAGCTGACTTTGTATAAATATACAAAAGTATGAAGGCTATTGCTTAGCACATTGTAAGCCACCCTGAGTCTCTGGAGAAGGGTGGCATATAAATCAAACAAACAAAAAAAAAACCCTTCACCTCAGAGGAACTATTTGAATTTTCATTTCTGAGCTCACTTTCGCTCAGTGGTGAAATGTAAAATTTGTTACTACCGGTTCTGTGGGCATGGCTTGGTGGAGGGGGGGTTAATATGACTAAGTGGGCATGGCCAACTTTTTAAAAAAAAACTTTTAAAACCATTTTTTCTACAACCTCTAAAAAATGCTTTTAAAGCCTCTGATGATCCCAGCTGACTTGCCTGATCGGCAGAGGCTTACTTTTTTTTTTTTTAAAGCCTCTGATGATCTTTTTTTTTTTTAAGCCTCTGACGATCCCAGCTGACTTGCATGATGAGCAGAGGCTTTTTTTCCTTTTAAAAACATTTTTTCTATAACCTCTTCGGCCAAAGAGGTTGTAGAAAAAATGCTTTTAAAAGCCTCTGATGATCCCAGCTGAGCCGCACGATCATCGGAGGCTTTTTTTTTTTAACTTTGAAAAGAATTTTTTCGGCCAAAGAAGTTGTAGAAAAAATGCTTTTAAAAATTAAAAAAAAAAGCTTCTGATGATTGCGCAGCTCAGCAATGGGGGGGGGGCAGGGATTTTTGCTACTGGTTCTCCAAACCACCTGCCTCCATCGCTACCGGATTGGGCGATCCGGTCCGAACCGAGAGCATTTCACCCCTGCCTTCGCTGCTTTTCTTCCCCTTTGTGCCTTTTTTTGTTGGCTTCTCATCTACTTTGTCTCACTGTGTCTTTGAAGGCACAAAAGTAGACAGCAGAGTCTTTCAATTGGATGGTTGGTTTATGCATGTTGAAAGTTCCCTTTTTCCCATTTTCATAGGTCTTGTGAGTAGCTTCAAATCTTTCAGCTGTTTTCCAACGTGAATCCAAAAGGTATTTT
This sequence comes from Pituophis catenifer annectens, assembly GCF_029215685.1. Taxonomy (NCBI): domain Eukaryota; kingdom Metazoa; phylum Chordata; class Lepidosauria; order Squamata; family Colubridae; genus Pituophis; species Pituophis catenifer. Next base: position 12,246,676 of record NW_027256895.1, read on the forward strand.
GGAGGCTGACCAGCAGACTGAATGTACCAGTATAGGATATATGAGCTACTACTAAATTCTTCTTCATAAGAACAATGGAGATAAACGGGTTGTTCTTCAGTAACAGTCACAATGGCAGTTGCTTGCTTCACTGACTGTCCTGTGCTTCCTCCTGGATAGAAAATAATAGACAATTTATGAGATGAGTTGGAGAGGTGGACAAATAAATCCTACTCCCTCTTTTCAGATGCAACCTTAGTGCTGTTTGGATCTACTTACTTGCTGTTTTCAAACATCAGTTCTAATTACGAGGGCTATCCTGTGTAAATTCATTTCCAGTTTTATATTCTTTCTATTATGCTCATCACCAAACACACACACACACACACACACAGAGAGAGAGAGAGAGAGAGAGAGGGAGGGAGGGAGAGAGGGAGGGAGGATGATTTTGTTTCAATTGAATACTTCAATTCTGTAATTTCCAGGGTATAATTTACTGTCAATTTGTAGGAAAACGTGCAGGGAATTGACTTGATTTGAAGGAATCTAAAGAATTGAAGACACGCCCAGTCCAAATCTATAGTCTACCATTGTCAGGAAGTAAATACATACTTAGAAGTGAGATGATGATGATGATGAAGAAGAAGAAGAATAGCCACATTTTTTTTCAGATTAAGAATTTGGGTATTAAACCCTCCCAAAATAATCTTTGGAGAACTTCAAAGCTGGTGTAGACACCTTCAGAGATTTTGCTGCCAACTTCGCTGCAACAGAGACTTAGAAGCTACATATTCTTTCCTTTTGCAAAGGAATTGTCTTCTAACATATAGATTTGGTGGTAGAAGGAAGACAAACCACAGGAAATGGTTCAGAGAGGATATCTGCTTCAGAAGGTCATGTGTGTCCCCTGGTGAGACTCAAGTTATCTCATGGTTGCCACCATGTGTTTTAAAGGAGGTGTTGGAAAACAATTTGGTTGAAGGAAGGATCCCAACTTTGAAGGTGATTTTTGAAAGAAAATTGTATTATTGGCAAGGTGAATGGAGAAGAAGCTAAATAGGAAAGAGAGAACATTTCATAGGATAGGAAAATTATTATTTAGTGTCCTTGAAAGACTCTGCAGAGATAATCATACACAAAAGATGAGTAATTGTGGAGCAAAGATTAATATTTGATCCTAACCAGGGGTAAAATCCAGCAGGTTCTGACAGGTTCTGGAGAACAGGTAGCGGAAATTTTGAGCAGTTCGGAGAACTGGCAACGGAAATTTTGAGTAGTTCTGAGAACCGGCAAATACCACCTCTGGCTGGTCCCAGAATGGGGTGGGAATGGAGATTTTGCAATATCCTTCCCTCAGGAGTGGGGAGTGAATGGTGATTTTGCAGTATCCTTCCCCTGGAGTGGGGTGGAAATGGAGATTTTGCACTATCCTTCCCCTGCCATGCCCACAGAAGCCAAGCCACACCCACCAAGCCACACCGCACCCATCAAGCCATGCCCACAGAACCGGTAGTAAAAAAAAATTGGATTTCCTCACTGATCTTAACTATATAATGCCACAGTGATTCAACATAGTATCTTCCTAGCATCATGTCTGTATTCACATGGGAAATTAAGAGACGAATTCCTCACGAGATGTTATCCCAAGATTCTATTCAAAAATCACTCCATAACTATTCAGGTCTATGGTGTAATGTGCAGAAAAGGCTTTAAAATACTAGGTAAAGCATTTTTTTTTTAAATCAGAGTGGATAAAATGTTCCTTTGAAATCTACCAAAATTTGATTTTTCCTGTTTGTGGATCTAGAATCTCCACTGAGAAGTTGTAAGAAGACATTTATTTTGAAATATAATTAATAGATGCCTCTGTTGCTGCTTTTCTTGTCTCAGCTTGAAATGGAGAACAATCTCTCACCGTTGATGAGCTTGACTTCTTATTCCTAAGAATACTTGGGTATGTATATGTGAACGTATTTTATTTGGGTTCTTTCTGTGGTTTAGGATAAAACCAAGATTATCCAGAGGGAGGGGAATTTCCCAAATATTCATTTACAAACTGTTGATGCCTACAAACCACAACTAATGTTGATGCCTACAAACCATGAATTTTATTCAGTCTCCTTGTCTTTGTCTTCTTCTTTATTATCAGTCTCTTTTTCTTGCTCCTCATTAGTTGTTTCTTTTTCATCTTGAGACTGATTATGAAAATTTAAATGATTATTTGGGTAGCAATAATAAAAAGGAGAACTTTAAAAATTACATTGGGCTTAACAATGGAAGAAATAGAAAAAGGGGAAAGAAACAAAAGAAAAAAGAAAAGAGGGTGGAATAGAAAGAATATAAAAAACTTAAATAATTACACTGGGATTATCAGCGAGAAAATAAGAAAAAGGGGAAAGGGATGGAAGATAATGGGAAAGATACAGCAAAATAAAACAGTTTATGATTTTAAAAAACAAAATTATTACATTGGGACTAACAGTGGAAAGATAAGAAAAAGGGAAAAGAAAGTTCAGGATTTGAAAATACAAAAAAGAAGAAGGAAAGAAAAAGAAAAAAAAATAAAACATAAAGATGGGAAGGGAGAAAGAAAAGCAAGAGGAATATGGGGAAATGACTACTAGGGTATTGGATTATGGATTAATTAGATATATTTAACTGGTCCTTATAAAAATGTTATAAAAATGTTGAAGTGTATTATTTGGAACAGTTGATAAAGAAAAAAACTATTTGAGATTGGAACAAGAGAATTTAACAAAATAGTTGGCAATTGTATTATGTTAATTTGAATTTAAAATTAGAGGTATTGAAGTAAGATTGATATTTAATTGAATTTTTTTCTTTATTGAATATGTTTAACTGTTGAAATGTATTATTTGGAATAGTTGATAAAAGAATTATTGGTGAGTAGAATAAGAGAATTTAAGGAAATAATTGGGGATTGTATTATGTTCTGTGAATTTAAATTTAGGGGTTTAAATTTTAAGGAGGGAAAAGAAAAAAGGAATTATACTAGGATGAGATGTTAAGATGAAGGGTAATATTGATTTTTTTAAAATTTAGAGAAAATAAAAGATATGAAAAAAATTAAATATATAAAATTATGTTAAAGATGAACAAAAATCTGTACAAATTCAAAACCGGGCCAATATTCTGTTCAGAAAAGATGCATTGTATGTTTGTCTGTGTGTTTTAAAAAATAAACAAACTTTGCAAAAAACAAACAAACCATGAATCTTATTGTTGATTTGATGGGATGTTCTTCATTGTTGTTCTTCAACATCGCAACACATTTCTTATTTGTTGAACGTTGTAATCTTACATTCATAATGGCTTATCCATTCACCCTTCTTTATTTTCTTTCTCTCAGCAACACATCTGCGTCACATATCCAGACGAGTTTCCACCTACCAATGTTCTCTTAATGTTCTCAACATCTTCCATCACACTCAATATTTTGTCAATATTTTCCACCTACAGAAGATGCAAAAGCTAGAAGGATAGATAATACTTTAAGTGAAACACCTGAGATTCCAGTAAAGTAAGTCTTGGCAATGGTACAGCTGCCCTTGTCATGCTAAATATCCTAGTATATTTTGTGTCCTGCAAACACAGTAGCAATTCATGAAAATGATGTTTAGAAATGTAGCTAAAGACTGACTCAGTGAAGACTCCACATTTTCCCTTTTTGTAGGAGAACATGAATTTGACCAACTGTACAAGAGCGGTAGAGTTTATCCTGGTCGGATTGCCAAAGGTAGGACAAATGGATAGTGTGATGCATGCAGGCATCTTTCTGCTCTACCTCCTGTGTCTGATGGGCAACGGGCTCATCATTGTGATGGTAATTTTGGACCGCCATCTCCAGAAGCCCATGTATTTCTTCCTTAGCAACCTTTCTTGCATTGACATTGGACACACCACGTCCTTTATTCCTAAACTGCTGGTCAATTATGTCTCGGCAAAGAATTCCATCTGTTTCTACTGCTGCATAACACAGCTGTACTTCTACTTCCTCTTTGGGGTCACGGAATTTTTTATCATGACTTTGATATCCTTGGACAGGTACCTAGCCATCTGCTATCCCTTGAGGTATGGTACGATCATGACTTCTGGGGTCTGTCTTAAACTAGCCATAGGTGCCTGGTTGGGAGGTTTTTTCTCCATCCTTTATCAGATAGTGATGATAGCAGACCTACCCTACTGTACAACTAACATCATCAACCATTTCTACTGCGATGTGGGACCCGTGCTGAAGATTGCAGGAGGAGATATTCAAGTCATCGAAGTACTCGGTTTCCTGGTTACGGTGATTGTGATTATGTCCTCTCTGCTTTTCACCCTCATTTCTTACCTCTTCATCATTTCCACCATTCTCCGAATGCCTTCAACCATCAGGCAGCAGAGGGCTTTCTCTACCTGCGCGTCCCATCTGGTTGTGGTCTGCATTTTGTACGGGTCCGTCTTTTTTGTCTATTTAAGACCTACTGTCAAGAACTCTTCCTTCAGTAGGTTGAAGTCTGTCTCTATACTGTACACCATGGTCGCCCCAGTGTTAAATCCTTTCATTTACACCATTAGGAACAATGAAGTCAAGGAGGCGGTGAGGAAAGTTTTAGAAAGAAAGACTCCAGGTCTCTCAAATCTCATGGCATAGCCTTTCTTGACAAGTGTTGGAAAATTACTCTGATGTCCTGTCAGAAGCATCCAGCTTCGGAGCTTCAGAATCCATCTCCAAGGCTATTGTGCAGATTGTCTTAATAAGTCTACCTTAACAAAGATGGAGAAAAACAGTGGGTTAATTGATAGGTTACAAATAGCTATGGGCACGGGTGAGAATCAGCCAGTTCGGGCGAACCAGTAGCTCCGATGATCAGCTGAGAGCAAACTGATTCACTACGACGATCAGCTGAGAGTGAACCGGTTCACTCCAATGATCAGCTAAGAGCAAACCGGTTCACTCTGACGATCAGCCGAGAGCAAACCGATTCACTCCGACAATCAGCTGGGCCCGCCCGCCCGCCCGCCCCTGTTCTATACCGGCCTATATTTCCTTTGTTTGAAGCCCAGCTGATAGGCATGGCAGAGTGGATTGCCATGTCTCAGCTGTTTTACTCACCAGGGCTGCAGTAGAAGGTAAGTTTTAGAGCTTTTTTCAAAATGCACTGCGTGTGAACTGGTTGTTACACCAGTTGAATCCCACCACTGGCTATGGGGATATATGGGGGTCATTGAGGTCATGGTTGTCCCAAAGATGCTTTTTCAAGGGGCAACTGGACTTTCTTTGCTTTTCCTTGAAGACGTTCTTCAGCTTTTGAGTTGAGCATCAAAACGTCTTCAAGGAAAAACAAACAAAGGAAGTCCAGTTGCCTCTTGAAAAAGTACCATCGGTAGATTACCAGTTTTCTTTTCTTAATGGAAAACTGTGTGATTATCATAGGATAAAGGGGTTGGTGGGAAGCTCCTGTGATCTATTTATTATTTAGCGTATGACGAGAACACAACAAAAGAGAGGTAAACATGTACACACAATCCATGTAATTGTATAGAAAACTTCTAAGGGTGTATGCCAGTGGCCTCATAACTGGATGTCCCGTTCAGCTATCTAGGAGATCACCTGGTGTTCCTTCAGGCACTTCTTCTAAGGAACCAGAGAACACACATTGTGGGCAATCTTGCACAATATCAATCAGAATAGAGCTGAAAGGGGCCTTGGAGATCTTCTAGTCCAGCCCCTTGTTCAAGCAGGAGACCCTATATTATTTCAGACAAGTGGCTGTCCAGTCTCTTCTTAAAAACCTCCAGTGATGAAGCACCCACAACTTCTGGAGGCAACTTCTGTTCCACTGGTTAATTGTCCTCACTGTTAAGGAAGTTTCTCCTTAATTCCAGGTTGCTTCTCTCCTTCCTTATTGTCCTGCCCTCTGGTTGCTTTATGTTTGTTTTCATTTGTGATCTATTACTATAAGGCATAAAGCTAACAATGTTGTTGCATGGCCATCAGCCACCGACTTAGAATCACAGCTTTTGAATCTACTTCGTTTCTGATTAAACAGATATCTCTGTGTAGATGTAGCTGCAATATTCATTTAGTATCTGGATTACTTAACATGGCGAAGAACGGAGTCATGGCCATTTTGATGAAGGAATGACAGCCTATTCTTTGCAAATTATATTTTATTGAATGATGTTCACGGGACTCAGAGAAAAAAGCCTGGGTATAAAAGAGTAGGACTTCTTTCTTATTGCCAATGTTTGATAGATGAACCTAATTAGAGCGAGTTGGTGCAGTGGTTAGAGTACTGCAGAGTGCAGAGTGCGGCCGCGCGGGTGGTAATGGGAGCGACATGGCGCTCCCATGTAACACCTCTCCTGCGTGAGCTGCACTGGCTCCCGGTGGTCTTCCGGGTGCACTTCAAGGTTTTGGTTACCACCTTTAAAGCGCTCCATGGCTTAGGACCTGGTTATTTACGGGACCGCCTACTACCACCAATAGCCTCCCACCGGCCAGTACGCTCTCATAGAGAGGGACTCCTCCGGGTGCCGTCAGCCAAACAGTGTCGACTGGCGGCCCCTAGGAGGAGAGCCTTCTCTGTGGGGGCACCTACCATCTGGAATGAGCTCCCCCCGGAGATACGGAGGATCCCGGATCTGCGCTCCTTCCGCCGTGCTGTGAAGACCTTTTTATTCCATCAGGCGGGCTTGGCCTAATTTCTTCCCTTTTTAAATATGTAAATTTTAATCTGTTTTTAAATTATTGGGGTGTTTTAATCTGTCTGGGCCAAAATGATTTAATTTGATTTTATCTGGTTTTTAAATTTTTTGTATTTATGTATTTTATTGTTGGCTGTTTACCGCCCTGAGTCCTTCGGGAGTAGGGCGGTATACAAATCAAATAAACCTAAACCTAAACCTAAACTGCAAGCTACTTCAGCTGACTGCTAGCTGCAGTTCGGCAGTTCAAATCTCACTAGGGTCAAGGTTGACTCAGCCTTCCATCCTTCCAAGGTGGGTAAAATGAGGAGCCAGATTGTTGGGGGCAATAGGCTGACTTTGTGAACCGCTTAGAGAGGGCTGTAAAAGCACTACAAAGCGGTATATAAGTCTAAGACCGATTTCTATTGCCAATTAGCACTGCTCATTAAGTATTGATCAGGACTTCAGCATCAAGAGATTATCACCAGGTATGAAAAGAATCCTTATGATCTGTTCCAGTGGTTCTCAACCTATGGTCCACAGACCCCTGAGGATTGTGATGTCATTGTGGGGAGGGCGGGGTCCATGAAGGCTTGAAGAAATGTTATGATTTAAATCTTGAGTTAAGTCTTGGTGGTCTGTGGACACAAAAAGTATTTAAAAGGGGTTCGCAGTGAGGAAAAGGTTGAGAACCACTGGTCTATTTAATTGTCTCCATTGGTCATGGTAGAAGAGCACCTTCATCTTCTGTTATAATGGAAGGTTCCAGAAAGAAAAGGACCTTTTCGGCAGGGGTGAAATCTACTTACCTTCCTTAGCGGTTCGGAAGTGCATGCACTGACCCTCAGCGCATGCGCAAACCCTTCTGCGCAAGTGCAGAGGGTAAAAAATGGGTTACTTCCTGGTTTTAACAATGATGTTTAACGACAACCAGATGGGTGGGCGGAGCCTCGACCCGCTATCGCTACTGGTTCTCCAAACCACTGTCCATCATCACTACCGATTCGGATGAACCGGTCTGAACCGGGAGTGTTTCACCCCTGCTTTTGAGGTAAAACTGGGTGATCTAATGTAGATAACACCATAGATTCATCCATGTCTGTAAGAGCAATTCACCGAAATTGGAGGTACATGACTTTATATCCTTATTGCAAAGCTACTGTCTGCATCCTTTTTTTTGCCATCGCATGTTCACAAACACTTAGATCTGATGGCTGCCTTGTTCTTCTTCTCACCTTTATATTTCAGTTACCTTCCTCAACCTGGTGTCCTCCCAATAAGTTAGATAATTCTCTTTTCATATGACTAAATCCTTCTTCCTTGAAAATCAGATCTGCATAAATTGATGTGATTTATTCCCCCCATTTTGGTTTATTTTTCCCTCCTTTGGTATACATTTCAAATCCTGTTTTCTGGATTATACAGATTAGGAATTAAAGCTTTCCCCAATTGTAATATCAGTCTAACCTATCATTTCTGTAAAGAAATTCTCTAAAATAATGTATTTTTGGAACATATTTCCTCCAGAGATTAGAATGGACCCCACACGCCCCGGAAGGCGCTGAAGATCTGATTCTGCCAGCGGGCCTGGGGAACTCAGAGTGGGATGATAGCCCCTTAAATGGCTCGTGTGATCTCCTGTCACCGGGGTGGGGGGTGGGAGGTGGGGGTTGATTTTTTTATATTGTACTATACTAATTTATTTGATTCTTTTTGTTAGTTCTTTATTGTTCTTTATTGTATTGTCTGGACTATTGTAATGCTCTCTACATGGGGCTCCCCTTGAGGTGCACTCAGAGGCTCCAACTGGCGCAGAGTGCGGCCACGCGGGTGGTTATGAGAGCGATGTGGAGTTCCCATGTAACAACTCTCCTGCGCGAGCTGCACTGGCTCCCAGTGGTCTTCCGAGTGCGCTTCAAGGTTCTGGTTATCACCTTTAAAGCGCTCCATGGCTTAGGACCTGGTTATCTATGGGATCGCCTGCTACCACCAATAGCCTCCCACCGGCCAGTACGCTCCCATAGAGAAGGGCTCTTCAGATGCCGTCGGCCAAACAATGTCGACTGGCGGCCCCTAGTGGGAGAGCCTTCTCTGTGGGGGCACCTACGATCTGGAACGAGCTCCCCCCGGAGATATGGAGGATCCCGGATCTGCACACCTTTCATCGCGTGCTTAAGACCTTTTTATTTCATCAAGCTGGCCTGGCCTAAATCTTCTCCCCTTTTTAAATGTAAATTTTAATTTGTTTTTAAATTATGGGGTATTTTAAATTTGTTCAGCCAAATTATTTAATTCGTTTTTAATTTATTTTAAATTTTTGTATTTATGTGTTTTATCTTGTGGCTGTTCACCGCCTTGAGTCCTTTGGGAGAAGGGCGGTATAGAAATTTAATAAAATAAAATAATAAAATAAAAAATAAAATAAAATAAAATAAATAAAATAAAATAAAATAAAATAAAATAAAATAAAATAAAATAAAATAAAATAAATAATAATAAAATAAAATAAAATAAAATAAAATAATAAATTGTTTTAAATGTGGTTTTATATTCTGTAAGCCGCGAATATGGGCGAATAGGCGGCAATGTAAATTCAATCAATCAATCAATCAATAAATATTTATTAAATGAATAAAATAAAATAAATAAATAAATAAATATTTATATACTGTGTTCATATCATAGATACACATTTTTATAAAGCGTCCGTAATTTTGATCTGACCTATCAATTCACAGATAAAACATTATGTAAGTAAAAACTTAGGTGGAAGATAAATTTGATTTTTCCCCCCCACATCAGTGATGAAGATCGAGGGTCGGTGATGATCCCAGACCTGTTGAGATATTTAGGTTTATCATAATGAATTGACATTGTATCGTGATGTCTTTTCTATAAAGTTGGTTTTCTGAGCCTTTTCTTTGGTCTGCAATACCTGGAGGTTCTGTAGGGTGAAACGGTGTGGTCCAACGGTGGGTTCAGCTCTGGGTTTCCAATATTCTTACCATCGTTTTGCCGCAGGCTCGATTTGTGAGTGCACCTTCTGTGCATCCACTTTGCTTGCTCATGTGCCCACCGCGCCTGCGCCTTCCCTTGAAAACATTCCTAAATAGGACGGCATAGAACCAGGGCTGGTGGCCGGGCCCTCCCACAATCTCCACTACAGGTTCTCCCAAATTGGTACGAACCGGCTGAATACCACCTCTAAATGGATTGATATCTTGGTCCTGGAATGGAGAGTCACAGATTTAAGTTCCTCTTAGTCCACAAATCTCTAATTCCATGGAAAACTGAAAGGAGGGAATGGGAACATGGGAAGAAAATCATTCTTGGACATCATCTCCAATTGCTTCCTCCCCTTTTTCTGATTGAGCCTTTAACAGATTTAACAGAAAGAGACCTTGTAGGTCAGCTAGTCCAACCCCCCCCCCCAGGCAGGAGACCCTACTTCATTTCTAACAAATGGCAGTCCAATCTCTTCTTGAAAGCCTCCAGTGAAGAAGCTCCCACAACTTCCAAAGGCAACTTCTATTCCTTTGGTTGATTGTTCTCACTGTCACAAAAATTATCCTTATTTCTAGGTTGAATCTCTCCTTGATCAGTGTTGCAATATTTTCAGGATCAGACTCAATAAATTTAGTAAGAGTTAAAGGTTTAAATATATCTCCTTTTATTTACATTAGGCATTCTATGTTCACTGAATATTCATAGATAGAAGCAGGGAAAAGGGTGCAAACAGCTCCTTATATATACAATGGGTGGAGCTAGGAATGGGAGTGGTGAATTATGAATACATTAAGAAGTGAAGAATAAATTAACCCCTGATACCCCGTTCATATACTATTTACACATTAGAGAATAAGGCATTTACATCTGACAAATCCCCCTCTAAATGCCGATTCGTTATGCAACACCAATTACATTCAGATTCAGGACAGTACAAAACATACAACTTAGAAGTTAAGTATTTATGCTGCTTAGCAGGTAAAGGTTTTGTCAATATGTCAGCTAATTGTTCTGAAGTTTCACAATGCACTGCTTTAATAAATCCATCCTGAGATAATTGTCTTACATGTTTAAATTTTATATCTATGTGTCTGGATCTTTGTCCAATGGCGTCAGATCTAGATATTTCAATAGCTGCTTTATTGTCTTCATGCATAACAAAAGGCAAAACAGGTTTTTTCCAAACATCTGAAATCAAATCATTAAACCATACAAGATTATTTGCAGCTTTAGATAAACAAACATATTCTGCTTCTGTCGTTGAAGTGGCCACTAATTCTTGTTTACCAGTGTACCAGTAAACTGGACAGTCATTTAAGAGGAATATATAACCAGATGTACTTTTTCTACAAGAGGTGTCTCCAGCCCAGTCCGCATCTGCGTAACATGTAAGCTTTGGTTCTTTATTATCGTTAGGTTCCAACATTAAACAAAAGTCAAGTGTACTTTTCAGATATCTTAATATTCTTTTGACAGCTTCCCAGTGGTACATTGTTGGCTTACTGACATGTCTAGATAATAAATTGAGGGGTAAAGCGATATCTGGTCTTGTCCAATTTGATATATAAAGAAGTGAACCTATGACTGATCTATAAAATGTGTTATCTTTGAATTCAGGGGATGATTCATCAGCATTTCTTAGAAAGTCAGTCTGCATAGGAGTATCACAAGGTTTGGCATCACTTAGATTGCATTTGTTTAAGAGCTCTATGATCTTATCTCTCTGAGTAAGTTTGAATCCTCTTTTAGTCTTATTAATTTGAACACCAAGATATTTGTTTACTTTGCCTAAAGATTTCAATGAGAAATGTTCATTTAGCTTAGTTACAAAAGTTTCTCTTCTCTCTTTATGTTTTCCTATGTATAAAATGTCATCCACATAGATCAATACAAATTCTAAGTAATCATCACCCTTTTTGACAAAGAAACAGTTATCAGCAGTGGTGGCATTGAAGTCCATGGTTTTAAGTACTTTTACTAAACAATCATACCATCGTTTACCAGATTGTTTTAACCCGTATAAACTCTTGTTTAACAACCAAGTTTCATTCTTGTTTGTGTATTGACTGTGAGGTGCTCTTACATATATTTCCTTGTCTAGTTTTGCGTGTAGATACGCAGTCTGTATGTCATATTGGAATACATCGAGATTGAGTGCTGATGCTACCACTAGAGCTGTTTTGACACTCTCGGTTCTTACTGTAGGAGAATACGTATCAGTATAGTCCTCCGGATATTTCTGTGCATAACCTTGTGCAACTAATCTAGCTTTGTATAGGGTATTGCCTCCCTCTAAGTTCTTAATTTTATATATCCACCTGGTACCAATAATTGTTTTATCTTTTGGTGCAATTGCAGGTGTAAATACATTTAATCCTTGTAAGCTTTCCATCTCTTTTTTCATTGCTAATTCCCATTTTTCTTTTGTTATTAGATAAGGTAGGCCTCCTTTAATTATTACAGTGCCTATATCTATTTTATTTTTCTCCAAAGTCGCTTTTCCTTTAGAAAAAACAATGTTAATATCAGAATCTCTACTTAGTTTTATGGCACTTAGTATGTTATGAGGTATTTCAGGTATTAGCAATACCCCCTCTATTTTTCCTAGACCAGGCAAGGTTACATTCCCTCTACCTAATACTTGAACCTTTTCTTGGTTAGCTACCTTTATTACAAATTTATCTTCTACAAATGAAGACAATATATCTTTGTTATTGGTGGTGTGATTAGTTGCTCCAGAATCAATAAGCCAATTATTGTTCTCTCTCTGCTGTGTGTTAGTGTTGTCTTGTTTATTTAATCCATTCAGTGAACCAGATTTTCTATCCTTTGAATTATCTCTGCCCCCTCTATTATCTTTGTAATTTGGTGGGCTTCTATATCTATGTCTATCCATGGAAGACTGTCTATAATTGTATTTGTTTCTATATTCTGACCTATGTCTTTCTTTTGAAATTTTGGGGCAATCTCTTCTATTGTGTTCCCTGGATCCACAGTTGTGACATTTAGATGTTTCATTATATTTTTCTTGGAAAGCTACTTTCCTATATGGTTTGTGTTCTATGTGATTATTAGAACGATTCCTTCTTGAATTGTCTTCTGCTATTAATTTATTGGATAGACTTTCTATGGATAAGTATCCTAGATTGATTGTGTCTAAGTGTGACATATAATTGTCCCATGATGGATCAAGTGAGTTGATAATAACACTTTTCATTGTTTGGTCTGAAATCACCTCCCCCCTTAAATGCAACTCAGCTCTTATTTTGTTTAAAGATATTAAATGCTCACTTATGGAAACCCCTGGTTTTATCCTAGATGAAAAGAAATCTTTAGACATCCTTGTGGTGGTAGCTACACTGTCACTGTGAAATAAATTAAACATGCATTGAATAATTTCTGAAACAGTCAGATTTTGCTTAATGCTGTGATACATTGCAGGAGACACACTAGATATTAATAAGAAAAATGCTCTATGGTGTAAACAGTCTATTTTTAAAGTCCAAGGTCTTTTTGGGGGACTAGTGATAAAAAACAGTAAGTTTTCCTTCATAAAGACAACCTGGAGCTGCTGATACCATTCTTGCAAATTAATGCCATCTATCCTTAGCTTTGGGAAGTCACTGGGTAAATTTCCGACATTATTAGGTCCATTACTTACAACCTGAGGTAGTCCGTGGTCTCGTAAATGCAGAAAGTTACAAAACGGCGTGGGGATGCTCGCAACGAGCCTGCACGGTCTCCTCGTCAATTCATGTCTTCCCGGACCGTCTGCGTAGTCTTGCGCATGCGCGTTGTTCATTTCTTCACTGGAGTCATCGTGAGAGGTTCTCCTCGTTGCGGCTCGCTCGTTCTGCTCCTCCTCAGACGAATCGGTCTCTGGCTCGATTTTGGGAGTCCTGACGACGGCGGCTGCTCTTCCTCTTCTTTTGAGTGCGTTGGTGCTTGCTTCGGTCTGTGGCGTGGGGCGGTATCGGCAGGGCTCTCTGGGTTCGGGCGTCGTCGCTCTCGTAGTCAGGATGGGAGCGGGCAGGTCTTGAGGCATTGGCTTGCTCGCTCGTTTCTTTGTTAGCTTTTTAGTAATTTTTAGTTTTGGCCCAAATGCAGCAAAAAGCGTTTTCATCGCTGATTTTATTTGTTTGTTTGTTGAATCATCTTCACTTTCTGATTCTGATTCTTCTGAGGTGTTTGAATCTTCTTTTTCGTTTTCGTTGTCTGATAATGTTTTTCGCGCCAGAAATTTTGAATTGATTTTTCTGATTGGCTCTGCTTCGCTCACCCTGGAGGTCTGTTGAAACCAAGATGGCTGCCATTCAAAATTTCGCGCGGGATCACCGTTTTTCTTCTTCACAATAATTTTTTCTGTAGTCATATCACTCACTATTTTTGGGTCTTTTGTTTTTTCATTAGTGATGTGCTTCTCTCTCGCTGCTCCGCTGTTCTTCAGCATATCTTGGAGGTTCGCGATGAGGCTTTCATCATTCTTCTGGCTCTTTAATAGTTTTAATATCTCTGACCTGAGTTCGTTATTCTCTATTTCGATTTCCTCCTGGTCATCATTTTCATCTATTATTTCTTCGTCTTCAGTGGTGTATTCTTCGGATTCTCTCGAAATCGCGTTTGTGGATTCGTTGATTATTTCTTGTTCTGTTTCCATTTCTTTGCTGTATGCCCTGGTGTTGGGCCTATCTTTCTTAGACATTTTTAAGTTTTTATTGAGTCAATTAACCATCCTCTGCTACCAGCTTGTTGCAATATTTTCAGGATCAGACTCAATAAATTTAGTAAGAGTTAAAGGTTTAAATATATCTCCTTTTATTTACATTAGGCATTCTATGTTCACTGAATATTCATAGATAGAAGCAGGGAAAAGGGTGCAAACAGCTCCTTATATATACAATGGGTGGAGCTAGGAATGGGAGTGGTGAATTATGAATACATTAAGAAGTGAAGAATAAATTAACCCCTGATACCCCGTTCATATACTATTTACACATTAGAGAATAAGGCATTTACATCTGACAATCAGTTTCCATCTATTATTCCTTGTCTGGCCTTCGGGTGCCTTGGAAAATAGCTTGACCCCTTTCTCTCTGTGGCAGCCCCTCAGATATTGGGAACACTGCTATCATGTCTCCCCTGGTCCTTCTCTTCACTAGACTAGCCATGCCCAATTCCTGTAACCGTTCTTCATATGTTTTAGTCTCCAGTCCCCTCATCATCCTGGTTGCTCTCCTCTGCACTCTTTTTAGAGTCTCAACATCTTTTTTTATTGTGTGGTGACCAAAACTGGATGCAGTATTCCAGGTGTGGTCTTACTAAAGATTTATAGAGTGGTATTAGTACCTCACTTGATTTTGATTGTATCCCTCTGTTAATGAAATTTAGGATTATTTTGGCTTTTTTGGCTGCTGTCGCACACTGCTGGCTCATATTTAGCTGGTTGTCCAGTAAGACTCCAAGATCCCTCTCATAGTCACTGCTATTAAGCCTGGTTTTACCCAGCCTCAAAGAATTTCTAGGAATCTTGGAATTTGGTCCACAAAAACAACAGATCTCATTCATGCTGATTCAAAATCATTTCTTCTGAGCAGAGTCTCATGGGAACTAAGAAATATCTATAGAGATGGCATCTGAAGAAAATTAAGTGCTGAAACAGTCAAGTTTTTACACGTTCTCTTTTTGCAGTTGGAGAGGAATGGGAATTAGACAAACTTATAAAAGAGTTACACATTTTGTGCTTGTTGGATTGCTTCCAAGGGATCTCCAGAGAACCTCTTATCTTGGGATGGCACTTGAGGTTTAATCCAAATGATGTCAGCCTTGAATATATTTTAGATACAGTGCATGGATACTCATGAGAAATTAAAGGCAAATATCCTTAGGGACTGGATCTTGAGTTTCTATAGAGAACAAGAAAATAAACTTTCTATGATGCAAAAGTGCTGCATTTTCTTCGGGTGTTCAAGGAAAATATTTTTCAAGAGATCTACGGCCTTTGCCCAACATGCAATGCAGTATTTTATATGGTTCTTCAAAACATTGACTTGTTGAATGGATAGAGGAAATGGAGTGAATGGCATTGGAGAAGAGGAGGTAATGACAGAAGAACAAGCCAAGGTAAAGTTGTAGAGACATTTGGGCCCACCTTTTATAGAATGAAAACCTGAGAATTTCACTGCAAAGGTTACTATGATTTCCTAACATATACATACTTCCACCTCCCATATAGAAAGAAAAATATAGAACATAGAAGGAAGGTGTCAGGGTAATGATTTAACAGCTGACCAGCTGCTACAATGGTGAAATGATAGGAATGAGTCAGCAAGGTTTTTGGGATGATATTATTTTAAGAGCCTCTAATAAAAAGAGGCCCTGTTGGGGTGTATCTCTCTCTTTGTGTGTGCTTCCGTGCTGTAATTGCTTATTGCTGTTTGTTTGAGGTCTGACTAAAGTATGTGTATGTATATATTCTTTGTAGATAAAACCACTATTTAAAATACATATCTCTGTTTACTGCATTTGCTCCTGGGTTGTCTGACATAGTCACACTGTGCGCAGTCTGACAGAAGGGAGGTCTTCTAATCCAACCCCCTGCTCGAGCAGGAGACCCTATACCATTTCAGACAAATGGTTGTCCAATCTGTTTTTGAAAGCCTCTCGTGATGGAGCACCCACAACTTCTGAAGGCAAGCTATCCCATAGACTTTTATATCTCAATAGACCTTCATATACTCATATCTCCAGAATAGACTAGACTAGACTAGACTAGACTAGACTAGACTAGACTAGACTAGAATAGAATAGAATAGAATAGAATAGAATAGAATAGAATAGAATAGAATAGAATAGAATAGAATAGAATAGAATTCTTTATTGTTCAAGTGTAATTGGACACACAAGGAATTTGTCTTGGAGCATACGCTCTTGGAGTACATAAAAGAAAAGATTCATCAAGAATCATAAGGTACAACACTTAATGATAGTCATAGGGAAACAGTCAATATAAATCTTAAGGATTTCAGCAAAAGGTTACAATCATACAGTCATAAGTGGGAGGAGATGGGTGATAGGAACGATGAGAAGATAAATAATAATGCAGACTTAGTAACTAGTTTGAAAGCGTTGAGGGAAATATTTGTTTAGCAGAGTGATGGAGTTCGAGAAAAACACTTCTTGTGTCTAGTTGTTTTGGTGTGCAGTGATAAATCATCTAAATCATCTTATATTCCTAGGGATACAGGCAAACGATCTACGAAGTGAAAAAAATGTTGCAGGATATTAAGTTTTAATTTGCACCAGAATACTTCATAACTAGACTACCACTTCCAAAAATGTTTTAAGAATCCACAAACAGCCACTGGTTTTTCCAAAAGTGGCAAATTTCAGACATCAGACTAAATCTAATCATGGTTTTTTAGTTGTGGCCTTCAAGTATTGTGGGATTCCAGGGATGGGGTTTTAGAAATCATAACTGATTTTCAAATGTTTATATTCAAATGCTTCATTTAATTATGATAGGTCAATATGACATTTACTATACATGACTTTGATGAGCATGATTTAAAATCCAGTCTTGTGTTCCCTGTTCACAATAGTAGTGTATGAAAAATATTCTTAGGAATAGAGAAATACATTTTGACACAACAATAAATACATACATCTCGATTCAAGCAAGATTTCAATTTTTTCTCTTTTTGTAGCAGAAGAGGAATATGAATTTGACCAACTGTACAAGAGCGACTGAATTTATTCTTGTCGGATTGCCCAGTGTTTGGGGAATGGAAAATATGATATTTGCTTGTGTCTTTCTGCTCTACCTCCTGTGTCTGATGGGCAACGGGCTCATCATTGTGATGGTAATTTTGGACCACCATCTCCAGAAGCCCATGTATTTCTTCCTTAGCAACCTTTCTTGCATTGACATTGGACACACCACATCCTTTATCCCTAAATTGCTGGTCAACCATCTCTCTGCAAACAATTCCATCTGTTTCTACTGCTGTATAACCCAGCTGTTCTTTTACTTCTTCTTTGGCGTCACAGAATTTTTCATCATTTCGCTGATATCCTTGGACAGATACTTAGCCATCTGCCATCCTTTGAGATACTCCACAATCATGACTTCTGAAGTTTGCTTGAAACTAGCAATGGCAGCCTGGTTCGGAGGTCTTTTCTCCATTCTTTATCAGGAGGTATTGACCGCAAACCTACCCTACTGCATCTCCAATGTTATCAATCATTTCTATTGTGATGAGGGACCTTTGTTGAAGATTTCTGGAGGAGACACGCATGTGATTGAAGCCCTGGGCTTCCTACTGACGGTGGTTGTGATTATGTCCTCCCTGCTTTTCACCCTCGTTTCTTATTTCTTCATCATTTGCACCATTCTCCGAATGCCTTCAACTACCAGGCAGCAGAGGGCCTTTTCTACCTGTGCTTCCCACCTGGTTGTAGTCTGCATTTTGTACGGGTCAGTCTTTTTCGTCTATTTGAGACCTAATGTCAAGGACTCTTCTTTTAGTATGACGAAGTCTGTCTCCATACTGTACACTATGGTTGCCCCGGCGCTAAATCCTTTCATTTACACCATTCGGAACAACGAAGTCAAGGATGCGGTAAGGAAACTTTTGGAAAGAAAGATCCCAGGTGCCCCACATCTCATCGCTTAAGCTTTTGTTGAGAAGTGATGCAAAATGACTTTGTTGTCCTATGGAAAGCAACAAGGTTTGGCACTTCAGAATCATCTTCAAAGCTATTGCGCAGGTATCCTGTAACAAACCTACCTTAATAAAGATGGAGAAAGCACTGTGTAACCTTGCAGATTGTATTTATTTTATTTAGTTAGTTTGTCAAACAAGTACGAGATGACAGGTATAAGTATAAACATGGGCCTAAACATAGGAAATGAATACAAATAAATGGGGAAAGTAGGACAGGGATGGTAGGCACGCTGGTGCGCTTATTCACGCCTCCTTACAGACCTCTTAGGAATGGGGTGAGGTCCACGATAGACAGTTTAAGGTTGAAGCTATGAGGGTTTGAGGATGTAACAACGGAGTCAGGTAGAGCATTCCGGGCATTGACCACTCTATTGCTGAAGTCGCATTCTGCAATTGAGTTTGGAGTGGTTTACCTTGAGTTTCTATCTGTTGTTTGCCCGTGTATTATTGCGATTGAAGCTGAAGTAGTCATTGACAGGTAGGACATTGTAGCAGACAATTTTGTGTACTATGCTTAGGTCAGACTGTAGTTCAAGGTTTTGCCAATGGATGTCTTTTCTTATCTTAACATGCAATTTTGTGATGATCCCACGGCAAAAGGATTGCTGGGAATCTCCTGTGGTCTAGTACTGCCTTGGCAACTTTAAGACTTGTGGAGCTCAACTTCCAGAATTTCTCAGTCAGCATGAAGTTGATGGGACTTGAAGTCCACCGTTCTTAAAGTTGCCAAGGTTGGAGGCCCCTTGATGTAAAGCTTGTAACTTATTGCATGGTCATTAGTCACCTACCTGGAATCCTAGCTTTTAAATGTAGTTCGTTTTTGATGATAGGAATAACTCCTTCTTATTCCACTGCATGGACTATAATATTCATTGAGCATCTATATTACTTTGGGGAAGAGTGGCACCATGGCTGTTTTGAAGAAGAAAAGACAGCTCATTCTTTTCAAATTATATATTTTTAATTTATTTTTTAAATTTTATTTATACATTTTTCTTTAAAATAAATGAATGGTTTATAAGCAGTGTAAGGTCTGAGTCAATTTACAAATATATAGCAATAACAGTAATAGCATTCTTTACTGGTCCAGAATGCGGCCGCGCGGGTGGTTATGGGCGCAACTCGTTGTGCCCGCGTGACACCCCTCCTGCACGAGCTGCACTGGCTCCCAGTGGTCTTCCGGGTGCGATTCAAAGTGTTGGTTACCACCTTTAAAGCGCTCCATGGCATAGGACCCGGGTACCTTCGAGACCGTCTTCTGCCACCAATAGCCTCCCACCGACCAGTCCGCTCCCACAGAGAGGGTCTCCTCAGGGTGCCATCAGCCAAGTTATGTCGGCTGGTGACACCCAGGGGGAGGGCCTTCTCTGTGGGAGCCCCAGCCCTGTGGAATGAACTGCCCCCGGAAATACGTAAGATCTCCGACCTCCGGGTGTTTCGTTGCGCATTGAAGACCCTGTTGTTCCGCCAGGCCGGATTATCAACATAATAATTTTAAATTGGGGTATTTTAAATTTTTGGGGTTTTAAATCGGCCAAATCTATTTAATTATTTTAATTTTTAATCATTGTTGTGTCTTGTGTTTTTAAATTGGCTGTACACCGCCCTGAGTCCTTCGGGAGAAGGGTGGTATAGAAATAAAATTTTATTATTATTATTATTACTTATATATAATAATATTCTTTTCAATTTCTAATTTCTACCTTTATTGTCTAACCATTGGTAAAGAAGTCCCAAGTTAAAAAGTATTCTGTGTCTTCTTTGTCCTTTATCTTTAATGTTAGCCTATCCATTTCCGCACTGTCTAATATTTTTCTAACTATATTTTCCTCTGCAGGGGTCTCCTCATTTTTCCAATTTTGGCTGCTGTCAAGACATGTAATACCATGTATCCCCAAAAATAAGACCGTGTCTTATATTAATTTTGAACCCTGAAATAAGCGCTTGGCCTTATTGCCATGCGCTCAAAAGCCCGATTGGCCTTATTATTAAGGGATGACTTATTTTGGGGAAAACAGGGTATTAAATATATTACACTCCCTTTATCGTAATTTTCTGGCAATATACCTAATAAAAAATATTCCTGGTTTTAAGTCTAGATGTTGTTTTATCGTTTTCTTTTCTGTATCATTTTATCATCATCACTCTGCTAAACAAATAATTCCCTCAACACTGTCAAACTATTTACTAAGGCTGCATTACTATTACTATTAATCTTCTCATCGTTCCTATCACCCATCTCCTCCCACTTATGACTGCATGACTGTAACTTTGTTGCTTGTATCCTTACGATTTATATTGATTGTGGCAAATGTCACCTGTAAAACATTTTATATAAGTTTTCCTTATACGTAGTTGCAATTGTCAATTTACAATATCTATCCTAGAGTTTTTGCCATTTATCTAATTCTATTGTATAACCAAAGTTTTTTTTGCCCTTACTATCAAATTATATTTTATTGAAAGATGTTTTCCAGACTCAGAGGAAGAAAGCTTAGTATAAAGGAGAAGGACTTCTCTCTCTCTCTCTTTCTCTCTTTTTTTGTAAAAAGTTTTTCTTTTCTTTTTTTTTACACATACACACACCCAAACATACAATATATTTTTGCTGATCAGAGTATTTGGCCGGTTAACAAATTTAAACAATTCTTAATTTTACCACTAAGATTACCATTTCTATACTTCCTTTTTGCCATAGTGTTCACGTTTATCTATTTTTTACCAATTTTACCCTTCATTTTCATCTCTAATTTAACCAAATTCCAATTTCCCTTCTATTCTATATTAAACCCGAATCCATCATCAGAATAATTAATTTTATGATGTTACAATTGTTCAATTATTACAGGAATTGTGAGCCCACTTATTTTATGGCTTACATTTTCTTAAGTAATACAGGAGAAGGACTTCTCTTATGCGGCAAACCTACAAGAGATAAGTCGAATTAGCAATGCCGTTTAGATATTGACTTCTATGGGACTTCAGCCCAAAAAGAATGGTATAAAAAGGGACTTATTAGTATAAGCTGACTAATGAGTTTTAACATGCACAGTAGCAGAGAAGCATGTTCTTCTCTTCTATCAGAAGGTCCCAGAAAGAAATGGACCATTTTTGGTAAAACTGGGTGGATTAATCTAATACCATAGGTTCAACCATATTTGTCAGGTTGAACCTGGGCAATTGGACTTTCTAGTTTTGCTTGAAGAATCTCCATAGACATGTTTGTCAGACCATTTCATTGAATTTGGAGGGGCATGTAATGAGCATGAATATTCCCAATTACAAAGCTTCTGTCTGCATTCTTCTTTGTTCATTAATTCTCAGATCTGACGGTGCCTTGTTCTTCTTCTCATTTTTACATTTCTATTAGCTTCCTCCATCTGGTGTCCTTCCAATAAGTTAGACAATTCCTACTTCCACATGAACAAATCCTTCTTTGTTGAAAATTGGACGTGTTTACAATGATAGGGATTTTTCCTCTCATTTTTGGGTTTATCTTATTCCCTCCTTTGGTATATATTTCAAAACCTGTTTTCTGGGTTATAGAATTGTTTTTCCAATTAGGAATTGGCCTATCCCAATTGTAGTCTCATTTGTAATGCATTTGCTTAACCTGTCGTTGCTTTGAAGAAGTTCTCTAAAACAATGTATATTTATGAAGTATATTCATACAATAGATACACATTTTTGTAAAATTCCTATTGAATATTCTTTGCTTTTGATATGGGCAATGAGAGATAAATAAATGAATTTGTGTTTACTGTTTGTACAATATTATATAAGAAAAGATTCAGATAGAGGTTAAATTAGTTTCTTCCCCACCTCTACGTTATCAATGATGAAAATTATGGGACGGGTGATTTCAGAGCAGTTGGCTCATTATCATAATTCATTGACTTTATATAATTACGTGTTTTCAGTAAAATCTATTTTCTAAGACTTTTTCTTGGGTTGATATTCTTGAATGTGCTGTATGCAAAAAGGGTGTGGTACATTTGTTGATGTACTGGGCCAGCAAAGTTTCTAGTCATCCTCAGTCCTCAAAGGGTGATTTTGGGTCAGTCCCATCCCTGACAGAGAGCACTTCCTGTGGTGAAATGTTGGAGGGATTGGGATATCCATCTGACATGAAGAATATCATGCTTGACATTCTTGTTCTTCTTCACATTGAGTTGTGTCATTTACACACTGGACACCGTATCTGTAGATCTTTCGAAATGCTACAAATGCATGAATTGTCTATCATCATCATTATCATTATCATCATCATCATCATCATCTTTTAATGACCCCATAATCCCTTGCGAGGTAGAGTCTGGGCAACTGAATGAAGCTGAGTGCTTACTGGCTGGATGCCTTTCCTGTTGCCAATGCAGAGTTTTGTTCAGCAGATATATTCTCATTGTGCCCAGAGAGAGAAATATCTGCCTCCACCTAGGATCGAACTCACGGCCTCTTGATTGTGAGGTGAGAGCTCCACCTTTAGGCCACCACACCTGTCAGCCTCAGCTTTGCCTGCTTCAGCTGCCATAAGAAACGGGGGAGGGATTAGTTATGGAGCATAGGGGGGGAAGAAGTAGGAGGTGTTTTTTTTCCTTGTAGGATGTGTCTTCATGAGAAACAGAAGTGGTTCTTCAAAAGGGGACGGCTGACCAACTGCCCTACATTCCTGATGAATGACGCTGCCAGACGTGTTGTCACCTGACCTTTGGAAGACCTTTGGATTGGCTGATGATTTATGGACACGAGGGGGGGGAGAAGCTTAGTAGATGCATTTCGCGCATTTTGCTCACTTCCAGCTTTACCTGGGTTGCTATCATTTCATATTCAGTAAAAGTACTAAATTCTTCAAAATGCTTGAGTTTGGGGTTTTCTTTCCTGGATACTGAAGGAAGCATACCTGACAACACCACTCAAATGCATGAATTGTCTATGAGGAGAATATAGAACTGAGAACATGGAAGGAGTGGAGGAACAAAAAAAGTGTCCTGGAGAAGACATTTATATTGTGAACCTTGACCGCTAAAAAGGAACCTTGTATGGGATAACATTTTCAAGCCTATCTGTATTATGGTTTAACTGACCATCTGAACTGATTTATTGTGTCCATTCTAGATCCCACATTTAGTGGCTTTCATTCTTAAGCAACATTCTACTTCAACATAGAATAATATCATCATGAAATCCCAAAGTTGGAAGAGGATATTTAGGTCACTGCATTTGACCTGTTTCCTCCACATTGGTGCAGCAATCTCAACTTAATTGCAAAGGTGCCTTTTCAAGAGACAACTTCTGTTCCCCACCATCCAGTCAGAGCTGAAGAAGCTTCTTGGATGAGAAGCGAAACATCTTCAAAGAAAAAACAAGAAAGTCCAGTTGCTTCTTGAAAAAACACCTTTGGGACAACCACAACCTGGATGGCTGAGAATCTCCATAAATAATCTCAACTTAGATACCCCAAAGATATAATGAAACTCTCTAGTTCCCAAATAAATATAACTAGTCGTGAGGAAGCCAACATCTTCAGTGCAGATGAATCAAGTGGAGATTGAACACAACATTGATGTGTTATGCATCATGTGCAATGCCCAATTATGTGCAGTGGTGGGATTCAAATGATTTAACAACTGGTTCTCTGTCCTAATGATTTCTTCCAACAACCAGTTCACCAAATTGTTCAAAAAGTTAACAACTGTTTCTCCCGAAGTGGTGCGAACTGGCTGAATCCCACCATTGATTATGTGTAATAATTATGCATTATTATTGCATAATAATGTCATAGATGATATGACAAAATTGTCTACCACACATCATTGGATGATAACATCTCAATATATCGGTCTGTCAACTTGCAAAGCTTTCAAGTTGCCATGAGCAGGAGGGAGGGAGAACTGAAGTGAATTCCATACATTTTTCTGACCGCAATCAGAAGGAGGGTGTTAGGTTTCACAGCCAGCCAAAGTGGTTAATTGGAGAATGTGATTTATGACATCGCCAGGAGGGAGGGGAGAGACAGGGTCATAGGGGAACGTAAATCTACGTGGGATCAGTCCTGACTGCATCCGAGTATTGCCGGAATGTTGCCCCTAATAAATCACTATATTTCCTTTGAAGTTTGGATCATGGCTCATGAATTAATTAGGGCATCTTTCGGAAACTTGACAGGGTCATCATTTTGGTGTCCTCATAATTAAGACCACATATGTGGAATTCTGGGAGTTGAAGTCCACCCATCTTAAAATTTCCAAGTTTCAAAAACACTAAAGTGTGAAATTTCTGATTGCCTAAATTATCTTGCCCTCCTCCAATCTCTGAGTCCTGGGGATACTATCATTAATGACTTCAGCTTAAATTCCATGGAAAACTGAAAGGGGGAGAAGGAAAAGAGGGAAGAAAACCATTGTTGGACATTATCGCCAGTCTGTTCCTTCCATCTTTTACTGAGCATTCAAAGAGTCTTGGAAGGCTTAATAATTTAGAATAGAATAGAATAGAATAGAATAGAATAGAATAGAATAGAATAGAATAGAATAGAATAGAATAGAATAGAATAGAATATATGAATGGGATGGGATGGGATGGGATGGGATGGAGTAGAGTAGAGTAGAGTAGAGTAGAGTAGAGTAGAGTAGAGTAGAGTAGAGTAGAGTAGAGTAGAGTAGAATAGAATAGAATAGAATAGAATAGAATAGAATAGAATAGAATAGAATAGAATAGAATAGAATATTTCATTTCAGACAAATGTTTGTCCAATCAAAATGTTGGAGCATTTACAACTTACGGAGCCAAGCTGTTCCAGGAAATTTCTCCTTAGTTCTGTTTTAGCCTCCTTCTTAGTTGCTTTTCTCCTTGATTAGTTTCCATCTTCTTGTCCTACCCTCAGGTGCTTTGGAGAATAGCTTGACTCCCTCTTCTTTGTGGCAGCCCCTGAGATGTTGGGACACTGCTATCATGTCATCCCTTTCTGAGTATGGCCCTTGGAATTTGGTGCAAATTAAAGCAGATACGAATCATGCTGATTACAAGCCACCTATTCTGAACGTAGTCCATGGATTCTTATGGGAACTGAAAGACAAATATCTCTAGAAATGGATTCTGAAACGTCTATAGAAAATGGAGCACTGCATTACTGAAAGTTTTGCGCCTTCTCTTTCTGCAGTTCAAGAGGACTCGGACAACTATGAAAGAGTTGCAGAGTTTATCCTTGTTGGTGTGCCTCCAGAAGACCTTCTATCTTGTGATGGCACTTGAAGTAGACATTTAGTAATTTATTCAAGACTCCATTTCTGGGAGTCTTGGAATTTGGTCTAAAGAAAAACAGGCATTTTTCATGGCTGACTCAGAGTTATCTATTCTGACCATTGTCTATGGATATTTATGGGAGTTGAGCAGTGGTGGGTTCCTCCCGGTTCAGCCCGGTTCGGCCGAGCCGGTAGCAGTGACAATATGATGTCACTGAACCGGTTCTCTTTGTTCGGGAGCTGGGCCCTCCCGCCCCCCCCGGCGTTATTCTTACCTTTTATTTAGCCCCGCCCCCAATCTATTCGCTGATTGGCCAGAAGGAAAAAAAACTGTTTAAACTCTTGCCACGGGGCTTCAAAGGGCTGCCCTCAGTGTTAAAAGGCAGTGTGGTGGTAGACCAGTGCGCTCAAAAAACAAATGGGTAGACCGGTGCCTCCAAAAACAAATGAGTAGACTGGTGCCTCCAAAAACAAATGAGTAGACCGGTGCCTCCAAAAACAAATGGGTAGATCGGTACAGCTCTGCAAGCAGTTAAAAGCCTGGTAGACCAGTACCTCTGCTAAATCCTAAAGAATTGTCACATGACCATCAAACCACGCCCACAAAATAAGCCACGCCCACAGAACCGGCAGTAAAAAAAATTAGAACCCACCCCTGGAATTGAGAGATAAATATCTCTCGAAAGAGTACAGAGAAGAGCAACAAAGGTGATTAGGGGGCTGGAGGCTGGAATATATAAAGAACGGTTGCAGGAACTGGGTATGTCTAGTTTAATGAAAAGAAGGACTAGGGGTGACATGATAGCAGTCTTCCAATATGTCAGGGGCTGCCACAAAGAAGAGGGAGTCAAGCTATTTTCCAAAGCACCTGAAGGCAGGACAAGAAGCAATGGGTGGAATCTAATCAAGGAGAGAAGCAACCTAGAACTAAGGAGAAATTTCCTAACAGAACAATTAACCAGTGGAACTACTTGCCTCCAGAAGCTGTGAATGCTCCAACACTGGAAGTTTTTAAGAAGAGATTGGACAACCATTTGTCTGAAACGTTATAGGGCCGTGATGACGAACCTATGTGTTACGGAGCGTTGGTAGACTGCAACCGTATCTCTTTACTATTCACCAAACAGACAAGTCTCAGAAGAGTTAAAAACAGACCAATTGTTTATGTAGTAGTAAAAAGAACTTGATTGCATTGAAATGTTTGGCTAGGATGATATTAGTTAATATTAATTGGAGAGTGAGCTTAACTCTCGGTTAGTCATGTTTGTTGTTTGGTTTTAGTCCTGTGTTTATGTGTTTCTATATTTCGCTTCCTATATTGCTTTTCAACCATTATTGTGTGTTAATTTTATTGTAAATATTTAATAATATTTACATATCTACCCTCTGGAATCAGCTGCCTCCAGAGATAAGGAGAATCCAAGACCTCGGTGCCTTCCGCCGTGCCCTTAAAACCTTCTTCTTCCAACAAACCGGGCTGACCTAACACTTTTTAAAATGTTTTTAATTGTCTGTTATTGTTTCAATCCTGGGGCCGAATTTATGTATATCTTTTTAATTGTATTTTAATGTTTGTAGTTTATGTTTTTACTTGGCTGTTCGCCGCCCTGAGTCCTCAGGGAGAAGGGCGGTATACAAATTTAAAAATAAATAAATAAATGAATAATTAAATAAATAAATAAATAAATAAATAAATAAATAAATAAATAAATAAATATTATTTAAAAAAAGAAGAAGAAGAGTTTAAACTAAACTGTTTTCATTTACATCAATAAAACAAAGTCTATTAAAAGAACATCAGTAGTCGGTTTCCTTTTTGCAGTGTCCGGTCAGCTCTTTCTGCCATCGCTCTGTGGGATTGGAGTCCGGGTCTTTCTTCCTCAGAAGGAGGAGGCTTTAGTGACTTCAGCTCTGCCTCTGACCCCGAAATGAGTTGCCTGCTGGCTAGCAGCTCTTTATATACTGTCTCAGTGGCAGTTGGAAAAGCCCGGGAGATTCAAAGCTAGGAGCTACGCTCTGATTGGCTTATTCAATTATCTTAGCCAAAGGTCATTAATAGGCACAGCAACTGGGAGGGAATTTTTTTCTCTCACACTATGGCATGCGTGCCACAGGTGGCACGCAGAGCCCTCTCTTTGGGCCCATGACCCATTACCCTAGCTCAGTTGCATTGGGCATGTGCATGCGCTTCCTGCAGACCAGCTGGTTTTCAGGTCTCTGCATGCATGGGGGTGGGGCAGGGGTGGGTTCTAAATTGTTTTACTACCGGTTTTGTGGCCGTGGTTTATTTTGTGGGTGTGGCTTGGAGGTCATGTGACTGGTAGGCATGGCTAGCTGGTCAGAGTCATTTCTGGATGGTCCTCACACTTACGACCAGTCCTCGCACTTATGACCCGACTCATTTGTTTGCTTTTAACACTGATCAGCTGTAGGATGGCCCTTTGAAGCCCCGCGGCAAGAGTTTAAACAGGTTTTTTCCCTCTAGTCATCAGCTGGGACTCAGGAGGCAGCAATAGATTGGGGGTGGGACCAAATAAAAGGTAAGAATAACGTGGGGGGTGGAAGGGCGGGGGGGGAGAACCGGTTCGGTGACGTCATATTGTCACCGCTACTGGCTTGGCCGAACCGGACCGAACCGGAAGGAACCCACCACTGAGGTGGGGCACATGCAGGAGATGCATGTGCATGTGGGGGAGTGCAGGGGTTTCCACGCGCAGAGGCAGGGCGCACATAGGGCATGTGTGTGCATGCATGGGGGGTGGCATATGTAGGGGGCAGGGGGCGTGCACGCACTGCATTATGGGCTTTCAGCACATGGCAACAAAAAGGTTATGGGGTTTCTTGCTTGAGCAGGAGGTTGGACTAGAAGACCTCCAAGGTCCCTTCCAACTCTGTTATTCTGTTATTATTCTAGAGATGTTATCACAGACTTTTGAAGAAAATGAAGCCCTGCATCAGGAAAGGTTTGATTATTGTCTCATTTTGCCAGCGGTGAAATGCTCCCGGTTCGGACCAGATCGCCTGATCCGGTAGCGATGGAGGCGGGTGGTTCGGAGAACCGGTAGCAAAAATCCCTGCCCCCCTCCCCATTGCCCAGCTGAGCCGCGCAATCATCAGAGGCTTTTTTCTTTTTAATTTTTAAAAGCATTTTATCTACAACCTCTTTGGCCGAAAAAATGCTTTTCAAAGTAAAAAAAAAAAAGCCTCTGATGATCGCGCGGCTCAGCTGGGATCATCAGAAGCTTTTAAAAGCATTTTTTCTACAACCTCTTCAGCTGAAGAGGTTGTAGAAAAAATGTTTTTAAAAGGGGGAAAAAAAAGGTTGGCCACACCCACTCAGTCATATTACCCCCCCCCACCAAGCCACGCCCACAGAATCGGTAGTAACAAATTTTACATTTCACCACTGCATTTCACCCTTGAAAAAATGTGATGAACTATACAAAAATTACAGAGTTCATTTTTTGGGGGGTGGAATTACCTCAAGAGGACCTCCTTTCTTGCAGAGCACTTAAAATTTGGTCCAACAATATCAATCTTCAGTATATTTTACCTATAGTGCATGGATGCTCATGGGAAATTAAAGACAATTCTCCTTAGAGACTGTCTCCCACGTCTCTTAGACAAGATGTAAATAAACATTCTAAGTTGCTATATGTTCTTTAAAGATTAAGGAAAATATATCTCAAGACGTCTATCCTTTTTCCTCAACATACGCCATGGCATTTTGTATGATTCTTCGAAACACTGTCTTGATGAATGGATAGAGAGACAAAATAAAAGGCCCTTGGAGAAGACAAGGCAGGTAAAAGAAGGAAGAACAAGACAAGGTAAGCATGGAAATATTTTTTTAAGTCAATTTATTATACAGCATATGGAAAAGAATTTCACTGCAGATGTGACTGTGACTTCCTAGTATGGACACACATCCTCTCCCACATGGCCACACCAAGAAATATCTTGGCAGTGACATTTCTCTAATTATTTATTTACTCATATCTCCAAACAAGGAATAAAAACTAAAAAGTTGCAGAGAACAAACTTTTAGTTCCTTACTGGAATGTTTTAACTCTAGATGACCACTTCCAAATATGTCATGGTGCTTTTAAGAATCCTCAAACGAGCTTTGATTTTCCAACAGTGGCACATTTCAGATTTGGTTTTGGCCTCTCATATTGCAGGATTCTAGTGATAGGCCATTAGAAGTCATAACAGATCTTCAAATATTTATATGAAAATACATTATTTCTATTTGGTCATCACACTATAGAAAATATTTTGGTCACCACACTATAAAAAATGTTGAGACTCTAGAAAGAGTACAGAGAAGAGCAAACAGGATGATTAGGAGACTGGAGGCTAAAACATACAATGAACGGTTGCAGGAACTGGGCATGGTTAGTCTAGTGAAGAGAAGGACCTGGGGAGACAGGATAGCAGTCTTCCAATACTTGAGGGGCTGCCACAGAGGAAGGGGTCAAGCTATTTTCCAAGGCACCCAAAGGCCAGACAAGGAACAATGGATGGAAACTGATCAAGAAGAGATTCAACCTAGAAATAAGGAGAAATTTTCTGACAGTGAGAGCCATCAACCAAATGAACAGATTGCCTTCAGGAGTTGTGGGAGCTTCATCACTGGAAGCTTTCAAGAAGAGCCTGGACTGTCATCTGTCAGAAATGGTGGGTGGGGTGACCTACAAGGCCCCTTCCAATTCTATTCATCTATATCTGCATGAAAAGTGTCTTTAGAAATGAGACAAATCTTGATTCAATGGGGATTCCATATTTTCTCTTTTCGTAACAGGAGGGGAAACCATGAATTTGACCAACTGTACCAGAGCGACTGAATTTATTCTTGTCGGATTCCCAAGTGTTTGGGGAATGGAAAATACGATATTTGCTTGTGTCTCTCTGCTCTATCTTTTGTGTCTGATGGGCAACGGACTCATCATTGTCATGGTAGTTGTGGACCCTCATCTCCAGAAACCCATGTATTTCTTTCTTAGCAACCTTTCTTGCATTGATATCGGACACACCACCGCTTTCATTCCTAAACTGTTGGTCAACTATCTCTCTGGAAAGAATTCCATCTGTTTCAACTGCTGCATGACACAAATGTTCTTTTATTTTCTGTTTGGCACTACAGAATATTTCATCATCACCTTGATATCCTTGGACAGATATTTAGCCATCTGCCATCCTTTGAGATACGCCACAATCATGACTTCTGGAGTTTGCTTGAAACTGGCAACGGCAGCCTGGTTTGGAGGACTTTTCTCCATTCTTTATCAGGGGGTATTGACTGCAAACCTACCCTACTGCACGTCCAAAGTTATCAATCATTTCTTTTGTGATGCAGGACCTGTGTTGAAGATTGCAGGAGGTGATACGTATCTCGTTGAAGTCCTCTGCTTCCTAGTTACGGCAGTTGTGGTTATGTCCTCCCTGCTTTTCACCCTCGTTTCTTACCTCTTCATCATCTCCACCATTCTCCAGATGCCTTCAACCACCAAACAGCAGAGGGCTTTTTCTACCTGTGCTCCCCACCTGGTTGTGGTCTGCATGTTGTACGGGTCAGTGTGTTTTGTCTACTTAAGGCCTACCGTTAAGAATTCCTCTCTCAGGGCAATCAAATATGTTTCTTGGCTATATACAATAATGGCTCCCATGCTAAATCCATTCGTTTACACCATTAGGAACAACGAAGTTAAAGAAGCAGTCGGGAAAGCATTAAGAAAAAAGATTCCAGCTTTCCCTAAAATGTAAACATAAACCTGTTTGAAGGAACCATTGTGGGGTCCTTGGTGCTCTCTGAGCTTGCTTGTTTTCTTGCAGACCCTCACTAGGTAACATCATTGGGGCTAGTAAGGAGTGCTGTTTGCTGTCAGTTTATGTTCTGATATCTTGCCTGTATGTGTGGATGGAATCAGTCTTAGGAATTCTTTGGTTGGGCTAATGGCTTTTTAGCAGTTTCTTGATTGGGGTATTGCTTACTTGATTGTTGGTCTGAAGTTGATCTATGCTGATCTGAGTGCTGTGTGGGAAGCCCCCCACTCCTAGAAGAATGAAATATCTTGGGGAATAGTAAAAAGAGGCAGAATATTATATTTCCCCGAAAGAAGAAATGGAGAAACATGTTTTTAGAGGCAGAAAGCAGCCCCCAGTCTTTCTTAGTAGCCCACAGCAGATCCTGGCACTTAAGAGATAATGAGCTTATTGGAAGAGGAAACCAACTAACTAGATGGCTCCATTCATAGCGCTTGGGTGCGCTTGCTTGCTTTGTTAGCGCGTGGCACTTCTGCACATGCGCAGAAGCTTCTGGGCATGTGCAGAGCATTTTTGATGACATCTGGGCAGGAGCCTTCCGCCGCTGCCACTACCGGTTCGCCCGAAGCAGGGCGAACCGGGAGCAACCCACCACTGCCAAGGACCCCTCATTTCAACCCTAAGTGACAAATGTTCTCCTTTAAAGGAGCAATTGTAAGAAGAGGAGTGGGAGGTTTATCCATCAAAGATATTATACCATTATTTTGCTGTGCCTCTCATAAAGATGGAAGAAACGGGATTCTCTTCACCAGACTAGCCATGACCAGTTCCTGCAACCGTTCTTCATATGTTTTAGCCTCCAGTCCCCTAATCATCTTTGTTGCTCTTCTCTGCACCCTTTCCAGAATATCATTTCTTAGAACGCATAGAATTTATTTAATAAGTTTTGTAGAAGTCATCTTCATCGATTTCAAACTGTTGGCTTTTTCCCTGTTTTTGTTCTCTGTGTTCATTGGACCACGGAGAAGTCGTTTGAAGGCTGCAATGGTTCTTTGTGTCAACTCTGATCATTAGAATGGGGGCTAGTTTGTAGATACATTGTAAGAAGAAAAATTGTACACTTTTGTATTTTTAATCAAGGCCTATTGACCTGCACTATCATGTTTATTAGGGCTTGAAGGACCCGAAAATAAAATCAGTGTTAATCCGTGTGCTGCAATTCTGATCTTTAAGTGTGTCAAAATTATGCTTTGCAACACTGGCAGTTGCTTAGCTGGCAAGATGTCATGGGCAAAGAGCTGTGGTGGGATTCAGTCGGTTCACACCAGTTCAAGCGAACTGGTTGTTAAATTACACACACACACACACACACACACACACACACACACTATCAAAGTGGATCCTGGGTGCTGCACTGTGCTTCAATGGAGAAATGGGCAATAGAGCAGCCAGTACGAGGGAAGGAGAAAGCCACTTTTGCTCCTCCTTCCCTCATGCCAGCCGCTCCGTTACCCCTTTCTCCATTGCAGCACAGCGCCCAGGATCCACTTTGATCGCGGGGGATAATTTAACAACTGGTTCACCCAGGGGCAGGTTGTCCAACATGGTGGTGTGGTCCGCCAGCAGCCTGAGGAGCTGGCAGCGGAGTCGGACAGTGAGGAGGCTGGGGAGGAACATGGGCCAGTCCTGGAGGCTGGGGAAGGCCCGGATGAGGGCTCTGCATTGGAGGCAGAAATGGGGCCAGGGCCATCTGGGACTGGACTCCAGAGCCTCCAGAGGCTGACAGCAGAGAGGCAGAGGAACAGGAGGATCATGTACCTAGTGCACACATGAGAAGAGCTGCCAGAAGGCAGGAGCAGCTCAACCAAAGAAGACAACTCGGGAGTAAGGCCAAGATATTATAAGGCTTAAAAGACCAGCAACGGCTCTTGGATTCTTTGTCGGAAAACAACATTGATAGATTTGTTTCTTGTCTTGCTGCATTTATTTCTTGTCGGCGTCTTCCGCTCCTGAACTTTTGCCAAGAAAAGCCTTTGGCAGGTTGCCTAATTAGACCAAGGTTGGTGATAAGGCTGAAGAATTGTGTTATGAAGAATTTGTTTTGAATTAGTTTGGACTATGCTGAAAATGAGTTAATTCTCAGCTGTTCTAATAAAGTCTGTTTGTTTTCGAACTGATTGCGTCTGATAATATCTACTTGGGCCTGGGTCACAACAGATGGGAAGATCATCCCACATGTGCAGTGGAGCTGGAGGATGGGGTTGGGCCTCCCACAACAGCCAACCTGACCAGGGGTGGATTTCAGCAGGTTCTGACCAGTTCTGGAGAACCGGTAGCAGAAATTTTGAGTAGTTCAGAGAACCAGTAAAAACCGTCTCTGACTGGCCCCACCCACATCTATTCTCTGCCTCCCAAGTCCCAGCTGATTGGGAGGAAATGGGGATTTCACAGTAACCTTCCCCTGGATTGGGGTAGGAATGGAGCTTTTACAGTATCCTTCCCCTGGAGTGGGGTGGGAATGGAGATTTTACAGTATCCTTCCCATGCCATGCCCACCAAGCCACACCCACAGAACTGGTAGTAAAATTTTTTGAAACCCATCACTGAATCTAACCCTGGGCAAACCGGTTGTTAAATGATTTGAATCGCCTCACTGGCAAAGAGGAAGTATGCACTTAAAGTACGTGTAAAAATGTGTTGTAACATTGAGGTTAAAGGAATGGAAAACTGCCCCTGTTGCTATGCCATGCGTTTTGCAGTTTTAAGGTATATAATGCAAGATTGAAGAATGGGAGGTTACCAATCGGTCTCAAGCCCTTCCTTTTGACTGCTTGTCCGATTGACCCTCGTTGCAATGGGATGTAAGTGCCTGAATAGCAAAGGCTTTATGTTGGCTATGCTTTAAATTCTAATAAACTTCTGAATCCTAAAGTGAGACTTTTGTGGTGTGCTGTCTGTTCAATTGTTATTAAGCGCAGCTATGCTCATAATCAGGGTCCCCCCCCGGCCAACATCTAAGTAATAATAATTATAATAAATATATGGAAGGCAGGGGTGAAATGCTCCCGGTTTGGACTGGATCGCCCAATCCAGTAGCGACCAGCTCTGTGGGATCTTACCAGTCTCTGGGAGCTATGCGGTATGTTAGGGAATGGGGTTGAGGGGTACCCCAGACCATGAACCAGCTCATGAGCAAACACACTGAGACTGAAATAAATCTGACAGAGGCGTCTTGTGTAAAAATATAATTTACTTTAAAATGTTTAAAAAGCGCTATGTCTTTAAGAAAGCACATTAAAAACAAAGTCTTATCTTGGTTATGTGAAGCAAGGCTATCTCCCTAGATCCCTCTCCACAATACCGAAACAGTTCACAAGAGAATAAAGCTAACATGAAGATAAGCAGCTTCGGTGTCGATACATCATCGAGGTAGTAGAAGGGCGGCAGCACAAACTTCACAGCTAAAAGTCACCTGAAGTAAAAACAGTTCAAACAGCAAACGTAGCTTGAAGTGTGTGGGAGGAAGAATGTCCAGCAACAGCAGTCCCGATGATAGCTTGCGTGCTTCAAAACAGCAAAAGGCAAGCATCCGTAGGAGTTTCTCTGCAACAGCGTCCGGAGTCCTTATCTGTGCTTCTCCTCCCATCTGCGATGTTGCACTGAGCTCTGCTTGCAGCTTGCAGCTTCCAGCAAGAGCTCTTGCATCTAGGCCTAAAACCAGGTTTAGGCCCAAGTAGCAAGCGAAAAGGTCCTTGCTTATATGGGGAGTTAACCTGCAATTAACTAGGGCGGGGAAGGCTTGCAGGTAATTGCAAACAGGAGATGGCTTGATTAAAACCATACTGTTTGTGAGTAGGCAAGTAGCCACAGCAATCCTGGAAACACTCGTGACACGGTAGAAGGCAGTCTCAAAGATACCCTGGCCCTGAGCCATGTAGGGCTTTAAAGGTAATAACCAACACCTTGAATTGTGACCGGAGACCAATAGAGAGCCAGTGCAGCTCGCGGAGAATTGGTGTAATGTGGGTATACCTAGGTGCACCCACGACAGTTCTCACGGCTGTGTTCTGGACCAACTGTAGTCTCTGAACACTTTTCAAGGGTAGCCCCATGTAGAGCGCATTGCAATAATCTAACCGTGAGGTGACAAGGGCATGAGTGACTGTGAGGAGAGCCTCCTGATCCAAGTAGGGTCGCAATTGGTGCACCAGGCGAACCTGTGCAAAGGTCCCCCTAGCCACAGCTGTCAGATGTTGCTCTAATCTTAGCTGTGAGTCTAGGAGGACACCCAAATTGCGAGCCCGTTCTGAGGGGGACAATTTCTCTCCCCACCCCCCAGAACCAAGGATGGACAATCAGCATGGTCTAAAAAGACCATTAGGACCATTAAGTGTGGGACCATTAAGAGCATTAAGACCATTAAGAGTGTCATCCAATCAATCAGATTAGAGCCGGAAGAGATCTTGGTGATCTTCTAATCCAACCCCCTGCTCAAGCAGGAGATCTTATTTCAAACAAGGGACCACCAGTCTCTTCTTAAAAACCTCCAGTGATGAAGCATCCACAACTTTTGGAGGCCAGCTGTTCCACTGGTAAATTGTTCTCACCGTTAGGAAGTTTCTCCTTAATTCCAGATTGCTTTTCTTACTTACTTACAGTAACAGACCTTGGACCTTGGTCACGCAGGAGATCTGTACTACTCTCCTTAATTAGTTTCCCTCCATTGTTGGAAACTAATCAAGGAGAGAGAAAAATCTGGAACATCCAGAAAAATCACAGGAACTGCAGAGGAATTGGACCACGATCTCAAGATACATGGATCTCAAGAGTCACTGCTGGGAAATGCTAGTCTTTCTGCTGTACTGAAAGCAGAATTTGGCTGATCTCCAAAAAAAAAAAACCCGTAAAAAAGAGTCTGTTTTACTTGGCTGGGAGATCGTTTGAAATCAAGAGCTGAGTAGGCAACTGTGACAATTCCAAAATGCCGTGTTTCCCTGAAAATAAGACCCCGTTTTATATTTTTTTGAATCCCGAAATATGTGCTTGGCCTTATTTTCAGGGAGGTCTTATTATTTTGGGACGCATGGAACAAGATGGGGCTCCTCTTGCCATCTTACCTGATTTCCAGTTCTGTCTCCCTAACCCTAACCAGAGGAAATGGCGGGGACAGGCTGCACATGTGTTTAAATATTTTCAGGGAGGGCTTATTTTTGGGGAGGGCTTACTTTCGGGGAGGGCTTATTTTCAGGGGAGCTTATTTCAGTGCATGTGCTCAAAAGCCTGATTTTGTCAGCTTTATTTATTTTTTAAAAAATATTTTATTATAAATTAAAAACAAAAAACAGAAAGAAGACTATAACAGAACAAAATCACAGACATACGACTGAGGTTGACTCAACCCCCGCATATATACAGTTTCTAAGTAACATTACATATCATCATACTACAACTTCGATCAGGTTTATCATATTATTTTTTGCACTTATTAGTCTTCTTATATCTAATATTACCTTATTTATATTTAGCTTGCTATTTACATATCTAGGCTATGTTGTGGCTCCGTTACCGGAGCCTGTGTCATTGTCAGAAGAGGACTCCAAGAGCGAAGGGGAGGAGTTGGCAAGGCCTCCCTCTCCAGGACCCTCCTCTCTGGCAATGCCTTCAGTGTCCGCCGAAGGGCAAGAAATAGGGCCAGGGCCAAGCATGTCCACGCGCGCAACAGAAGAAAGGGCGTGCCCGAGATTAGGCTGAGTCACTGGACCACACCCCACAGGATATAAAAGGGAGCATGGTGGCCAGTCAAACCTTGTGACGAACAAAGCTGAAAGCTTCCACGCCATTCTGCATTGCCTGACTTTTGCTTTAAGACTTTGCTGGAGTATCTCTGGACTTGATTAATTCTGTAATTATTGAGCTGCTTTCCTTTGATGTATCAGAAGTGGGGACAAGTTATCTCTCCTCTTTATAAATAATAAACTCTTGTCAGGCAGCCACTCGGTTGTTGCCAAGTTCTGTTATCATAAGGAAAAGGATTTTGCCGACTGGTTTGGTCTTTAACTCCTGAACGTCTGTTGGTGTGTGTGCGTGGGGTTGGGGACAGAACAGGCTACATGTTTTCCTAACATCTATCTCATGACATTTTTACTTCTATCCATTGGTGCCATTTATCCCAACTTTGATTGAAAATTGATTCTTGTCTATCTTTAAGAATATATGTTAGTCTATCACATTCTGCACACCACAAAATTTCATTAATAATCATCTGATCTGATGGTACTTCTTTCCCTTTCCAAAATTGTGCATATGCAAATCTAGCTGCAGTGGTAATATGTATGAAAAGGTACCAGTCTTTTTTCCTTATGCCCCCAGGGTTTATTTCTAACAAGTAAACCTCTGGTCTCAGTTGAAAGCTGACTCCTGTAATCTCCATGAGCCAAACTTTTATCTTATTCCAATAGTTTTGGGCTTGTAGACATGTCCATCATTGGTGGTAAAAAGTATCCCTGGCTGACCTACATTTCCAAAATTCTGCTGAGGTTCCAGGGAACATCGTTGCGATTCTTGCTGGTGGTATATGCCATCTATATAACATTTTAAATAGATTTTCTTTGAAAGACACTGCCATCGTCATTTTTACATTTCTATTCCATATTTGTTGCCATTTTTCCAGATCTAATGAATATCCGAAGTTCCTCCCCCAGACTATCATCGAATCTTTAACTATTTCCTCAGCTACAGATCGGGACAGGAGGAGATTATATACCTTAGTGATACATTTCTTATCACCTTCCAGGAGGGCCTTATCGAACTCTTGTGGTGAAGTAAAAATCCCCCCATTGGCTTTATCTTTTTGGTATCTTGCTTGAATTTGTGCATATGCCCACCAGTCCAAATTGATTCCCCGTATTTGTAATTTGTCTTTAGATCTAAGGTTACCCCCACCGTCCAGCAGTTCCCTATTCATCGTAGGTTTATCCAAGTTATATAGAGGTGGGTGTATAGTCGCCTCAAGGGTCACATTTTGTCAGCTTTGGAAGCCATATTAGGCCAGAAGCTTCCAAGCTGCCACCTTCTCATGTGTGGGAAAGTAGTGTTGTGGCTCTGTTACCTAAGCCTGTGTCATCAGCAGGAGAGGACTCCAAGAGTGAAGGAGAGGAGTTGGCAAGGCCTCCCTCTCCAGGACCCTCCTCTCTGGCAATGCCTTCGGTGTCCGCCGAAGACCAAGAGATAGGGCCGGGGCCAAGCATGTTCACACAGCCACAGATGGACAGTGATGAGGGTAATGAGTCTTGGCTGGATCCACGCCAGCGTCACAGAGATAAGCGCGCGCAACAGAAGAAAAGGTGTGCCCGAGATTAGGCTGAGTCACTGGACCACACCCCACAGGATATAAAAGGGAGCGTGATGGCCAGTCAAACCTTGTGATGAACAAAGCTGAAAACTTCCACGCCATTCTGCATTGCCGGACTTTTGCTATAAGACTTTGCTGGATTATCTCTTGACTTGATTGTAATTATTGAGCTGTTTCTTTTGATGTATCAGAAGTGGGGAGAAGTTATCTCTCCTCTTTGAAAAATAATAAACTCTTGGCAGGCAGCCACTAGGTTGTTGCCAAGTTCCGTTATCATAAAGAAAAGGATTTTGTCAGCTGGTTTGGTCTTTAACTCTTGAACGTCTGTTGGTGTGTGTGCGTGTGGTTGGGGACAGAACAAGTAGGAGGGTTGGGATTTAATTGGGGGTTTGTATTTAGAGAAAATAGCATTCTTCCCATCGATCAAGGTCAGGACGAGCCTACATCTGGAGAAGGAGTGGTTGGAGTGCTGTCTCGACATGGAATGGATGATGATTGGAGCATGTGATCGACTGAGAGTGAGGGGATGGTTTTGGGGTTTTGATTTACTGAGAGAAAACCTGGAACTCTCAGATTTGGGTTTTCCCAAGATGTGCCAGTTATTTATTTATTTATTTATTTATTTATTTATTTATTTATTTATTGGTTCGATTTATATGCCGCCCTTCTCTGGAGACTCAGGGCAGCTTACAATGCGTTAAACAATATCCTTCATACTTTTGTATATACCTGCTTAGTAGGTCTTTCGGCCCCCACTAAGCGGTATTCTTTTTTATACAAAGTCAGCTTATTGCCCCCACAATCCAGGTCCTCATTTTACCTACCTCGGAAGGATGGAAGGCTGAGTCAACCTTGAGCCTGGTGAGATTTGAACTTGCAGTAACTGCAGGCAGCTGGCAGCTAAGTGCTATTTAACAGCGCTTTAGTCACCTGCTCCACCAAGGCTCCTTAGTTTACTATTCTAGTCTATTTACTAGAATAGTTTACCTATTCTAGTAAATAGAACTTTGATAAAATGCTTGCCTCAGAGTTTTTAATTGAAGCAGACTTTTTTCTGGAACGCTGACAGATTTGGCTTATTATCAGGGGATGTCTTATTTTCAGGGAAACACGATACAATGCAGAAGAAAACCACAGCGAAACCCTTTTATATAATTGGCAGGAAAACCACAGCCACGTGTCTGTGGAATCACCAGGTGAAGTAGTCAACTCGAGGGGAAATTTAGTTTAGTGTAATCTTCCTGCCACAACCATATCTGATCCTATCACAAAGGGATGGCTTAGTGTCTTCTGATGTTCTTCTCCACTTCGTCCTCTCTCTCTCACTTTGCAATAGCTCCTCCTCTGTTAGGTCTCTGAAGGAGGTTCATGAAGGCAACGGATCCGTCCGTGAGACACTGTGTGTCTCTCAGAACACAGAAATAGACAGCAGCGTCTGCTAGGGTGACTTCATCGATCACGAGTCTGCTGGATGCCTTGTCTTCAGAAAAATACAACTTTCCCTTTGGATTTTCAATGTCATCGTCATACCTTGGGTAGGCTCCACCAAGGTACCGTGGTGTCTGCCCAGAAACTTGCTGATACCATTGGATCATTTCTGAAGTAACAGAAGAGAGATTGCAGCGAAGGTGGTATGGGTTTCTCTCCAAGGCTGTTGCTGATGTAGGTTGCTCAATTGTTTTTGCTCTTCCAAGAGAACCTACAATAAAGATGAAAATGGTCAACATCTGACCAACAGTATATATATATTTAATGCACTTTCTTGATCAATCAATCAGATTAACAGAGCTGGAGGGACCTTGTAGGTCATCTAGTCCAACTCTCCCCCACCCACCCAAGCAGGAAACCCTACACCATTTCTGACAGAGGGCAGTCCAGTCTCTTCTTGAAAGCTTCCAGTGATGAAGCTCCCACAACTTCCGATGGCAAGTTATTCCATTAGTTGATCTCTTCCATTGATCTCTCTAGAAGCCTGAAATACATGAGACAACTAAACCTCTCTGAATAATCTAGGATAGTGTTTTTCCACCTGGGCAAGTTGACAATGTATGGATTTCAACTCCCAGAATCCCCCATCCAGGCATGCTGGCTGAAGAATTTTGGGAGTTGAAGTCCAACTTGCAAATTCTGGCAGCTGAAGTCCAACTTGCAAATTCTGGCAGCTGAAGTCCAACTTGCAAATTCTGGCAGCTGAAGTCCAACTTGCTAATTCTGGGAGCTGAAGTCCAACTTGCCAATTCTGGGAGTTGAAGTCCAACTTGCAAATTCTGCGAGCTGAAGTCCAACTTGCCAATTCTGGGAGTTGAAGTCCAACTTGCCAATTCTGCGAGCTGAAGTCCAACTTGCCAATTCTGCAAGCTGAAATCCAACTTGCCAATTCTGCAAGCTGAAATCCAACTTGCCAATTCTGCGAGCTGAAGTCCAACTTGTCAATTCTGCAAGCTGAAGTCCAACTTGCCAATTCTGGGAGTTGAAGTCCAACTTGCAAATTCTGCGAGCTGAAGTTCAACTTGCCAAGATACACTAATCTAAGAGATCAATGACTATCTGTGGGAAACTCCAAATTTTCCTGTAAATCGGAATGATAGCAAGGTTTATATTTTTTTAAAAAATATAGTATGTTGCATAACAAAAATGTGTTTTGAGATCCCCCAAGCTACAGTGAGATTATTTGATATTATTTTGGCAATTTTGGCTCCCCAATTATTGATGCTGTGATATTGTTAGAAGTTCTCCCAGACAGACAATAGGTTACAGAATGCTACTATTAATCATGACAGCTAACAACACAATATATTTTCCTCTTTTATATATAATAACTTAATTATTCCTTCTTAATTCTGATGAGATCACTTACATAAGAAAAGAATCCGGATGAGATGGTTATACTGGGCTACCCAAAATCGTGAAGCCATCCTCAAGGAGAACGTTAACTCAAATGTGACTTCTGAGGAGATGTAGAAGAAACTTGTGAAATTTAATTGCTTCCACCCCTGACAACTAC
Source organism: Pituophis catenifer annectens (assembly GCF_029215685.1). NCBI lineage: Eukaryota > Metazoa > Chordata > Lepidosauria > Squamata > Colubridae > Pituophis > Pituophis catenifer. The sequence goes on from NW_027256895.1 coordinate 12,288,442, forward strand.
GAAAGAAAGAAAAAAACCCAATCTTGAGATTGATAAAACACCTGCTATTCTGAAAAGGAAAGAGATCATCTTTGTTGCCATCTAGTGGACGAAAAAGGAATAACAAAGGTAGCAGTTCCACTTAGGAACCTGAAAGACTTCACAGAATAACAGAGTTGGAAGGGACCTTGTAGGTCATCTAGTCCAACCCCCTGCCTAAGTAGACCTTAGACCATTTTTGACAGATGGCAGTCTAACCTCTTCTTGAAAGCTTCCAGTGATGAAGCTCCCACAACTTCCGAAGGCAACTTCTGTTCCATTGATTGATTGTTCTCGCTGTCAGAAAATTTCTCCTTATTTCTAGGTTGAATCTCTCCTTGATCAGTTTCCATCCATTATTCCTTGTCTGGCCTTCAGGTCCCTTGGAAAATAGGTTGACCCGTTCCTCTCTGTGGCAGCCCCTCAAGTATTGGAAGACTGATATCATGTCTCCCCTGGTCCTTCTCTTCTCTTCACTAGACTAGCCATGCCCAGTTCCTGCAACCCGTTCATTGTATGTTTTAGCCTCCAGTCCCCTCATCATCTTGGTTGCTCTTCTCTGCACTCTTTCTAGAGTCTCAACATCTTTTTTTTATAGTGTGGTGACCAAAACTGGATGCAGTACCCTAGGTATGGTCTTACTAAGGCTTTATAGAGGAGTATTAGTACCTCATTTGATCTTGATTGTAACCCTCTGTTAATGCAATTTAGGATTGCGTTGGCTTTTTTGGCTTCCACTGCGCACTGCTAGCTCATATTTAACTGGTTGTCCACGAAGATCCCTCTCACAGTGACTGCTATTAAGCCTAGTTTCACCCAGTTTATATGTGTACTTTTGGTTTTTCTTGCCTAAGTGTAAGACTTTACATTTCTCTACATTGAATTTCATTTTGTTAGATAGGACCCAGTGTTCAAATCTGTCAAGATTCGTTGAGAGGACAGTAAGGGGTTTGTGATCAATTACTAAAACCCATGGTTCAATAATCCACAGAGGCATCACTTATGTTTGAGTTCATCCAATTATCTGTTTAAAACTGCTTAAATCCAAATTCCTGGGAAACAATGACAGACTGAAGACGGGTTCACAGGGAGTCGAGCTCACAGTCATGGAAAAACAGGACTGAGTGAATACATCAGCTCCCCAAATTTCTCTCTGAATCCAAAAGAGGACCAGGATTTATTGATTTATTGATTTATTGATTTATTGATTTATTGATTTATTGATTTATTGATTTATTGATTTATTGATTTATTGATTTATTGATTTATTGATTTATTGATTTATTTAATTAAATTTGTATACGGCCCTTCTCCTACTGGACTCAGGGCGGTGCACAGCCAAAATAAAAACATCCCAATACAAAATTTAAAATTTGTTAAAAGAATTACACAATTTTGGCCTAAATTTAAAATCCCGACTAAAACCCATAGAGAATTAAAAATCTAACATCTCAAAAAAAGGGAGGGGGGGTTACGCCAGCCCTGCTTGGTGAAAAAGAAAGATTTTAGGGCACGGCGAAAAGCCCGGAGATCTGGTATCATACGTATCTCCGGGGGCAGGTCGTTCCAGATGGCAGGTGCTGCCACAGAGAAGGCCCTCCCCCTGGGGGTCGCCAGCCAACACTGCCTGGCTGACGGCACCCTGAGGAGTCCCTCTCTGTGGGACCGTACTGGCCGGTGGGAGGCTATCGGCGGCAGAAGGCGGTCCTGCAAATACCCAGGCCCAATGCCATGGAGCGCTTTAAAGGTGGTAACCAACACCTTGAAGCGCACCCGGAAGACCACTGGGAGCCAATGCAGCTCACGCAGGAAAGGCGTCACATGGGAGCGCCCCCTCGCTCACAAGGGCTTACTATAGAAGATCTCCATGAGGGATCCTATAACAACATAGACAAAAGCATCATTCAATAGAATACCAGGATCTTTTGCTGAGAGTATTGTCTGGGGCTTTCTACTGCAATTTGCAGATGACTGACATGTGAACCAACTAGGGGGAAAATGTATGAAATGAAAAATAAGCAGCTGTTTGTTTGTGAAGCTGCAGCTCAAGAGGTTTTTCTGATGCTTTTTCAGAGGGACACCAGCAGGCAGCTCGAGTTCTCCTCAGTTGTCTTCTACCTTTGGTGACAGCCAGGAAGTGTCTTTCTACCACTGTGCTCCACTGCACAGAAATAGACGGCTGAATCCTTAAATTGTGTGTTCTTCAGATGCAAAGAGGTGGCCTTCTTAACTGTATCCAGACTCATTTCAAAATTATCCTTTGCTTTGGTCTCTGATACTGTCAGTAACATCATGAATTCTGGTGGGGCTCCTGGATATTGCTTGTACCACTGAAGATTATATTCCGTTCCCTGATAGGAGCACTTCAGCAGGATGGAGTCTCCTTCCCTAACAGATAGAAATTGGTGCTCCTGGGTGACAGTAGCTTGACCTGATACAACTGGAAGGGGAATGGAAATGTTAGGAAAAATGATGGAGGAAGAAAGGAACACAGGGAGGGAGGGAGGGAGGGAGGGAGGGAGGGAGGAATCCACTGACAAGTATATTTAGCTGATCCTTTAGAATTTCCAAAAGAGCAACTATTATTCAATAATTGTTCAATAAATTCAATAGATGTTTGCCATCCTACTTTAAATTATGGAAGGGAAATGTTCAGGAAAGAAGGAAGGAAGGAAGGAAGGAAAGAAGGAAGGAAGGAAGGAAGGAAGGAAGGAAGGAAGGAAGGAAGGAAGGAAGGAGGGAGGGAGGGAGGGAGGGAGGGAGGGAGGAAAGAAGGAGGATTCTCCCAACAGGTTTAGTTACCCGAAATTTTAGAATTGACAGTTTCCACAGAAGAAATTACACAATCCTACTTTTACATGCTTGTATCTCCAGTTGAATTTTTATAGACGGACCACACTATATACTACTTCACATCCAAATACAGTCATCCAAATAAATTCATGTGCAGCTGAGAGTATTTTGCGTTTTACAAAGTTAAGGTTCAACCTTGGTAATTATGGAAAAAACTACGTCCAACATTTACTGGCTCGGTGGACCCAAACAACAAGGTATTTGTGGTGGGATCCCAGACTTGTTCTCCCAAATTAGCCTTGCAAGGTAAGTTATTCTGATCTCTGATTTAAATGAAGGGAATAGGGAGCTCAATTTCCTCTCCTTGGTTGCCCTCCACCTTTGGTGACAACCAGCAGGTGCCTTTCTAGCACTGTGCTCCATGCGCAGAAATAGACAGCTGAATCCTTAAGTTGGGTGTCCTTCAGATGCAAAGAGGTGGTCTTCTTAACTGTGTCCAGAGTCATCTCAATATTACCCTTTGTTTCAGTCTTTGATGAAGACAAGATACTTATAAACTCTGGTGGGCCTCCTGGATATTGCTTGTGCCATTGAAGACTAGTAGCTGTTTCCGAATAGGAGCATTTCAAACGGATGGGGTCTCCTTCCTTAACTGAAAGAAATTGGTGCTCCTGGGTGACTCTATCTTGACCCGATACAACTGTAATAGGAGAAGATTATTAAGAAAGGGGAAGGGAGGGAGTGGAGGGAGGGAGGGAGGGAGGGAGGAACAAAGGAAAAAAGAAAGAAAAAAGAAAGAAAGCAGGAAAGAGAGAAAGAGAGAAAGAGAAAGAAGGAAGGAAGGAGAGAGAGAAAGAAAGGAAGGAAGGAAGGAAGAAGGAAGGAAGGAAGGAAGGAAGGAAGGAAGGAAGGAAGGAAGGAAGGAAGGAAGGAGGAAGGCAAGCAGACAAGCAGGCAGGAAGGTAGGAATGAAAGAAGGAAATAAGAAAGAAAAACGAGAAAGAAAGAAAGAAAAAGAAAGAGAGAGGTAGAGTGAAAGAAGGAAGGAAGGAGAGAGAGAGAGAGAAAGAATGAATGGAAGGAAGGAAGGAAGGCAGACAAGCATGCAGGAAGGAAGGAAGAAATGAAAGCAGGAAATAAGAAAGAAAAAGAGAAAGAAAGAAAGAAAAAAGAAAGAAGGAAAGAAAGAAAGAATGAATGAATGAATGCGAGGAAGAAGGAAGGAAGGAGAGAGAGAGAAAGGAAGGAAGGAGAGAGAGGAAGGAAGGAAGGAAGGAAGGAAGGAAGGAAGGAAGGAAGGAAGAAGGAAGGAAAGAAAGAAGAAGGATGAAGTTTTGCTGACTTTCTTTTTATGGCTTTTGAAAGATTCAGCTCCCAAACCACCTTGAGGAGGCCGTGTTTCAAAGACAAAAAAAAAGTAAGGATAAACATTATTTCCATCAATACACGAAGCAATTAGAGGCGAAGGATACCTGTGGAGATGGCCAACAGCAAAGCAGCAATCCTGCTCCCCAGATCTCCCATCCTTCTTCTTTTCTCTGCAACAGGCAGGACAACTCTGTCCCCAGAAACACAGGAAAGGGAGAAGGCACCGTCTTGTGCTCAGACCTTCCGGGGACTGAAGATCTGCTCAGCTCCGCTTTGACTCATGTAGATCAAAGGAGGAACATACCACAAACCCAGAAGATAGAAGCTTTCGTCTTCACTCACGCTTGAGCAAAACAAGCCAGTGTTTTAGTGAAAAGAAGTCTAATGAAAAGAGGGACTGGGGGTGACATTATAGCAGTGTTCCAATATTTGAGGGGCTGCCACAGAGAAGAGGAGGGTCAACGTACTCTCCAAAGCACCTGACGGCAGGACAAGAAACAATGGATGGAAATTAATCAAGGAGAGAAACAACCTAGAAATAAAGAGAACAAAGAGAACAATTAATCTCTTGTTCCTAACAAAGAGAACAATTAATCAATGGAATGACTTTCCTCCAGAAGTTTTTGGTGCTCCATCAATGGAGACCTTTAAGAAGAGACTGGACAGCCACTTGTCTGGAATAGTATAGGGTCTCCTGCCTGAGCAGAGGGTTGGACTAGAAGATCTTCAAGATCCATTCCAATTCTTCTGTTATTCTGTTTTCTAGCTGGAATAATTCATGGTAAGAAACATATATGTCGATATTTCAACCACATATGAGAATAGTGATATTTGTTAAATAAGAAATGCGATAAATTACCAGAGATGCATCCAATGGGGATCCCTTGTAGAAAGTCGGCACCCCCACACACACCCTCCTAGAGAATGAAATGTTTTGGGGAATATTAAAAAGGCAGGATAGAATATTTTCCCTAAAGTAAAAATGGGGGGGGGGATATTAAGGGAGGCAAAAGCCAGCCCCATTTTCCCTGCCCCGAGCAGAAACTAAGGAGGCCAGTTTTTAGAAATTTTGGTAATCCAGTCAGAAAGACTGGGTCAGACAGATATTCCAGAAAAGCAATACAATTAGGCAAAAGAAAGGTCGACAAGATTAGCTCAGAAAACACCTGGGATTTGCATTTCCCCCTCTGCCTGTAGAGCCAGCCATGACTCCATAGGAATCTGACAACAGCCAATACTAAAGGACATGTTCTTGCACAGGAACAGGAATCTCAAATAAGCAGCCCAAAGAAGGTATAAAAACCCACCCACTCTCAACTCCATTTTGCCAGCTGTCCCAGAACTGCATACTGTGTGTGTGTGTTGGTTCTGTTCATCAATAAATAGAACCTTTCTTTTCTAACTTTGCCAAGAAAACTAGAAGATGCTTCCTCTTCGACGCTCATTCGCCTACCTGACCCTTTTGATAAGATTGTGGAAAACAAATCTGGAAGAGTCCACCTGTCCTTTGCTAGCATCCCAAAATGCCAAAGGGACATTTCTCAACTTGGAAAATGTTGTTCTCCATCCTTTTGGTACCTGATGTTAGGGTTCTGATTGCTACATCAAGGAACAGAATCATCACTTAAACATTTTTTTGTAGGAGAAAAACATTCTTCCCCTCCTAGAAGAATGAAATATTTTGGGAAATATCAAAAAGGCAGGATAAAATATTTCCCCTAAAGGATAAATGGGGAAAAAAAAATCTTAAGGGAGGCAGAAACCAGCCCCAGTTTCCCTGCCCCAAGCAGAAATTGAGGAGGCCAGCTCATTACTTTATGAGTAATCCATTCATAAAGACTGGGTCAGCCAGATACTCCAGATAAGCAACAAATAAAAGGTGGACAAGATTAGCTCAGACAAAGACCTAGGATTTTCATTTCCTCTATTTATTTATTTATTTATTTATTTATTTATTTATTTATTTATTTATTTATTTATTACATTTCTATACCGCCTTTCTCCCGTAGGACTCAAGGCGGTGTACAGTCAAGAAAAATATAGATACAGAAACATCATAAAATTGCTAATTAAAATTATTATTATAACATAGTTTGACCCAATTAAATAGAACCAAAAATTAGATAACATTTTAAAAACATTCACATCTTTATATGTTTAGCCCCGCCTGTTGGAACATGAGGGTCTTGAGGGCATGGCGGAAAGCACAGAGATCAGGGATATTTCGTATCTCAGGGGGCAGTTCATTCCAAAGGGTTGGAGCCCTCACAGAGAAGGACCTCTCCCTGGGAGTCGCCAGTCGGCATAATTTGACTGACGGTACCCTGAGTAGTCCCTCCCTGTGAGAACGAACTGGTCGGTGGGAGGCTATTGGTGGCAAAAGATGGTCTCGTAGGTACCCAGGTCCTAAGCCATGGAGTGCTTTAAAGGTGATAACTAATACCTTGAATCGCACCCAGAAGACCACCGGGAGCCAGTGCAGCTCGCGTAGGAGAGGTGTTACATGGGCTTTTGCCTATAGAGCCAGCTATGACCCCTACATGACCCCCATAGGAATACAGAAGGTATAAAAACACACCCACTCTCAACTCCATTTTGTCAGCTGCCCAGAATCACACGTGGTTGGTGGTTCTGTTTCATCAATAAAGGGAACCTTTCTTTCCCATCAACCTCCAGCCTCCATTTGATTTTCAGTGCCTTTCTCCCAGCTTGGAACTGGACCTGGATATTTCTTCCAACAATTTCTCAAGATTTCTGACCTGTCCTATCAGGAGGAAGTGTCAGAAAGCCAGAGGAATCGAGAGGAGAGCAAAAGAATCACTTAAAACTCTTACAACATTCCTCTTAAGAGAACTTTGCGGGTATCTGCTTGTGGGTTACACTGCCCTCTTGTGGGGAGAAGAGGATCAGGTTTAGTGATGGGGGGAAAAAAAACACAAACATCAAAATTGGCCTGTAATCCCCCAATATTTCCTACCAGGATGAACTTTGCAAAGAATTGTGTGTCTGTAAGGTTCATCCTTGTATCCAGATGAGCGCCACACAGACACTCCCTGGAAACCACATTTATGTCATGTCCTCATATCAGGACGTGTCTTTCTACCACTGTGCTTCACTGTACAGAAATAGACAGCTGAATCCTTAAATTGAGTGTTCTTCAGATACAAAGAGGTGGTTTTCTTAACTGGGTCCACAGTCATTTCAAAATTATCCTTTGCTTTAGTCTCCGATATAGCTAGTAACATCATGAATTCTGGTGGGGCTCCTGTATATTGCTTGAACCACTGAAGACTGTATTCCTTTCCCTGATAGGAGCACTTCAGCAGGATGGAGTCTCCTTCCTTAACAGATAGAAATTGGTGCTCCTGGGTGACAGTAGCTTGACCTGATACAACTTGAAGGGGAATGGAAATATTCAGAAAGTGGGAAGAAGAGGAAGGAAGGAAGGAAAGAAGGAAGGAAGGAAAGAAAGAAAGAGGGAGGGAGGAGGGAGGGAGGATGGCAGGACGGCAGGAAGGTAGGAAGGAAGGAAGGAAGGAAGGAAGGAAGGAAGGAAGGAAGGAAGGAAGGAAAGAGGGAAGGAGGGAAGGAGGGAGAAAGGGAGGAAGGAAGGAAAGAAAGAAAGAGGGAGGGAGGGAGGACGGCAGGAAGGAAGGAAGGGAGGGAGGAAAGAAAGAAAGAGGGAGGATGGAGGAGGGAGGGAGGGACGGAGGAAGGAAGGGAGGAAAGAAAGAAAGAAAGAAGGAGGGACAGAGGGAGGGAGGGAGGAAGGAAGGAAGGAAAGAGAGAGGGAGGGAGAAAGGGAGGAAGGAAGGAAAGAAAGAAAGAGGGAGGGAGGGAGGACGGCAGGAAGGAAGGAAGGGAGGGAGGAAAGAAAAAAGAGGGAGGATGGAGGAGGGAGGGAGGGATGGAGGAAGGAAGGGAGAAAAGAAAGAAAGAAAGAAGGAGGGAGGGAGGGAGGGAGGAAGGAAGGAAGGAAGGAAGGAAGGAAAGAGGGAAGGAGGGAGAAAGGGAGGAAGGAAGGAAAGAAAGAAAGAGGGAGGGAGGGAGGACGGCAGGAAGGAAGGAAGGGAGGGAGGAAAGAAAGAAAGAGGGAGGATGGAGGAGGGAGGGAGGGACGGAGGAAGGAAGGGAGGAAAGAAAGAAAGAAAGAAGGAGGGACAGAGGGAGGGAGGGAGGAAGGAAGGAAGGAAAGAGAGAGGGAGGGAGAAAGGGAGGAAGGAAGGAAAGAAAGAAAGAGGGAGGGAGGGAGGACGGCAGGAAGGAAGGAAGGGAGGGAGGAAAGAAAAAAAGAGGGAGGATGGAGGAGGGAGGGAGGGATGGAGGAAGGAAGGGAGAAAAGAAAGAAAGAAAGAAGGAGGGAGGGAGGGAGGGAGGGAGGGAGGGAGGAAGGAAGGAAGGAAGGAAGGAAGGAAGGAAGGAAGGAAAGAGGGAGGGAGGGAGAAAGGGAGGAAGGAAAGAAAGAAAGAAAGAGGGATGGAGGGAGGGAGGGAGGACGGCAGGAAGGAAGGGAGGGAGGGAGGGAGGGAGGGAGGGAGGAAGGAGAAAAGAATCTTATTATGGCTATATATCTTCACCATCTAGTAGACAACAACCCGAAGCAAATGTGGCAGGGACTGCAGAACCTAACTAATTATAAGGGCAATATGAGAAAGACAGTTAACTATGACGCCTCATTGGTAGAGGAATTGAACCCCTGCTTCGCCCGCTACGAGGTGAAAAGACCTGACCTTGTAGCCCCAGCCCACCGGCCCTCCAACTCCCAGCCACTCACCTTGTACGTACACCAAGCGAGAGCTGTATTGGAGGCCATGAACTCTAGTAAAACTGCAGGTCCGGATGGGGTGCTGGGGATAGTGGTAAAAACTTGTGCCGACCAATTAGCAGAAGTCCTAACAAAAAAAAAAATCAACATTTCCTTGCAAACAGCCAGTGTTTCATCATGCTTGAAAGCAGCCACTATCATCCCAGTCCCAAAGAAAAGAGCAATTAACAGTCTGAACGACCACAGACCTATTGTACTAACATCTGTAGTGATGAAGTGCTTCGAGAGATTGGTTCTTCAACACCTTAGGTCACGCCTCCCACCAAATTTCAACCAATATCAGTTTGCCTACAGGGGGAATAGGTCGACAAGGTGATGCCATCGCTACTGCCCAGGGGTGAAATCTACTTACCTTCCCTACCTGTTCGGAAGTGCAAGTGCTCGTCACGTGTGCGCATGGTCCCTCTGTGCATGTGCAAACCTTTCTGCACGTGCGCAGAGGGTAAAAAAATAGGTTACTTCCTGGTTAAAACCAGGAAGTAATGACATCTGGGTGGGTGGGCGGAGCCTCGCACTGCCGCGCTACCGGTTCCTGGAACCACCCGTCACCGCCGCTACCAGTTCGCTGGAACCAGTGTGAACCAGTAGCATTTCACCCCTGCCACTGCCCTACATTCTGTAGTGAGTCATCTAGAGAAACCTGGGAACTACGTCAAAATGCTTTTCATAGATTACAGGCTTTTAACACCGTTCTGCTGAGCGTCCTCATTGAAAAGTTGACTGACTTGAATTTTCCTTCTCTCACCTGTGACTGGATTAAAGACTTTCTGATGGACTGGCCACAAACAGTGAGGGCTGGGCCTTTTATATCCTCCTCCCTGAAGCTCAGCACTGGCTCTCCCTAGGGCTGCGTGCTCAGTCCCTACCTGTACTCATTGTACACATATGATTGTGTATCTTTTGACCCATCTAATGTGATTATCAAGTTTGCAGATGGTACCACCGTACTGGGTCTTATTACAGGAGGTGACAAATTAGCATACAGGGAAGAGGTCCAGAAGGTAAGCACATGGTGCTCAGGAAACAACTTGCAGCTAAACATCAGCAAGGAGACCAAGGAGATGGTGCTAGACTTCCAGAAGAAGAGAGAAGAACCTGCCCCATTTTACATCAAGAGGGGCTGTGTGGAGACAGTCTCCTCTTTCAAATTCCTGGGAGTCCATCTTGGTGAAGAGCTCACCTGGAAAAATAATATGATCCAGGTGGTCCAGAACAGCAGTCAACAACTAATGGTCCGTGGACCATTGGTGGTCCACGAGAAAATTTTGTTGGTCCCCAGGAAAATTATTTGCATTTTTTTATATTGCACTAAATCAGGGGTCCTCAACCTATGGCCCCTGGGCCGGATACATGTAATGAACGCTTGTGTTGCTGCAGAAAGTCTCTCCCTTTGGGGTGTTTTTGTGTGGGTCGGAGGGGGGCAGAAATTCCAATTTGGGGTCTGCTTCAGCCTCCTGGTGTGGGGCTTTGGGTGAAGGCTGGAGGGAAGCGCCACTGGTAGCAAAGAGCCAGAGGACCTTGTTCCAGTGGGACTGCATCATGGCCTGGAACTGGCTGACCATCTCAGCCTGCTGAGCCTCCGGGCACCGGTACCTGGCCTTGCACTCCTGCAGGTCTTCCCTCTGCTTGGAAAGCCTATGCTTGTAGTCCTCAGTGAGGTACTTCTGTCGAGCCTCCTTCTCGGTCAGTTCCAATTTGAACTGAGCTGTTTTGCCATCTCTTTCTCGTGGGGGCTGCTTAGCTCCAACAACTGCTTCCTGTTGGGGCCCTCAGGAGCCCAGGTGGGCAGGTGAGGAGTGGCTGGGAGGGGACGGGTGAGTAGAGGCTGGAGAGGCATCCCTCGATGTGAGTGACATCAAGTTGGCCACACCTGCACAGTCACATGACCACCTAGCCACGCCCAGCCAGCCAGTCATTAGGCAGATCATATTAGTGGCCCCCGAGTTTTAAAATTATGAATTTAGTGGTCCCTGAGGTCCAAAAGGTTGGGGACCCCTGGTCCAGAAGGCTCAACAGAGACTCCATTTCCTCAGGATTTTGCGGAAAATCAAGGTGGAACAACGACTGATGAAGTCCTTCTATCAGTCTACAATAGAAAGCGTCCTCACATTATGGAATGGTATGCTGTCTTTTTTTTTTTTTAATTGAAAAGTTTTATAAGAAATACAAACAATTTTCTCCCCCCCCACCCTTTCCTCTTCCCCACATAATAGAAATTGTACATTTTCTTATACATAAGAAATCCTACATATACATGTTTCCCTTAAAGAAAGCATTAAAATAAAACATTTTAATTACATTTGGAGTTGCTCTTCTTCTCTTTCTCCCCTCATTCCACAACAAACCTTCTTCTCCTCCTCCTTTCTTTCCCTTCCCTCCCTCCTCTTCTCTCCTACTTTCTCCTGCCTCCTCTCCCACCTCATCCTACTTCCTTTTCCTTTCCCCCACTTCTCTCTTCTTTCCCCCCTTCTTATCTTCACTCCTACTCCTGTCCCCTTTCCTTCCCTTCCTCCTCTCCTTTCTTCCATTCCTCACCCTCCCTCTCCTCTTCCTACCCCCTCCTCCTCTCTCCTTTCTAACTTCTTTGCTGTGAAATATTTTCCTCCTTTAGTGTCTGAGCAACTCCTGTATGCTACTCATAGAATATACTTTCTTCTCTATTCACCACTTTTCCCCCCCCATCCCTTATCCCACCCTCCCCACCCACCCACCCTGACTTCCCAGAGCAAAAACAGGGTACAGCATCTAACAAACATATGCTAAAATAGACTAACAAATTATAAAGTTCAAAACTCTCACATGTTCTTTAACTCCCTTGCTCCAATTCATCAACAAGATGAAATCACCAGGACTCGATGTCTTAGCAGAGTGAGGAAAATCCTTAGAGATGATTCACACCCTGGTCAGCACTTCTTTACTCTCCTACCATCAGGCAGGAGATCTAGAAGCATAGCCAGTCGAATGAACAGGCTGAAAAATAGCTTCTCTCCGTGGACTGTCAGACTTCTGAATGCAACATAACACCGTAACTCCTTAGCAGGATAGACTTGCCGGGCCAGCACAATGTACAACATGTCTACGCCAGTGAAATATAATATAATGAGATGTTATGCACGTATATGTATAAAGGATTGTGTGTCTGTTAGCATGATCTATTCGGTTAAGATTTTTTTTTTCTTTCACTTATGAGTCATTGAGATGTATTCTGTGTTTTGGGAGGGGGCTACTCATCCAATCTCATTGTACACATGTTGTGCATTGACAATGAAGTCTGCTGGTGGCTCAGCAGACTGATAGCATTGTGATTAACACCAGCTGTCTGCAATTACTGTAAGTTCGAATCTCGCCAAGGCTCAAGGTTGACTCAGCCTTCCATCCTTTCTAAGGTAGGTAAATTGAGGACCCAGTTTGTGGGGGCAATAAGCTGACTTTGTATAAATATACAAAAGTATGAAGGCTATTGCTTAACGCATTGTAAGCTGCCCTGAGTCTCCGGAGAAGGGCGGCATATAAATCAAATTTTAAAAAAAATTGAATTGACCAAATCCCCCCCCAACCCCCATTTTCCCAGCCACTAAATGTGACAGCCGTGGAGTTCCAAAGAAAAGATGGCCTCCAGGGCTGACATTCGGCTTTCTACTGCAATTTGTAGATAGTCATCTGACATGTGGACCAACTAGGGGGGAAATGTATAAGGTGAAAAATAAGCAGCTGTTTGTTTGTGAAGCTGCAGCTCAAGAGGCTCTTCTGATGCTTTTTCAGAGGGACACCAGCAGGCAGCTCGAGTTCCCCTCAGTTGTCTTCTACCTTTGGTGACAGCCAGGAAGTGTCTTTCTACCACTGTGCTCCACTGCACAGAAATAGACGGCTGAATCCTTTAGTTGTGTGTTCTTCAGATGCAAAGAGGTGGCCTTCTTAACTGTATCCAGACTCATTTCAAAATTATCCTTTGCTTTGGTCTCCGATACACTCAGTAACATCATGAATTCTGGTGGGGCTCCTGGATATTGCTTGTACCACTGAAGATTATATTCCGTTCCCTGATAGGAGCACTTCAGCAGGATGGAGTCTCCTTCCTTAACAGATAGAAATTGGTGCTCCTGGGTGACAGTAGCTTGACCTGATACAACTGGAAGGAGAATGGAAATGTTAGGAAAATTAATGGAGGAAGAAAGGAAGGGACGGAGGGAGGGAGAAAGGGAGGGAGGAATCCACCAACAAGTATACTTAGCTGATCCTTTAGAATTTCCAAAGGAGCAACTATTATTCAATAATTGTTCAATAAATTCAATAGATGTTGGCCATCCTACATTATATTATAAGGTACTTAAAAGATAGAAATTGGTGCTTCTGGGTGACAGCAGTTTGAGCTTATACAGCTAGAATGGAAGGAAAATGTTCAGAAAGAAAAGAAAAGAAAGAAAGAAAGAGTGAAAGAAAAAAGAAAGACAGAAAGAAAGAGAGAAAGAAATAAAAAAACAGAAAGAAGAGGGAGGGGGAGGGAGGGGGAGGGAAGGTGGGAGGGAAGGGAGGGAGGGAGGAAGGAAGGAAGGAAGGAAGGAAGGAAGGAAGGAAGGAAGGAAGGAAGGAAGGAAGGAAGGAAGGAAGGAAGGAAGGAAGGAAGATTCTTCCAACAGGTTTAATTGGCTGAAACTTTAGAATTGTGAGTTTCCAAAGAAGAAATTGCCATACAATGTTCACAATCCTACTTTCACATGCTTAAGTATCTCCAGTTGAATTTTTATAGATGGATCAGACTATATACTACTACACAGCCAAATACAGCCATGTGCAGCTGAAAATATTTTGCATTTGACAAAGTTAAGGTTCAACCTTGGTAATTATGGGAAAAACTACTTCCAACATTTACTGGCTCGGTGGACCCAAACAAGAAGATATTTTGGATGGGATCCCAGACTTTTTTTCCCAAATTAGCCTTGAAAAGTAAACTATTCTGGTCTTTCATTTAAATGAAGGGCCCACAGTAGGGAGCTCAATTTCCTCTCCTTGGTTGCCCTCCACCTTTGGTGACAACCAGCAGGTGCCTTTGTAGCACTGTGCTTCACTGCACAGAAATAGACGGCTGAATCCTTAAGTTGGGTGTCCTTCAGATGCAAAGAGGTGGCCTTCTTAACTGTGTCCAGACTCATTTCAAAGTTATCCTTTGCTTTAGTCTCCGATCTAGCCAGTAACATCATGAATTCTGGTGGGGCTCCTGGATATTGCTTGTACCACTGAAGATTATACACCGTTCCCTGATAGGAGCACTTCAGCAGGATGGAGTCTCCTTCCTTAACAGATAGAAATTGGTGCTCCTGGGTGACAGTATTTTGACCTGATACAACTGGAAGGGAAGGGAAACGTTAGGAAAAATAATGGAGGAAGAAAGGAACGGAGGGAGGGAGGGAGAAAGCGAGGGAGGAATCCACCGATAATTATATTTAGCTGATCCTTTAGAATTTCCAAAGGAGCAACTATTATTCAATAATTGTTCAATAAATTCAATACATGTTTGCCGTCCTACATTATATTATAAGGTACTTAACAGATAGAAATCGGTGCTTCCGGGTGACCGTAGTTTGAGCTTACACAGCTAGAATGGAAGGAAAATGTTCAGAAAGAAAAGAAAGAAAAAAGAAAGAAGGAAGGAAGGAAGGAAGGAAGGAAGGAAGGAAGGAAGGAAGGAAGGAAAATTCTTCCAACAGGTTTAATTAGCTGAAACTTTAGAATTGTGAGTTTTCACAGAAGAAATTGTCATACAATATTCACAATCCTACATTCACATGCTTAAGTATCTCAAGTTGAATCTTTATAGATGGATCAGACTATATACTACTACACAGCCAAATACAGCCATGTGCAACTGAGAGTATTTTGAGTTTGACAAAGTTAAGGTTCAACCTTGGTAATTATGGAGAAACTACTTCAAACATTTACTGGCTTGGTGGTCCCAAACAAGAAGATATTTGTGGTGGGATCCCAGACCTGTTCTCCCAAATTAGCCTTGAAAGGTAAGTTATTCTGATCTCTGATTTAAATGAAGGGAATAGGGAGCTAAATTTCTTCTTCTTGGTTGCCCTCCACCTTTGGTGACAACCAGCAGGTGCCTTTGTAGCACTGTGCTCCCATGCGCAGAAATAGACAGCTGAATCTTTAAGTTGGGTGTTCTTCAGATGCAAAGAGGTGGTCTTCTTAACTGTGTCCAGAGTCATCTCAATATTACCCTTTGTTTCAGTCTTTGATGAAAACAAGTTACTCATAAACTTTGGTGCACCTCCTGGATATTGCTTGTACCACTGAAGACTAGTAGCTGTTTCCGTATAGGAGCATTTCAAATGGATGGAGTCTCCTTCCTTTATTGAAAGAAATTGGTGCTCCTGGGTGACTCTAGCTTGACCCGATACAACTGTAATAGGAGAAGATTATTAGGAAAGCAGAAGGGAGGGAGGGAGGGAGTGAAGGAAGGGGTGGGGAGGGAGGAACAAAGGAAAAAAAGAAAAAGAAGGAAAGAAAGAAAGCAGGAAAGAAAGAAAGGGAGAAAGAGAAAGAAGGGAGAAAGGAGAGAGAAAGGAAGGAAGGAAGGATGGAAGGAAGGAAGGAAGGAAGGCAGGCAGGCAGACAAGCAGGCAGGCAGGAAGGAATGAAGGAATGAAATAAGAAAGAAAAAAGAAAAAGAAAGAAAGAAAAAGAAAGAAGGAAAGAAAGAGAGAGAGAGAGAAGGAAGGTAGGAGAGAGAGAGAGAATGAATGCATGGAAGGAAGAAGGAAGGCAGAAAAGCATGCAGGAAGGAAGGAAGGAAGAAATGAAAGCAGGAAATAAGAAAGAAAAAAGAGAAAGAAAGAAAAAAGAAAAAAGGAATGAATGAATGAATGAGAGGAAGAAGGAAGGAAGGAGAGAGAGAGAAAGGAAGGAAGGAGAGAGAGAGAAAGGAAGGAAGGAAGGAAGGAGGATGAAGTTTTGCTGACTTTCTTTTTATGGCTTTTGAAAGATTCAGCTCCCAAATCACCTTGAGGAGGCTGTGTTTCAAAGACAAAAAAAAAGTAAGGATAAACATTATTTCCATCAATAAACGAAGCAATTAGAGGAGAAGGATACCTGTGGAGATGGCCAACAGCAAAGCAGCAATCCTGCTCCCCAGATCTCCCATCCTTCTTCTTTTCTCTGCAACAGGCAGGATAACTCTGTCTCCAGAAACACAGGAAAGGGAGAAGGCACAGTCTTGTGCTCAGTCCTTCCGGGGACTGAAGATCTGCTCAGCTCCGCTTTGACTCATGTAGATCAAAGGAGGAACATACCACAAACCCAGAAGATAGAAGCTTTCGTCTTCACTCACGCTTGAGCAAAACAAGCTAGTGTTTTAGTGAAAAGAAGTCTAATGAAAAGAGGGACCAGGGGTGACATATAGCAGTTTTCCCATATTTGAGGGGCTGCCACAGAGAAGAGAGAAGGGTCAACTTATTCTCCAAAGCACCTGAAGGCAGGACAAGAAACAATGGATGGTAATTAATCAAGGAGAGAAACAATCTAGAACTAAGGAGAAGCCTCATAACAATAAGAACAATTAACCAGTGGGATGATTTACCTCCAGAAGTTTCTGTTCCATCCCGTTTCCGGCCTCCGGAGGAGGGGGAAGCCTCTGGAGCCTAAAAAGCCTCTGGAACCTGGGGAGAGCACAAAACAGGCCTTCCTGTCTGTTTTTCGCACTCTCCAGGCTCCAGTGGCAACCCGAAGTTGGCAAACAGGCCGTTTCTGGCCTCCATAGGGGGAGGGGAAGGCCGTTTTCACCCTCACCAGGCTCCTAGAAAACCTCTGGAGCCTGGGGAGAGCGGAAAATGGGCCTCCCACACCCCCCCGGAGGCCCTCCCACAAGAGCTAAGCTAGGGCAACGCTCACATGCACACTAATATGGCTCCACCCGCCACCTGTGGCACTCATGCCATAGGTTCGCCATCACGGGTATAGGGTCCCCTGCTTGAGCAGGGGGTTGGACTAGAAGACCTCCAAGGTCCCTTCCAGCTCTTCTGTTGTTCTGTTTTCTAGCTGAAATCATTCATGGTAAGTAACATATGTTGATATTTCAACCATGTAGGAAAATGGTGATATTTGTTTCAATAAGAAATGCAGTAAATTACCAGTGATGTATCCAATGGGGATCCCTTGTAGAAAGTCGGCACTCACCCACCCTCTTAGAGAATGAAATGTTTTGGGGAATATTAAAAAGGCAGGATAGAATATTTCCCCTAAAGGAGAAATGAGAAAAAATCTTAAGGGAGGCAGAAACCAGCCCCAGTTTCCCTGCCCCAAGCAGAAACTGAGGAGGTCAGCTTTTAGAAATGCAGATTTGGTAATCCATTCAGAAAGACTGGGTCAGACCGATACTCCAGATAAGCAATACAATTAGGCAAGCGAAAGGTTGACAAGATTAGCTCAGACAAACACCTAGGATTTGCATTTCCCTTTCAGCCTATAGAGCCAGCCATGACCCCTACATGACCCCATAGGAATCTTACAACAGTCAATATTAAAGGACATGTTCTTGCACAGGAACAGGAATCTCAAATAAACAACCCAAAGAAGGTATAAAAACCCAGCCACTCTCAACTCCATTTTGCCAGCTGCCCAGAATCACACGTGGTTGGTGGTTTTGCTTCAACAATAAACGGAACTTTTCTTTCCCATCAGCCTCCAGCCTCCATTTGATTTTCAGTACCTTTCTCCCAGCTTGGAACTGGACCTGGATATTTCTTCCAACAATTTCTCAAGATTTCTGACCTGTCCTATCAGGGGGAAGTGTCAGAAAGCCAGAAGAATCGAGAAGACAGCAGAAGAATCACATAAACTGTTACAATATCCCTAATCCATTTGCCCTTTCAGTTCCAATGTCATTTTATCCATCTCGGCACAATCTAATATCTTTCTAATTATTAGATCTTCGGAGGGTGTGTTCGAACTCCTCCAACATTGCGCAAATGCCAATCTTGCCACCGTTGTCATATGTAGAATAATATATGTTGTCGTGTTTTCATATTTCTTTTTCAATATTCCTAGAAGAAACAATTCTGGTGTCTATTCTATCTGGAAACCTGTTACTTCCTGTATCCAACTATGTATTTTCATCCAAATTTTTGTTGTTGTTGTTGTTTCGGAGCATAACCACCATGTATGAAAGAAGGTACCTTGCTTTTATTACCACATTTTACGTACTATGGGAGAAATGGTATAATTGGATTGAAGATAGAAAAAATGGGAAATAACAGATTTTGTAAAATGATATAGAGTATAGGAGAATATTAGTGTGATGATATGTAAATGGTGACAGTCACGCACAAGAGTTGAATAAGAATTGTTTAATTGTTAAAACCCAATAAAACTCAAATGAAAAAAAAATCTGTTACAATTTCCCTCTTAAGAGAACTTTGCTGGTATCTACTTGTGGGTTACACTGCCCTCTTGTGGGGAGAAGAGGGACAGGTTTAGTGATGTGGGGAAAAACACACATCAAAATTGGCCTGTAATCCCCAACTTTTCCCACCAGGATGAGCTTTGCAAAGAGTTGTGGGACTGTAACAGTAGTGGATTCCACTTACCTTCACTACCGGTTCAGAATCGGGAGCGCTCTCTCTTGTGTGCACTTCTGCACATGCACAGAACTCTCTGCACATGCGCAGAACATCTGTGATGACATCTGGGCAGGTGGGCGGAGCCACTCACCGCCACTACTACCGGTTCGTCGAAACCGGGGCGAACCGGTAGCAACCCACCACTGGACTGTAAGGTTTATCCTCATATCCAGATGAGCACCACACACACACACACACACACACACACACACACACACACTGGAAATCATGTTTATGTCATGTCCTCGTACCATTGCCATCTAGTCCTCAGCCCATGGTGGAGATATTTTAAACTCTTTAGCTGTTGCCGTTTTAAAGGAGTGTTTTTGGTCTCCTTCCTGGATCATTTTGGTCATTCATTGCCCATAGAGTTGCTGATATGGTGCTGGGTGGGTGATATTCAGGTCTTTGGGGCAAATTTAGGCTTTTGTATGAGTTCCCATCCTATCTCCCAGTAGCCCTCGACTTATGACCAGGATTCATCATCATTTAATGACTCTCTAATCCCCTGTGGGGTGGAGTCTGGGTAACTGAATGGAGCTAGCAGAGTGTTTACTGGCCGGATATCCTTCCTGTCGCCAATACAGAGTTTTGTTCAGCAGTTATATTTTCACTGTGCGAGAGAGAGAAATATCTGCCTCTACCAAGGATCGAACTCACAGCCTCCTGATTGTGAGGTGAGAGCTCCACCTCTAGACCACCGCACCAATCTAATTGACTTATGGCCACAATTGAGCCAGGGGTGGGTTCTAAAAAAATTTACTACCGGTTCTGTGGACATGGCTTATTTTGTGGGCGTGGCTTGATGGTCACGTGACAATTCTTTAGGATTTAGCAGAGGTACTGGTCTACCAGGCTTTTAACTGTTTGCAGAGCTGTACCGGACTACCCATTTGTTTCTGGAGGCACCGGTCTACTCATTTGTTTTTGGAGGCACCGATCTACCCATTTGTTTTTGGAGGCACCGGTCTACTCATTCGTTTTTGGAGGCACTGGTTTAGCACCACACTGCCTTTTAACATTGATCAGCTGTAGGGCGGCCCTTTGAAGCCCCGCGGCAAGAGTTTAAACAGGTTTTTTTCCTTCTAGCCAATCAGCTGGGACTCAGGAGGCAGCAATAGATTGGGGGTGGCACCAAATAAAAGGTAAGAATAATGCAGGCGGGGTGGGAGGGCCCAGCTCCCGAACAAAGAGAACCGGTTCGGTGATGTCATATCGTCACCGCTACCGGCTCGGCCGAACCGGGCCAAACCGAGAGGAACCCACCACTGAATTGAGCCCAAGGTTTCAGCCCACTGATAAGTGAGACATTGGTTAAGTAAGGTTTGCCCCATTTTTACAACCTTTCTTGCTACCGCTCTTAAGTGAATCACCGCAGTCGATTAGTTAGTAACACGGTTGGGAAGTGAACCTGGCTTCCCCGTTAACTTTGCTCGTTAGAAGGTGGCAAAAGGAAATCACGTGACCTTGGGACACAGCAATGGTCATAAATATCCTAACCAGTTGACAAGCATCTGAATTTTTAATTGCATCATCATGGGGATGCTGCAAAGGTAATAATTGTGAAAACCTTTGAGTTAATATTTTTTCAGTGCCATTGTAACTTTGAACGGTCACTAAATGGACTGTTGTAAGTCGAGGACTTCCTGTATGAACAGCAATGGGACTAAACATGATTCTTTGGCTGGAGCTGCAGGGGATAGAGTAGACCACAAGGACATCTGCCTAACAGATAACAACCCCTGTATAACGCCCAATTTGTAGGCTAACCCCATAGGCAAAGCTTTGGATTGGTAAATGAGGGCGTAGCTTTTATTCACATGGAACCAGTGGTGGGATTCAAACAATTTAACAACCGGTTCTCTGCCATGATGACTGGCTGGATGGGTGTGGCCGCGGTGGACATTGTCAGGGTGTGTGACAGGCAGCACTCAGCCTCCTGCGGCCTCCTGCACCCCCCTGGGAGCAAGAACAGACCACGGGGGGGCGCGCTGCACCCCCCCGCGCTCCTTTTTGGGCCTAGGAGGGCTCCCTGAAGCCTCCTGGGAGTGAAAATGGGCATAGGAGGCCTCCCTGAAGCCGCCTGGGAGTGAAAATGGGCCTAGGAGGCCTCTCTGAAGCCTCTGGGAAGTGAAAATGGGCCTAGGAGGCTTCCCTGAAGCCTCCTGGGAGTGAAAATGGGCTGTGGAAGGGGCCCATGCCCCTTTTTGGGCCTAGGAGGCCTCCATGAAACCTCCTGGGAAGCAAAAACAGGCCTAGGAAGCCTCTCTGAGGCATCTTGGGAGTGAAAATGGGCCATGGGGGGGGGTGCGCCCCTTTTTGGGCCTGGGATGCCCCTTTTTGGGCCTAGGGAAGCAAAATCAGGCCTAGGAAGCCTCCCTAAAGCCTCCTGGGAGTGAAAATGGGTTGCGGAGGGGCCACACTGCATCCCCCATGCCCTTTTTTGGGCCTAGGAGGCCTCCATGAAGCCTCCTGGGAAGCAAAAACAGGCCTAGAAAGCCTCCCTGAGGCATCCTGGGAGTGAAAATGGGCCACCGGGGAGGTGCGCTACACCCCCCATGCCCCTTTTTGGGCCTCCTGGAAGTGAAAATGGGCTGTGGAGGGGCCATGCCACATCCCCCCATGCCCCTTTTGGGCCTAGGAAGCCTCCCTGAAGCCTCGTGGGACCAAAAATGGGCAGTGGGGGGGGCCGTGCACCGTACCCCTCGCACCCCTTTTTGAGCCTAGGAAGCCTTCCTGAAGCCTCCTGGCAGTGAAAATTAGCCACGGGGGCCACCACCAACCCTGCCCAGTTTGGGCCTTGGAGGACTCTCTGCACTTACCTAGGAGCCAAAATGGGGTGCGTGCAGACTCCTGGAAGTGGCAGGGTGGGAAGGGGTGGGGACAGCCAGCAATTTAACTACCGGTCTACCCAAACCTACCTAAACTGGCTGAATCTCACCACTGCATGGAACCCCAATATACTTGAGACTTGCAAGTGGTGGGCATGTTCCTCCTGGCTTACAATGATTCTGCTTTTTGCTCATTCATGGCTTGCTGTGATTCAACTCACATCCCAATTGGGTTGCCAGGTGTCCACTATTTCAGCGGACAGTCCACTTTTTTCACATTATGTTCGCTATTTTTTTTCACAAAATATTGGACATTTTTTTTATTCAAAAGCTTTATGAAGAAATGGTACATAATCTAAAGCTGTACAGTCTAAGAGAATAAGGATAGGAGAATCGCGTTTTGTCTTTTTTTTCATAAGTTAGAATGAGACAAAGATCGAATGCTCATTGCAATAATCACATTTTACACAACAGCGCAAAAAATGCATTAAAGCAGTTATCTTTTGATATCAAAAATGTAGTGCTGAAGGTTTTTGCCGAATTTTTGAATTCTGCGAAGAAACGAGAAGAGTTGAAATCATTTTTTGAGTTTTGCGAGTCAGAATTCCATGAAGTTTTGCGCCATGTTCCAACACATTGGTTAAGTTTGTTTAAAGCAGTCGAAAGACTTCTTTTAAACTGGATACCTCTAAAATCGTATTTTATTTCTCTTGGATCTGATGAGTGCCATAAGGTTATCTGGAACCTTATTTCGGATCAGGAAAATGAACTCGCAAAGGACGATGAACCAACAATTTCAGAATTGTATTTATATTTCACGCACTTCTTCATGTCAATAATGCAAGACACCCTACTGAAGCTGGAAAGCAAGAAAATTCTTGCATGTGATCTTCACATTATCATGTGTAAGCTGCGTGATTCTTTGCAAAAAAAATACGATGAGCAGTTTTTTGGAATGAAAGTTTTATTTGCCTTACGTAAAAAACATTTGCCTGAGAATGCCGTGCAAAAGTTCAAGAAAGAAGCCATCAACGTGTATCAAAGAGCCATTGCGTACCTAGAAAAGTGGTATAATTTCACCGATTCAATATATGAGATGCTAAGTTGTTTCAATCTAATTGATCGCAATAATCCTCCAACTTTAGAAGAAATGACGAACATCTGGTTATTATCACCATGGCGAGAAGAACTTCCACCCAACACTCTCTTCGATGAAATTTCTGCCTTAGAAGAAGTTTATGTTCATCTGCAGGGCGATTCATCCCTTGATAAGTGGACCTACTTTTTCAAGAAAGAGCCAGCTCCGAGTTTACTGAAACTGTTCCAGTATTGTGCATCAATTCTGGTATCAAATGCAAACGTTGAACAAATTTTCAGCATCATGGGAAATTTGTGGACTGATGAACGTAACCGACTGCTTGTACCATCAGTTCAAAGTGAACTTTGTATATTTTTTAATATTTCTCAATATTGTACTGAAATTAAAGAATTATTCCTTAAACACAAAGAATTGATCAAAGCTGTGCAGTCAAATAAAAAATACACACGACAGCAAAGTAAAATGTAATTTAATATTTTACATATTTTTGGAAGCAGACCTGGCAACCGTACAATTCTCCAGCTCGTTTCCAATGGGGGAGTATCACAGTGGACGTGGTCGATCGATTAACAATGGATCTCACCTCCGCCCTCCCCCCCCCAATCCTGCTCCCACCCTTCCCATCTTTTGGGCCACAGTGTTTTGGATTCCGTATGAACTTATCTATGGTTTTAGTGTTCCAACAGATGCCCTAATTAAATCATGAGCCTTGAGCCAAGCTTCAAAAGAAATCCAGTTATTTATTTGGAGCTTCATATCGTCACCTTCCAAGTGAAGCCAATTCTGACCCCAACTAATTTATGACCCAGGCATGACCCTGTTTCCTCCCTCCCCCCAGGGTGTGTCATTGGTCACATTTGCCAATGGAGCAATTTCACGGGTTGTAGAGATCACTCCAGTGATGGGTTGTCCCCGGTTTGTAAGAACCGCTGGTAAAATTGGCAGGAGGCTCCGCCCACCACCCTGGATGTTGTCATCAGCGATCTGTGCATGCGCAGAAGCCAGGCACGTGATCCCGTTGCAAACAGGTGATAAAGGTAAGTAGAACCCACCTGTGGATCACTCACCTCCGGCCACTGTGGGTAACCCTGGAAGACAGCCTTGAGAAAGATATGTCTGGAATGTGCGTTTGTTTTTGGCTGCCATGCTGCTTCACCAGTTTTCCCATCCCCCTTGCCTATGGCAACTCGAGAGCAGGCCAGGGATGCTTTGCGAGTTGACATTTAGTTTATGTATTTTAATTTTTTCATGGCTTGTAAGCCTCCTAGAGCTGCCTTGATGTAAGGTAGGCGGCCTATAAATTTTATGAATAAATAAATTTCTCTGGCACAGAATTGCTCAGGCTTGGAGCAATTCTGTACAGGCAGCAGGTGCCCGAGGGTTGCTGTGATCTTTGCAATCCCACAGAAATAAACAGCAGCATCTTTCAACTGCACCTCTTTGATGCTGAACTGGCTCTCCTTCTTTAGCTTGTCAAAAGAGGCACTCAATCGGTCATCTTTCTCCAGACTCATTGCTGTAACAGTTTGGAGAAGTACGGGTCCTTCTCTTGGATATTGCCGTACCAGTGAATGGCATAGACCTTGTCGGAGTTGAATTGCCAGATGATGCTGGAATCATCTCCTTCTTTGATGATTTCTACGGTCTTCTGATCCACTCGTTCCTAACATTGGATACCTGGAAGAGAAAGAGATGGGATTCATTCACTTGATTGTAAGGAATCTTTAGACCAGGGGTGTCAAACTCAAGGCTCGGAGGCCAGATCCAGGCCATGGAGTGTTTAGATCTGGCCCACAGGGCCGCCCTGGAAACAGCGAGAGACCAGCCCAATTTGTGCCTCTGCCAGTGAAAACAGAGCTTGGGAAGGCTGTGGGCAGTCCTTCCAAGTTCCATTGTCACTGACAGAGGGTTGCAGGAGGCCATCGCAGGGAAACTGGAGCTCAGAAGCCCGTTTTTGCTGGCAGAATGCTTGGCCCACAAGTGCACCTGACATGAGTGACATCAAGATGGCCACGCCCTCCCTGGCCCCCCAAGGTCAAACACAACCCTGATGTGGCCCTCAATGAAATCGAGTTTGACACCACACTCTAAAAGGATGCAAATGACCAGTTGTCTGCAAAGAGTAGAAATCGAAATCCTTCCATTCCCCACCATGTCAGAGCTGAAGAAACTTTTCGGATGAGAAAGAAAGAAAGAAAAAAGAGAGAGAGAGAGAGGAAGGAAGGAAGGAAGGAAGGAAGGAAGGAAGGAAGGAAGGAAGAAAAGAAAGACAGAAGAAGACAGAGGGAGGGAGGAAGGAAGATTCTCCCAACAGGTTTAGTTACCTGAAACTTTAGAATTGTGGGTTTCCACAAAAGAAATTGTGATACAATGTTCACAATTCTACTTTTACATGCTTAAGTATCTCTAGTTGAATCTTTATAGATGGATCAAACTATATTACTTCACATCCAAATAAATTCATGTGCAGCTGAGAGTATTTTGCATTTGACAAAGTTAAGATTCAACCTTGGTAATTATGGAGAAACTACTTCAAACATTTACTGGCTCAGTGGTCCCAAAGAAGAAGATATTTGTGGTGGGATCCCAGACCTGTTCTCCCAAATTAGCCTTGCAAGATAAGCTATTCTGGTCTTTCATTTAAATGAAGGGCCCACAGTAGGGAGCTCAATTTCTTCTTCTTGGTTGCCCTCCACCTTTGGTGACAACCAG
Organism: Pituophis catenifer annectens; assembly: GCF_029215685.1. Taxonomy (NCBI): domain Eukaryota; kingdom Metazoa; phylum Chordata; class Lepidosauria; order Squamata; family Colubridae; genus Pituophis; species Pituophis catenifer. The sequence continues at coordinate 12,313,708 of NW_027256895.1, forward strand.
CAGGTGCCTTTGTAGCACTGTGCTCCATGCGCAGAAATAGACAGCTGAATCTTTAAGTTGGGTGTTCTTCAGATGCAAAGAGGTGGTCTTCTTAACTGTGTCCAGAGTCATCTCAATATTACCCTTTGTTTCAGTCTTTGATGAAAACAAGTTCATCATGAACTCTGGCTGGCCTCCTGGATATTGCTTGTACCACTGAAGACTATCAGCTACTTCCGAATAGGAGCAATTCAAACGGATGGAGTCTCCTTCCTTAACTGAAAGAAATTGGGGCTCCTGGGTGACTCTATCTTGACCCGATACAACTGTAATAGGAGAAGATTATTAAGAAAGGGGAAGGGAGGGAGTGGAGGGAGGGAGGGAGGGAGGGAGGAACAAAGGAAAAAAGAAAGAAAAAAGAAAGAAAGCAGGAAAGAGAGAAAGAGAGAAAGAGAAAGAAGGAAGGAAGGAGAGAGAGAAAGAAAGGAAGGAAGGAAGGAAGAAGGAATGAAGGAAGGAAGGAAGGAAGGAAGGAAGGAAGGAAGGAAGGAAGGAAGGAAGGTTGGAGGGAGGGAGGGAGGGAGGGAAGAAAAAGAAAGAAAGAAAGAAAGAAAGAAAGAAAGAAAGAAAGAAAGAAAGAAAGAAAGAAAAGAAAGGAGGGAGGGAGGGAGGAAAGAAAGAGAAAAAAGAAAGAAAGAAAGAAAGAAAGAAGGGAGGGAGGGAGGGAGGGAGGAAAGGAAGGAAGGAAGGAAGAAGGGAGGGAGGGAGGGAAGGTTGGAGGGAGGGAGAAAAGAAAGAAAGAAAAGAAAGGAGGGAGGGAGGAAAGAAAGGAAGGAAAAAGAAAAAAGGAGGGAGGGAGGGAGGAAAGAAAGAAAGAAAGAAAAAGAAAGAAAGAAAAAAGAAAGAAAGGAGGAGGAGGGAGGGAGGAAAGGAAGGAAGAAGGGAGGGAGGAAGGAAGGAAGGAAGGAAGGAAGGAAGGAAGGAAAGAAAGAAAGAAAGAAAGAAAGAAAGAAAGAAAGAAAGAAAGAAAGAAAGAAAGAAATCCACCAATAAGTTTAGTTAGCTGAACCTTTAAAATTTCCAAAGGAGCCATTAACATTACAAGTTTGCAATCCTATGAATAGTCCGCTCTGAAGTATTTAAAGAAATTAGTTTTCTGCTAGATTCTTTTGCTGCTTTTCTTTGTGATGGCTTTTGAAAAAAGTCAGCTCCAAGGCCACTTTGAGGGGGCCTTGCTTCATAAAAAAGTTACCCTAAACATGATTTCCATCGATAAATGAAAAAAGAAAAAGAAAAAAAGAGGCAAAGGATACCTGTGGAGATGGCCAACAGCAAAGCAACGATCCTGCTCCCCAGATTTCCCATCCTTCTTCCTTTCTCTACAACAGGCAGGACAACTCTGTCCCCAGAAACACAGGAAAGGGAGAAGGCACAGTCTTGTGCTCAGACCTTCCGAGGACTGAAGATCTGCTCAGCTCCGCTTTGACTCACGTAGATCAAAGGAGGAACATACCACAAACCCAGAAGGTAGAAACTTTGTCTTAATGCGCGCACACACACGCACACACACACACACACACTTGAGCAAGCAAACCGAACAAAACCTAACTAGGAAGTAAAATAAGTATTCTGCATTCTAGGAGGAGTTCAGGCCCGCGGAGACCTTCTCAGAATTCCTGGACGTGGCTGAATTGTTATCCGAAATCTGCGACCCCGACAGCTTCCTCAAAGATTTCTTCAGCTGTCTTCCCTGAGCGGCCCCCTGAAAAGAGACTGTTGGACTCCCCTTCCCCCACCCCCATTTTCTGCTCCCCTCACTTCTCAAGGAATGTTGCTGTCTGTTGTGACTCCGATTTATCGGAGGGAGAAGGCTCCAAACATGAAGGAGAGGAGTTGGCCAGGCCTCCCTCTCCAGGACCCTCCTCTCTGGCAATGCCTCAGGTGTCTCCCGAGAGAGGAGAGATTGGCCAGGAGCCAGGTATCTCCTCACAGTCGGACAGTGACGGAAATAAGTCTTGGCTGGATCCACGCCAGCGTCGCAGCAGAAAAGGAGGCGTGCCAGAGATTAAGCTGAGTCACTGGACCACACCCCACAGGGGATATAAGGGGGTGAGGTGGCCATTCAGACTCTGTGATGGACAAAACTAACTACTAGTGAGTCACATTGTATCTTTGCAACAATGATATCTGCCTTGGAATTAATACGGACTGGACTTGACAATTCTTGAACTGTGTGTATCTTGTTTGGCTTAATCTGTCGGAGGAACAACCCCTCCCTTTATGGATAAAGTTCTTGGCAAGCAGCTACTGGGTTGCTGCCAATCCTCTTATCGAAAGAATTTGTTGTCGGCCAGTTTTATTTAACCCCTGGATATCTATCTGTGTGCGTGTGTGAGATGGGGACAGAACACTGTCACTTTTTCTTCACCCTTTCGTTCCTCGGCCCATGCTTCTTCCTTCCTTCTCCTAGAACCCCATTCTGGAGTGATAGATTTGGACTGATTTTCTTAGTGGACCAGAGGAATGCTGTCAATATAATTTACTTGGACTTCAGTAAAGCATTTGATAAAGTAGACCATAACCTACTACTAGATAAATGTGGGTTAGACAGCATCACCACCAGATGGATTCGTAACTGGCTGACCAACTGCACTCAACGTTTAGTCCTCAATGGAACTGCATCTACATGGAGGGAAGTATGCATGGGAGTACCCCAAGGCTCTGTTTTAGGCCCGGTACTCTTCATCAATGACTTGAACGAGGGGATAGATGGGGAACTATCTCATCAAATTTGCAGATGACACCAAGCTGGCAGGAATAGCCAATTCTCCAGAAGATAGGCTCAAGATACAGAAGTATCTTGACAGACTTGAATATTGGGCGCTATCTAACAAAATGAAATTCAACAGTGAAAAAAGTAAGGTTCTACATTTAGGGAAGAAAAACAAAATGTATAGGTAATGTATATGTGGTACCTTGCTCAATAGCAGTAACTGTGAGAGGGATCTTGGAGTCCTAGTGGACAACCATTTACATATGAGCCAACGGTGTGCTGCAGCTGCCAAAAAAGCCAACACAGTTCTCGGCTACATAAACAGAGGGATAGAATCAAGATCATGTGAAGTGTTAATACCACTTTATAAGTGTGGTACAAGTGTGGTAAGGCCACACTTGGAATATTACATTCAGTTTTGGTCGCCATGATGTAAAAAAGATGTTGAGACTCTAGAAAGAGTGCAGAGAAGAGCAACAAAAATGATTAGGGGACTGGAGGCTAAAACATATGAAGAACGGTTGCAGGAACTGGGTATGTCTAGTTTAATGAAAAGAAGGACTAGGGGTGACATGGTAGCAGTGTTCCAATATCTCAGGGGCTGCCACTAAGAAGAGGGAGTCAAATTATTCTTCAAAGCACCTGAGGGTAGAACAAGAAGCAATGGGTGGAAACTAATCAAGGAGAGAACTGAAATGAAGTTGATGATATGATGCTGGGTGGCTGATATCCATGTCTTTGGGGCCAATTTAGGCTTTTGTATGCATTCTCCTTCTAGCTATTAACTAGAACTAAGGAGAAATTTCCTGACGGTTAAAACAATTCATCAGTGGAACAACTTGCCTGCAGAAGTTGTGAATGCTCCAACACTGGAAGTTTTTAAGAAGAGATTGGATAACCATTTGTCTGAAGTGGTGTAAGGTTTCCTGCCTGGGCAGGGGGTTAGACTAGAAGACCTCCAAGGTCCCTTCCAACTCTGTTATTCTATTCTATTCTATTCTATTCTATTCTATTCTATTCTATTCTATTCTATTCTATTCTATTCTATTCTATTCTATTCTTCTGGCCCCCTTGGTCTTTGCTTCTCGGCGACCTTCCACCTCACTACTTCCAAGCCTTGACGTGCGACAGACTTATGGAACCCAAGCCTGGTCAATTTTTTCCCCTGCTTCTATGTGTGTGATCATTTTATCGGTCAATAAATAAATTAAATAAATTTAAAAAAAGTATTCTGCAAACAGAGGGAATGTCTTTCCTAACTTTGCCAAGAAAACTGGAACCCACTTATCTCCCTTTTAGCACCAGAGGTCAAGCTCAAATTCAGGACATAGCAGGTAGTTCTCGACTTATGATGACAACTGAGCCCAAAAATTTCTGTTGTTAAGTGAGACATTGTGTTAGGAAATGTGTATTACCTACTTTGTTGGGTTGGCAATATATAAACCATCAATATAGCTTTAAGACTGCTGTATTGCATCATACTGTGTCCTGATTGGTTAGCTCTGTAGTCAATCTCCTTAAGAGGGAGCTACTGTAGAAACATGGTTTGTTTCTCTTTGTTGTTCTTGCTCTCTGATATCTCTGTATGCTACTGTTTGCAAATCCAGAAGAACTGTTTATTGTGAATGACTATGACAACTGGTAAGAAGACTTTGTTACTGAATTATCCCTGGACTGTCGTTTTGCTATCTCCTGCTTTATATGTGTATGATCTGGACTGTTTATTGGACTGTGCATTACTATTTCCTGAAAGTAAACACAACTCAGTGTATCTGTGTGTGTTTATTCATATCTACTCTCAATCGCTTTCGTGTGTACACCCTTGCTATTCAAGGGTTACTATGCGAATTCCTTAACACATTGGCTAAGCAGGTTTTTCCCCCTTTGGCAACATTTCTTGCCACCGTGGTTCAGTGAAACATTGCAATGGATGAGGGAGTAAACCTGGTTGTTAAGTGGTTTCCCCCTGGATTTTGCTCATCAGAAAGTCGCAAAAGGGAGAATCACATGACCTCGGGACATAGCCACGGTCATAAGTGTGAATCAGTTGCCAAGCATCTGAATTTGGATCACATGATCATGGGGATACGGCGAAGGTCGTACCTTTGAAAGACGGTCAGCAGTCACATTTTTCAGTGCCGTTATAACTTTGAACGGTCACTAAATGAGCTGTTGTAAGTCGAGGACTACCTGTATTATCCTATGTTTTTCTCTTGATAGGAACGAGGGAAAACAAAAACAAGTCTCCTTCCCTTGCTTCCCATAATGCCAAGATGTCATATCTCTACCCCGAAGATATTGCTCTACATCCTTTTATTTATTTTATTTTATTTTTATTTTATTTTATTAAGTTTGTCAATCATGTATTAGATAATAGGTGTAAGTATAATTATGGATATGAACAAGGAATGAGTACAAATAAATGGGGACAGTAGGACAGGGACGGTAGGCACACTGGTGCGCTTATGCACCCCCCCACACCCCTTTATGTACCTCTTAGGAATGGGGTGAGGTCCATGTTAGACAGTTTAAGGTTAAAGTTTTGGGGGTTTGAGGATGTAACAATGGAGTCAGGTAGAGCATTCCAGGCGTTGACCACTCTGTTGCTGAAGTCGTATTTTCTGCAGTTGAGTTTGGAGTGGTTTACTTTGAGTTTGTATCGATTTATTTATTTATTTATTTTATTTTTTTTTTTTTTTTTTTTTTTTTTTTTTAAGTGTTTTATTGTAAGAAGTTATAATAATACAATTTTTTCTCCATCCGGTTACATAGTATGGAAAAAGAAATAAATGCAAATTACATATTGAACATAAGTGAGTGATTTTTTCAGCCCAGATACATAGTAGTGCATAGCAGTAAATAAAGAAAAAGTGGAGAATTGTGTTCTCATATCATTTAGGTCGTATATTATATATCTATAATAATCTTCTACTATACATTAATGAATACATAGATTTTTGTCTCCTACTTATCCGAGTATCCTCTCCTTGCCATCTTATCTTTCCTACCATCCTCTCTACATCTTCTCTTACTATTCCGTTTTACTATTTCTTGTTCTGGTCTCTTCCCTTTTTATTTCAATTTCCTCTTCTCTAGCCACCCGTACCACTTGTCCCATACGCTGTAATAATCCGAATCATCTCTGTCATTAATTTCTAATGTTAATTTATTCATCTCGGCACACTCCATTATTTTGCCGATTACTTGTTCCTCATTCGGGATTTTTTTCTCTTTCCATTGTTGGGCGAAGGCAATTCTTGCTGCTGTTATTATATGCAATGCCAAATATTTCTTCTTTTTTGTCATTTCCTTCTGAAGAATTCCCAGGAGAAGTATTTTAGGATCTAATTCAAAAGTTTCACCTATTATTTCTGAGAGCCAATTACAAATCGTCTTCCAGTACTTTTTTGCTTGGGAGCACGTCCACCAGCAATGGTAAAAGGAACCTTGCTGGTGTGCACACTTCCAACACCTTGGGTTAGAGTTAGGGAAGATCTTAGCAATTCTAGCCGGTGCTAGATGCCACCTATAAATCATCTTGTACTGGTTTTCCTTATAAGTGGTTGCCTTGGTGAGTTTTATGTTAATGTTCCATAATTGATCCCATTCTTCCAAATTTATATTTTTCCCAATATTTTTTGCCCATGCTAACATTGGGCCTTTAACTACTTCTTCCATCAGATCATATTCTACTAAGTAGTTATATATTTTAGCTAATAATTTATTATCTGTACCCATCCAGATTTTGTCAAAATCTTTGCTCCCCATTTCTATGCCATATTGTACTTTATCTTTTTTGTGTCTTGATTTTATCTGCGCATATGTCCACCATTCAATACAAATGCCTTGTTCTTTTAATTGTTCTAATGTTTTGAGGTTCCCTGCCTCATCTAGAATTTCTTTGTATTTTACAGTTTTGCCATAGTCCAGAACGTTTGGGTAGATTATCGCCTCCATGGTTGAGAGCCAGCTGGGAATTTTAGTGTAATGTTTCCGTCTTATTTCGTCCCACGTAGATTTTAGTATGTCCCTCAGTTTATGTTTATTGAAATATGTTTTGGTTTTTTTCCCGGTTTCCCATAGATAGGCATGCCAACCCATCTGAAGCTCATGCCCTTCTAATGTTAGAATTCTTTTGTTCGCTAACGTCGCCCATTCTTTTAACCATACAAGGATTGCTGCCTTGTGATATGTTTCCCAAATAGGTAATCCTAGCCCTCCCCTATTTTTTTTATCTTGTAAACTCCTGATTGCTATTCTTGGTTTTTTCCCTCCCCATATAAACTTCCTGATAATGGCATTGAGTTCATTGAAAAATTTTTTATCCAATTTGATTGGCGCTGTTTGAAACAAGAACAGCAATTTGGGTAGGATACTCATTTTAATGGTCGCTATCCTCCCGAGGAAGGAAATTTGCAACTTCCCCCACTTCTCCAAATCTTGTTTTATACTTTTTACCAGGGGTATATAATTGTCTTCTTTAAGGGCCGAATACTTTGTTGAGATCCATACTCCCAAATATTTTACTTTTTTCGCAATTTGGATTCCCATAGATTCCTCCAGGACTTCTTTTTGATTTTTCGTCATATTTTTAGTGAGCATTTTAGTTTTAGATTTATTTAATTTAAGTCCTGCTACTTCTCCATATTTATCAAGTGTTTCCAATATATTACTTAGTTATTAGCTATTTTTTTTTCTTCTATGGTTATTGATTGATTATGGTGTCTAAGATTACTAATATTCTTAAGGACAAATTTTTTATAAAACAGTGATTTAATTTATAACACCAATTAATTAAGTGCTTAATGACTGGATATTAAGTATTATTCTAACGATCATATGTATTGGTATTGAAAGGCCTTTAAGATTCGAGAACCCAATTAATTGCTAATTAAGAATTGAGCCAAACTAGAAACGCTGCTTCCAAATAAGGAATAGTTAATAAAGCCAAGTTGTGGGTAGCATAGCGGAGGAAAGGTCAAAACCTCATCTCTACCTGTCTGGTGAATTGGAAATAGCCTCAAAAACTCTTTCCTCCTCAGTATTGTTAACCAAACAAGGGAAGGTAACTAGTGGATGACAGTGTGGAGGAACATAGAAAGGATAGTCAAAGAACAGGCGAAGGTCCTCAGGGAGATGACAAGTTTTGCATCCACTGTGGCGAAAACAGGAAAGAAAATAACTCCTAGCGTTTCAAGCCCTACAATTACAATGTTGTCTCCTGCAACTCAGAAATCGATGGAAGGGCTATCAAAAACGGAGAAGGCATCAGTGATTCCAACAATGCAAGCGATGCAGGCATCACTAGTAACGATTCAAGAAACAATGCTTCTAATGCAAGAAAAAATGACCAACAACCACCAGGAAATCAAAATAGACATACAAGGCATTGACCAGAAAATAGGTGACATACAACAAGCCATTTCAAATAACGAACAGAGAATAGGTAAGATAGAATCTAAAGTCGAACAACAAGAGAAAGACCTAGAAACAGTGGATCAAAAATTAATGGCCCAGAATAGGGATCTGGAGGAAGCGATTATACAATTGGAAATGGACAAGGCCTCTTTCTACTTGCGCTTCCAAAACGTGATAGAGGACAAGGACGAAAATCTAGGCCAAGTAATGGCCGAAATAATAGCGGAGGTGCTCCAACAGGATTCAAATGACATAATAAAAGAGCTGGACGAGGTGTATAGAATACAAACTAACTATGCTAGACGGAACAATCTACCCAGAGAGGTGCACATAAGGTTCGCACGTAAGAAAGTGAGGGATATCTTTTATAAAATGGTAAAAGAAGAACCGATTAACTACAAGGAAAAAGAGGTGATTGTCTTGAAGCAAGTGCCGAGGAGGGTGAGAGAACAAAGGAGAGACTACAGATTTCTGGCCTCACAGCTAAATAAAAGGAATATACTTTTTAGATGGACCTTGCCGGAGGGGATGCTGATCACCTGGCAAGGAAGGAGGATTAAAATAAACAGCTTGGTGGAGGCACAAGAATTCCTTGACTATCTGAGAGGGTCAGAAGACGAACAAAGTAGTAAAGAGGAACTGGAAGCTGGCACTACAGAAGAAGAACCCACCCAGAAAAGCTCCCAAGAAGAGGCTTTGACGGGGAAAGAGAGTATAGGCGAGAAAGAAAAGGAAGAGAAAGAAAGAAGAGAAGCAGGAAAGAAACAAAGGCCCCAAAGAGCAGTTCGAGCTAATACTAACATCAAATTTAAGTAAATCAACAGAAAGTAAAAAGAATGGACGACTGGAAAACTATATCAATTAATGTAAACGGACTTAACGATCATAAAAAAAGAAAAATTTTCTTTAACAAATTAGTTATACAAAATGCTGATATTGTATGCCTCCAGGAGGTACATATTAAACAAGAACACATAAAATATTTGGATAATAAAAAACTGGGAAATCTGTATACCTCTTTAGCTACGAAGAAAAAGAGAGGGGTGGTACTATATATTAGAAAGGAGATGAAGACGAAATTGAAGTATGCAGACCCCAAAGGGAGATTACTAATTGTCGAAATCGAGAGAGGCAATACAACAATTTTAATAGTAGCGATCTATGCCCCAAATAAAAATTTGAAAGAGTTTTATAGTAAAACAAGAGATATAATAAGAGGATTGGACAATAATAATGTTTGCATCATTGGAGATTTTAATGGAGTGGTCGATGCGCATAAAGACCACAAAAGACCCAGAGGTCAAAAGAAAATGAGGAAAAACCTACCAAAAACCTTTTTCGACTTAGTCGATGAATTAAATCTCGTGGATATTTGGCGAACACTACACCCCAACAAGAGACAGTATACCTTCTACTCTAATCCCAACAAATCATGGTCCAGAATAGACATGATGTGGGCAAGCAGGAACTTGGGTATGGACATTGAGTCAGTGGAAATTTTACCTAACACCTGGGCAGATCATAATCCACTGGAAATTAGATGGAAGAGTACATATAAGAGAAAAAACACAAGGTGGAGAATGAACACACAATTTTTACGAGACAAAAAAAATATCGACAAAGTCAAGAGGGAATTAGAAATCTTTTTTGAAGAAAATGAAAAAGAACCAACAAACCCGGGGATAATCTGGGATACGATGAAGGCCTATTTAAGAGGCCTAATGATATCTTATGGAGCGTTCAGAAATAAAGAGAGGAGAGAATCTCTAAGAATATTACTAGAAGAACTGGCAAAGGCAGAGAAAGAGGCCCAAATAAACCCTGACAATGAAGTAATAAAAGCAAATTGGATGAATATTCGTCATAAATTAAATATAATGGATCAAGAAAAACTTGCATTTAACATTAAGAGAACAAAACAATATTACTTCGAGAATGCCAACAAGCCAGGAAGGTGGTTATCTTACAGAATTAAAAAGGAGAAAGAGAAAGGAATCATTTTCCAACTTGAAGACACCGAAGGTCATACCACAACTAAGGAAGAAAAAAAATTGGAGATAGCATACAATTTTTATGCGTCTTTATATAAGGAAGAGGATATATCCAAAGAGAAAGTAAAACAATATTTATTGGAGGAGGGAATGCCACAGATTGGAGAGGAGGAAAAAGAAATATTAAATAAAGAGATTACACTAACAGAGGTAAAGACTGCAATTGCCAAATTGAAAAAGAACAAATCCCCGGGCCCGGATGGATTCCCAGGGGAACTATACAAAAATTTAGAATTAGAAGATATCCTACTCCCAAGAATGCTACAAATTTTTAATGAGGCCCTAATGAAAAACAAAATACCAGAATCCTGGAGAGAGGCCTATATTATACTTTTACCAAAAGAGGGATCGAACACCAAATTGATACAGAATTACCGGCCAATTTCACTTCTTAACACGGATTATAAAATATATATGAACATATTAGCGGAAAGACTAAAAAAAATTCTAAATAAGATAATACATAGTGATCAGAATGGATTCCTCCCAGGGAGGCATATAAGGAATAACACTAGGACGATCCTGGATGTGCTAGAATATTATGAGGAACATCCGGAAAAAGAGGTAGCACTAGTCTTTTTAGATGCACAGAAGGCCTTCGACAATTTGAATTGGGAGTTTATAAAGCAACAATTGAACATAATGGGATTTGGACAAAATTTTACAAATACAATAAAGACGATCTATGAGAAACAAAGGGCCAACATTCTAGTAAATGGGGAACTCACCAAAACATTTCAGATCAGTAAAGGAGTAAGACAGGGATGCCCAATGTCACCACTTTTGTACATACTGGCACTAGAAGTGCTATTGAAAAAGATTAGAGAGAGCGGTCAAATTAAAGGGCTCAAAATAAGGAAGGAAATATATAAAGTTCAAGCGTTTGCGGATGACGTCGTCCTAATCATGGAAGAACCGGTTGAAACAGGTACATATTTATTTATTTTATTTTATTTATTTATGTAATTTATATGCCGCCCTTCTCCTGAAGGACTCAGGGTGGCTTACAAGAAGGAACCAAAAAAATTACATAAACATCAAAGTCAATTTTTTTTTTTAATTACTAACATTACAAACAACATATACAATACTTCACCCTGTGCTATACATAAGAAAGGAAAATTTGGTTCTTCTGATATATCCTCATGATCGCCAAAATCCACGTTCTCGGGGTACAGGTACCGAAGCATCCAATTTTCCCAGCGCATAGTCCACGAATGGTTTCCAAATTTTCCAGAAAATATCTTCTTTATAGTCACCATTTCTAATTTTAATATCACATGTCATTTTATCGTTTAGAGCTAATTTCCACATTTCACAATACCATTCTTCTATTCTAAAATTCACATCTAATTTCCAATATCTGGCTATTATAATTCTACCCATTATAATTATAATTCTAATCAATTCTTTCTCATATTTTGTTGGTTCTATTTCCTTAATTATCAACAGTAATATAGTTTCTGGTCTCAATATTATTACTTTCCCCATCATTTCAAATATCATTTCCTCCAATTGTTGCCAAAACTTTTTAACTTTATCACATTTGTACCACATATGTTCATAAATCCCTAATTCCATATCACATCTCCAACATTGTTTACTAATTTTGTTATCCATCAATGACAATCTTAATGGAGTCAAATACCATTTCCAAACAACCTTATAATTATGCTCTTTAATCCTTACAGATAAAGTCTTCATAATTCTACTCTTCCAATTCACATTCCAATCTAAATCTGATATTTTAATATTAAATTCTTTTTCCGAATTCATCTTCATCACCCTTTGTGGTTTTCCATCAAAATTTATAATCTTATATATCTTACTAACGAGTCCCTTTAGCCCAATTTCATCTTTCATAATTTGGAAGTCAATTTAAAATTAGTTCAAATTAATTAAAAATTTAATTAAAATTATTAAAAATCACCCCTACGGATTCAGCCCATTTGGTGGAAAAGCCACGTCTTCAATTCGCAGCGGAAGGAGAGGAGATCAGCCTGAGGCCGGTGGACAGCCCATTCCAGAGGGTCGGCGGTCCCACAGAGAACACCCTCCCCCTGGGGGCCGCCAGCCGACATTGTCTGGCTGACGGCACCCTGAGGAGGCCCGCTCTGTGTGAGCGCACTGGACGATGGGAGGATGGCAGGAGATGATCCTGCAGATACCCCAGGCCTAAGCCATGTAGGGCTTTATAGGTGAGCACCAGCACCTTGAAATGAACCCAAAGAACCACCAGTAGCCAGTGCAGCTCGCGCAGGAGAGGTGTCACACGGGAGTACCGAGAAGCCCCCATAACAACCCATGCGGCTGCATTCTGGACTAGCTGTAGCCTCCGGGCGCATCCCAAGGGCAGCCCCATGTAGAGGGCGTTACAGTAGTCCAACCGAGAAGTAACAAGGGCATAGGTGACCGTGGCAAGGGCATCCCAATCTAGGAAAGGGCGCAACTGGTGCACCAGGCGTACCTGTGCGAAGGACCCCCTGGTCATGGCCGGCAAATGATCTTCTAAAGATAGCTGTGAATCCAGGAAGACCCCCAGATTGCAGACCCTTTCTGAGGAAGTAAGGACCTCCCCTCCCATCACAAGTGATGGGGCCACTAGATCACGAGATGCCGGTATCCACAGCCACTCAGTCTTGGATGGGTTGAGTCTGAGTCTGTTTCTTCCCATCCAGGCCCATACCGCTTCCAGGCAGATATTGTTTGCCCGTGTATTGTTGAGGTTGAAGCTGAAGTAGTCATTGACAGGTAGGACGTTGTAGCAGACAATTTTGTGTACTATGCTTAAATCAGACCATAGGCAGCGTAGTTCCAGGTTGTCTAAGCCCAAAATTCCAAGCCTGGTGGCATAAGGGATTCTATTGTGAGCAGAGGAGTGGAGGACTCTTCTCGTGAAATACCTCTGGACCCACTCAATTGTATTAATGTCTGATATAAAATGTGGATTCCAGGCAGACGAGCTGTATTCAAGAATTGGCTTGGCAAAGGTTTTGTATGCCCTAGCTAGCAGTACAATGTTACCAGAGAAGAAGCTTCGCAAGATTAGGTTAACAATTCTTAATGCCTTTTTGGCAATGCTGTTACAGTGAGCTCTGGGTCTTAGATCGTTTGAGATGAGTACTCCAAAGTCCTTGACAGAATGAGGGTCGTCTATGAGGTCGTATCTGCCCAGCTTGTATTTGGTGTTCTGATTTTTGTTGCCAAAGTGTAGGACAGAGCTTTTGACCTCAGATATCAGGATTATTATTTCTACATCAAGGAATGGAGTCATCACTCAAACATTTCTCGAGATTTCTGGTCGGTCCTATCAGGGAGAAGTCTCAGAGAGCCAGAGGAGTCAAGAGGAGGGCAAAAGAGCCACAAGCTTCAGGTTTCTGGGTTCTATACTCTCCCAGAATTTGAAATGGACATCTAACATTAGAGCCATTATTAAAAAGGCATAACAAAGAATGTTCTTCCTTTGTCAACTCAGGAAGTTGAGACTGCCCAAGCAGCTGCTGATACAGTTCTACAGAGGCATTATTGAGCTTGTCAGCTGTACTTCTATAACTGTCTGGTTTGGTACAGCAACCAAACAGGGCAGGAACAGACTTTGATGGATAGTTAGGATTGTGGAAAAAACCTAGGACCTGTGTAATACCATTCTGTTCTGTTCTGTTCTGTTCTGTTCTGTTCTGTTCTGTTCTGTTAATTCTAATTGTAATTGTAATTGTAATTGTAATTGTAATTGTAATTCTAATTCTAATTCTAATTCTAATTCTATTCTGTTCTGTTCTGTTCTGTTCTGTTCTGTTCTGTTTTATTCTGTTTGTTCTGTTTGTTCTGTTCTGTTAATTCTAACTCTAATTCTGTTCTGTTCTGTTCTGTCCTGTTAATTCTAATACTAATTCTATTCTGTTCTGTTCATTCTAATTCTATTCTGTTCTGCTCTGTTAATTCTAATTCTAATTCTATTCTATTCTGTTCTGTTCTGTTCTGTTCTGTTCTGTTTGTTCTGTTCTGTTAATTCTAATTCTGTTCTGTTCGGTTCGGTTCTGTTCTGTTCTGTTCTGTTGGATCTGTTCTGTTGGATCCTGCTGGTTTAACAACTGGTTCGGTGATCGCACGCTTCACGTGCACTGCGCTCACATGCACATTTTTTATGAAAACTTACCTTCTGCATTACTGCTGGGGAGTAACACAGCTGAGGTGCAGCAATCAGCTCTACTGTGTGAATCAGCTGAGAAGATATAGGTCAGTAAAGCCCAGGGGCAGGAGGGTGAGCCCATCTGATCATTGCAGTGGATTGGTTCGCTCCCAGCTGATTATCAGAACTACCAGTTCACCTGAACTGATCCGAATTGGTAGAATCCCACCCCTGATTCTATTCTATTCTATTCTATTCTATTCTATTCTATTCTATTCTATTCTATTCTATTCTATTCTATTCTATTCTATTCTATTCTATTCCTATTCTTATTCCTATTCCTATTCCTATTCCTATTCCTATTCCTATTCCTCTGTCTAATACTACTCTACTCTACTCTACCCTACCCTACCCTACCCTACCTACCCTACCTACTCTACTCTACTCTATTATTCTTTATTCCTGTTTTATAATATCCCCCTTAAGAGAACTTTGCTGGTATCTGGTTGTGGTTCTACTGCCCTCTTGTGGGGAGAAGGAAGCAACGTTTAAGTGAATAAACATATTTTGATTACATCCATCAAAATTAATCCCCAATATTTCCTAGCAGGGTGAACTTTGAAAAGAATCATGTGATTGTAAGGTTCAGCCTCACATCCAGATGAGCACCACATATATGCATGCCCTGAAAAACACATTCACAATCTTGCCGTCTCATCCTCAGTCTATGGTGGAGATATTTTAAAATCTGTAGCTGTTGCAGTTTTAAAGAACCATCTTCTGCTTTCTTCCTGGAATATTTTGGTCATTCCTTGCCAATGAAGTTGATGATACGATGCTGGGTGGCCGATATCCATGTCTTTGGGGCCAGTTTAGGCTTTTGTATGCATTCTCCTTCTAGCTATTAACTAGAACTAAGGAGAACTTTCCTGACAGTTAGAACAATTATTCAGTGGAATGACTTGCCTCCAGAAGTTGTGGGTGCTCCAATACTGAAAGTTTTTAAGAAGAGATTGCATAACCATTAGGGTTTCCTGTCAAAGCAGGCATTTGGACTAGAAGATCTCCAAGGTCCCTTCCAACTCTGTTATTCTATTCTATTCTATTCTATTCTATTCTATTCTATTCTATTCTATTCTATTCTACCCTACCCTACCCTACCCTACCCTACCCTACCCTACCTTACCCTACCATAATATAATATAATATAATATAATATAATATAATATAATATAATATAATATAATAATATAATATAATATAATATAATATAATATAATATAATATAATATAATATAATATAATATAATATAATATAATATAATATAATATAATATAATATAATATAATATAATTACACAATCTACTTTAGGAGACTGCCAATCACAAGCACAGCACTAAACTCGATGCCAGGATTGTCATTCCTTAAGATTGGGGACAAGGTGGAGTGGGATCATTTTGTCCAATCCCACATTGTTTCTCTTACTTGTAGAGAAATGATGTGTAAGAGAAGTAAGAGAAATGGTGTGGGATTGGACAAAATGATCCCACCCACCTTGTCCCCAAACTAAGCTGCCTCCAAGTGCTGCAAACCACAATTCCTCATTCTATCACTCTTAGTCCCTCTCAGATCCAGTTAAGGATGAACTTCCTTGTTACCACTTGTTACCATTTCTCCCATGCTTGGTGGAATTCTTCGTAGAACCAGGTTTCACATGTTAAGAATAACACAGATTGTCAGTCATCTCTACAGCTGAGGTCACCAGCTTTTCTATCCACAAAAGCTTGATTGTCAGACCCAGGAAATCAGGAGTCCAGGCAATTAAAATAAATAGGGGTTTATTGTATGTTAATGCTCTCTACAAGAATCCGAACTACTAATGGTCAAAGCAAATTTGTGGTACTGTGTTTCCCAAAAAAATAAGACCTATCCTGAAAATAAGCTGTGGCATGTTTTTATGTGTTTGTGCCTAATATAAGCCCTACCCCCCCCAAAATAAGCCCTACTTAAGAGCCTGTGCAGCCATTCCATCTGGTTCCTCGTGGTGTCGCTGACGCAAGATGAGGTGAGGTGGGGGGCTTACCAGCTTACCTCAGGGCCACCACAGCCAGGCTATCCATGCCCTGACAACTGTTTCATGGCAGCAGCATGAGCAGCCATCAGCCCACTTCTTCTGCTTGCAGGAGGCCAAGTTGTTCTGGTGCCGCCGCTGTGAGGTAAGGCAGGTGTCGGGGCATGGGTGGCCTGGCTGTGGGAGACAGCCAAATAAGCCAGTGCAGGGTGCATGGGGTAGCTCCATCCCCCCTCGCCTCGTGGCTGTGGCACCACTGCATTGCTTGGCCTCCTGCTCCATTGCAGCCAAGAGCAAGCAGAAAAAGTGGATCGGTGGCCACATGGAGTCCTGCTGGATGGCAATGCCGGAGCCACCACTCTGAAGTGAGGCAGGTGTTGGGGTGTGGGTGGCCTGGCTGAGGGGGCCCTGAGGTAAGCCGTGTGGGGAACTTGGGGCAACTTCACTCCCCATCTTATGGCGGCACCACTGGCACACCACATGGCCACCTGCCCTGCCATGTGCAAGCAAAAGAAGTGATCCTCCCATACATGAAAAAAATATGACATCCCCTGAAAATAAGCCCTAGTACTTATTTTGGAGCCCAAAAGAAAATTAGACCAGGTCTTATATGGATAGGTTAGATCAATGGAATTCAAGGTGGGTTGGACTTAGATCTCTTGTGGGCATGAAGACTGATGACATGCTTGACCCCTCCTGTGGGTTTAGCTGATCATCTCCTCCATTGGCTTTCCAATCTTGTTCACACAAAATTGATGCTTCTTCTAACCCAGTTATTCTGCTTTCATCTCCACCAACTAGAGTAGAGGAACATGTGCACCAGAGTAGCACAGAGAATGCAGACACCTATGAAACTTCAGAAGAACTGAGGTTTGAGTTGGGAGGTGTCTCCTTCCTACACCACTGTGTCTTGTACAGCACAAAAGTAGTTTCCTGAATGCTGAAGCTGAGCTCTAGAGCAACTTAGGTGGCTTTTTTTCCCATTCTCCAAATACTCTGCCACGAAGTGTTCCTTGGAGGTTCTTCCGAGGGAATCCACAGATAGGATTAGAGTTGGAGGGGCTCGAGGCAGCTGATGGTACCAAAAATAGGGACGATACTGGCTGGAATAGTTGCACTTCAGAGTGAAAGAACGTCCTTCTTGAACTTCCAGGTTTTCAGGGGTTTGGGTAACTTGGGCATCCAAGCTGCAGACTGAAGAAAGAAAGAAAAAGAGGGATGGGTTTACAGGTAGATGCTCCATTCTCACATGTTTATTGTCAGCATTCTGATGCTGCCATAAAAAGACGAGGCTTGACTTTTCGCCTACTTATTTTCTCTGTAGATAATATCCCCTAGGAGATGGGATGGGAGGGGGGAACATTCCTGTGGGGTGAGGTCAGAAGCTGGGGAGACTGACTTGGAAGATGGCCAATGAGAAGATGAGAATTGGGGAACGGAAAGGGAGGGTTTGGGGGTCAGAGGGTTAGTATCGGCTACGACAAAGTCGGGGCCAGATCTGTCGTACTCAATAAATGGAATATTTCAGCAAAGATTAATTGTTTGGGAGTGCAATTTATTTGAGATGACATCGAAACCTGACAGATAGCCGATAGCCTAGTTTGTACTGCAAACTAGGGCATACAAAACCTTTGGCAGACCAATTCTCGAATATTTATTTATTTATTTATTAAATTTTTTATACCGCCCACTCTCCCGAAGGACTCGGGGCGGTGAACAGCCAGAATTAAAAACACACAATACAAATATTAAAATACATTAAAACAAAATTAAATTATCTTAGGCTTCTCCAATTTAAAACCCCGTTACCCATAAAATTCACCCAATTAAAAATTATTAACCCAGCCCGGCTTGCTGAAATAAAAAAGTCTTCAGGGCCCGGCGGAAGGTCCGGAGGTCCGGGATTAGTCGTATCCCTGGGGGTAGCTCATTCCAGAGGGCGGGTGCCCCCACAGAGAAGGCTCTTCCCGGGGGGTCGCCAGCCGACATTGCCTGACAGATGGCACCCTGAGGAGACCCTCTCTGTGGGAGCGTGTTGGCCAGTGGGAGGTTATCGGAGGCAGAAGGTGGTCTCGTAAATAACTGGGTCCTAAGCCATGGAGCGCTTTGAAGATGAGAACCAACACCTTGAAGCGCACTCGGAAGACCACCGGAATACAGCTCATCTGCCTGGAATCCACACTGTATATCAGACATTAATACAATTGAGAGAGTCCAGAGGTATTTCACGAGAAGAGTCTCCACTCCTCTGCTCACAATAGAATACCTTATGCCACCAGGCTTAAAATTTTGGGCTTGAACAACTTAGAATTACGCTGCCTACAGTCTGACCTAAGCATAGTACACAAAATTGTCTGCTACAATGCCCTACCTGTCAATGACTATTTCACCTTCACCTGCAATAATACACGGGCAAACAATAGATACAAACTCAAGGTAAACCACTCCAAACTCAATTGCAGAAAATATGACTTCAGCAACAGAGTGGTCAATGCCTGGAATACATTACCTGACTCTGTGATTTCTATCCCAAACCCCCAAAACTTTAACCTTAAACTGTCCACTGTGGACCTCACCCATTCCTAAGAGGTCTGTAAGGGGCGTGCATAAGTGCACCAGTGTCCTTCCTTCCTTGTCCTACTGTCCCCATTTATTTGTACTCATTTCCTGTGTTCATGTCCATGTTTATACATGTTCATGTGTTCATGTCCATGTTTATACATGTTCATGTGTTCATGTCCATGTTTATATATGTTTTCTCATACATGTTTGACAAACTAAATAAAATAAAAAATAAAAAATAAATGCTCTTCCATTCTCCATCCTTTTCCATTCCCATTAGGGGGAAGAGGAAACTAAGAAATAATCGCAAGGTCTCCCTTATTCTTTGCCTTGCCATGGTTCGGATTAGGGCTAGGAACAGCTCTCATGTTCTTTCCAAGAGAGCCAGTTTGATCTAGTTATTAAAAAGTGAAAGGTTCCCCTCACACATATATGCTAGTCGTTCCCGACTCTAGGGGCAGTGCTCATCTCCATTTCAAAGAAGAAGAGTCAGCGCTATCTGAAGACATCTCTGTGGTCATGTGGCCGGCATGACTAAATGCCAAAGGCTCACGGAACACTGTTACCTTCCCACTAAAGGTGGTCCCTATTTTTTCTACTTCCATTTTTTACGTGCTTTCGAACTGCTAGGTTGGCAGAAGCTGGGACAAGTAACAGGAGCTCACCCCATTATGCAGCACTAGGGATTCGAACTGCTGAACTACCGACCTTTCGATCAACAAGCTCAGTGTCTTAGCTACTGAGCCACCGCATTTCTTGATCTAGTTATTAAGGAACAGAATTAGAAACTTGGAGATAATGACTTCCAGTCCTCCTTTAGCATGGAATCTAACTGGGACACTTTTGGGATCACACCTCCCAGAATTATTGTTAGGAAGGAAATGGGAAGTAAAGTATTATATCTATGCCTCCCCTGACTTGTAAAAATGAAAGCTGAAATATAAATCTCATAATTCTTGGAATACTTTTACTTACACAGTAAATAAATAAGTAATAAATACTTACACAGAAGAAATAATCCAATGAGAAGTGTCCTCCACTGAGCTTTCCAAGTTCTTGAGAACATTCTAAAGGTATTCATGCTTCGGCTGGAGTCTCACCCGTCCAGGAGAAGCAGGGAAGGCAACAATGCAGCTTCTCCTTTCTCAAACTGAGTTCACTTTTTCTCTTTTCAAGGCTGCTGTTTGCTTTCTCCATCTAATGATAAAAGTAAAGAATTTGTGGTTAAAAGAGGGAAGAAAAAAAACATGTTCAGCTGTAACGGACACCTCCCCCCTGTTAGGAATGAAAGCAAAATGAGTGCCATCTAGTGAGAAAACTACAAATAGTCATAATTTACATTGAAAGAGTGATTAAGAACATAACTGTTGCAGAAAGTGACTCACTAAAAAGAATGCAAATGACCAGCTTTTCTGTAAGGAGTAAAAATTCTTCCATTCCCCACCATCGAGTCAGAGCTGAAGAAGCTTCTTGGATGAGAAGCGAAACGTCTTCAAAGAAAAACGAAGGAAGTGCAGTTGCCTCTTGAAAAAAGCACCTTTGGGACAACCATGACCTGGACGAAATGGGACTATTAGTCTCTGATTTTTCATTCTCCTCGAGCGATTCTCCCCCAACTTATCTCCTCAGCTGGCACAGCTCCAGTCATTTGCTGTGGGGAATGGGCCACCGGCCTCTTCGTCCCAGATCCTTCGACACGGCCCATTTGCAGAAAGAGGATTCGTCCTGGGTGTTCCGTCCTCTGTGACAATTGGCTAGAGGGGATGTAATAGAAATCCAGCCAAAGGAGAGAGGTGTAAAAGAATTTGCCAAAATGCCTGACTTCCTTCCTTCCTCTCTCTCTCTCTCTCCCTCCCCCCCACCAATACAGGGAGGAAGGTTGGTTTACTCGGAAGTAAGTCTCACTAAATTCAATGCTAGGATTTAAATCCAGCCAAAGGAGAGAGGTGTAAAAGAATTTGCCAAAATGCCTGACTTCCTTCCTTCCTTCCTTCCTTCCTTCCTTCCTTCCTTCCTTCCTTCCTTCCTTCCTTCCTTCCTTCCTTCCTTCCTCTCTCTCTCTCTCTCTCTCTCTCTCTCCACCCCCAATCAATACAGGGACACTGTTACTGAGCAGAGACCAGGCTA
>NW_027256895.1:12334918-12414918 GCF_029215685.1 Pituophis catenifer annectens
AGAAAGAAAGAAAGAAGAAAGAAAGAAAGAAGAAGAAAGAAAGAAGGAAGAAGGAAAGAAAGGAAAGAAGAAAGAAAGAAAGAAAGAAAGAAAGAAAGAAAGAAAGAAAGAAAGAAAGAAAGAAAGAAGAAAGAAAGAAAGAAAGAAAGAAAGAAAGAAAGAAAGAAAGAAAGAAAGAAAGAAGGATAAGATTTTGCTGATTTTCTTTTTATGGCTTTTGAAAGTTTCAGCTCCCAAACCACCTTAAGGAGGCCTGGGCATGATTTCCATCAATAGAGGAAAAAAATAAGAGGAGAAGGATACCTGTGGAGATGGCCATCAGCAAGGCAACGATCCTGCTCCCCAGATCTCCCATTTTCTTCTTTTGTCTTCAACAGGCAGGACAACTCTGTCCCCAGAAACACTGGAAAGTGAGAATGCCGACACAGTCTTGTGGGTGGCTTCGTGCTCAGACCTTCTGGGGATTGAAGATTCTGCTCAGCTCTGCTTTGACTCACGTAGATCAAAGGAGGAAACATACCACAAACCCAGAACATAGAACCTTTGTCTTAACTCACGCTCTTTAGCAAACAAGCCAAAATAGGAAAATCTATGTTTTCTAGCTGGAATAATTCACGGTAGGGAACATAGATCAATATCTCAACCACATGTGAGAACCGGGATAACTATTAAATCAGAAATGCGGTAAATGGTCAGTGTTGCATCCAACTGGGATCCTTCTGGTGGGTTTCCTTTCAGCCTCACTGACCTTGATCGAGGAAAGCATCTTCTAAAGAAAGGATCCTTTGGGTCTTCTGATTTCTCTTTGTACTTGGAATTTAAGCAAGGATTCTGGGTTTCTTTGTGGAATTCTAACCACACAGCTTGTTCCAAACAGAGAGCATCCCTGTGTGAAAGATTACAAGGCCCGAATGCCAAATCAATGTAGTCATTTCTAGGGGATATTGGGAATGACAATGGGACTATTGGTCACAAGGGTTGGAAGCTGCTATTCAGGGATCTGGAGGAAAGGCTGCACCTCCATCAGGCCGTATAAGAAGGCAGCAAGTGAACAAGAGAGCAAACTCACAGGAGATTTCACATCCTGCATCTAACTTCCCAATGCTATGTTGCATCTTTGCATCAATCTGATTCCCACCAGACACGGGGGCTACCCCAAAAGGATAAACATGGAAAGAGAGGACAAAGGACATTATATTCATTCCTCCTTTTCCTCTTTCAGCCATCACTTATAGGACAGCACTTGAATACCCCAAAATGCATTTTTCCATCCTTGCTGGGAGTGGGGAAATTACACAGCATCGGTGGGAAACCACAAGGAGATCTCTAAGTTCTAGGTTGCACTAGGAAGTAGAACAAATATCCTGAGAATGAAGCAAATCACTTTCCTAACTTGGCCAAGAAAACTGGAGCCTGTTTCCTCTTCAGCACCAGAGGTGAAGCTCATCTACAGGACATTATTAGCCTACGTTACTCTTTTGATAGGACTGTGGGAAAGAAAAACTGACAAGACTCACGTTTTCTTCCCTTGCTTTCCACCATGCTAAGAAGATATACCGTATTTTTCGGAGTATAAGATGCACTTTTTTTCCCCCCTAAAAGGAGGTGAAAATTTGGGTGTGTCTTAGCCCCACCCACCCACTGGCTCCCACCCTTTGGGCCTCTGCCTTCCAGCAGTTACCTCCTTGCAGCAAGCAGCAAGAAGAAACAGCTCCTTTCAGCTTCAGCACAGCCTAATTAGCACAAGTTGATTCGATCTGCTGCCCGACTCTCAGCTGTTTTGCTCTCAGCTGTTTTGCCCCAGCCTCTGCTGCTTGCTGCAAGGAGGTAAATTGCTGGAGAAGATTCTTTTTTTTTCTTGTGCTAATCAAGCTATGCTGAAAGTGAAAATGAAAGTAAAGCAGGCTGTTTGCTGCAACGAGGCAAATTGCTGGGAGGCAGAGGGAGATTTCTTTTCTTGTTTACCTCACCCAAAAAGGTAGGTAGGTCTTATAGTCCGCTGTGTCTTAAACTCTGAAAAATACGGGTATCTCTCCCTGAAGATATTGCTCTCCATCCTTTTGACACCAGATATTAGGATTATTATTTCTACTTCAAGTAATGATCTGTCCTATCAGCTGGAAGTTCAGAGAACCAGTGGAGTCAAGAGGAGGGAGAAAACTGTTACAAGAGTTCCCAGTTGACAGATCTTTACTAGAATCTGGTTGTAGTCTATTGCCCTCTTGTGGGGAGAAAGAAGTGTAGGTGAAAAAAACCCACATTCAACAAAATTTGCCTGTAATTCCCAACATTTCCTTCCAGTATGAGCTTTGAGAAGAATTGTGTAATTGTAAGGTTCATCCCATGTGCCCTGAGAAACAGTTTATGTGATATCCTCATGCCATTGTCATCTCATCCCAAACCATAGCAGATACATTTTAAAGTCAGCTTTAAAATAAGGAGTGTTTATGGGCTTCTTCCTGGGATATTTTAGTCACCCATTACTAAGAGTGTGATGAAATGGTCATAGATCAGAAGTGGGTTTCAACAGGTTCTGGAGAACCGGTAGCGGAAATTTTGAGTAGTTCGGAGAACCGGTAGTAAAAATTCTGACTGGCCCCATCCCCATCTATTCTCTGCCTCCCAAGTCCCAGCTGATCGGGAGAAAATGGGGATTTTGCAGTAACCTTCCCCTGGAGTGGGGTGGGAATGGATATTTTACAGTATCCTTCCTCTGCCACACCCACCAAGCCATGCCATGCCACACCCACCAAGCCACACCCACAGAACCGGTAGTAAAAAATTTTGAAACCTACCACTGTCATAGATGAGTGATATCCAGGTCTTTGGGGCAAGTTTAGGCTTTGGTGTGCATTCTCATTTAGTATGCATTGTAGCTATACTACAAGGACTATTTGGCTGGTGTGACAGGAAAGAGCAGATGCTGTATAACAGGAGTGTCAAACTCGATTTCATTGAGGGCTGCATCAGGGTTGTGTTTGACCTTGGTGGGGGGGCGGGGCATGGTCAGTGTAGGCGTGGCCAGCTCAACATCACTTGTGGGGATGACTGTGGTGGCCTGAACACTGCCAGCAAAAACAGAGCTCAGGAGGGCCATCCCGAGCTCTTTTTTCGCTGGCAGAGGGTTGCAGGAGGCTGTGGACGCTACAGTCGCAGCTGAACATGGAGCTTGTAGGGGCCATACACAGCCCTCCCGAGTCCATTTTCGATGGCAGAGGCACTGTGGGCCAGTCATTCACTGTTTCAAGGTGTTGTGACCCAGGTCCAAGTAGGTATTATCAGACGCAATCAGTTCAAAAACAAACAGACTTTATTAGAACAGCTGAGAATTAACTCATTCTCAGCGTAGGCCAAACTAATTCAAAACAAATTCTTCATAGCACAATTCTTCAGCCTTATCACCAACCTTGCTCTAATTAGGCAACCTGCCAAAGGCTTTTTTTTTGGCAAAAGTTCAGGAGCAGAAGACCCCGACAAGAAATAAATGCAGCAAGACAAGAAATAAATCTATCAACGTTGTTTTCTAACAAAGAGCCCAAGAGCAGTTGCTGGTCTTTTATGCTTTATGGGAGGGGCCAATCATTTCTTGGCCTTACTCCCGAGTCGTTCTTTTTGCTTTAGCTGCTCTTGCCTTCTGGCAGCTCTTCTCATGTGTGCACTAGGAACAGGCTCCTCCTGTTCCTCTGCCTCTCTGATGTCATCCTCTGGAGGCTCCGGAATCTGCACATCACTCCTAGATGGCCCTGGCCCCATCTCTGCCTCCGATGCAGAGCCCTCATCCGGGCCTTACCCAGCCTCCATGTTCTTCCTCAGCCTCCTCACTGTCCGACTCCGCTACCAGCTCCGCAGTCTACTGGTGGACCACAACACCAGAGCGGCCCTGCGGGCCAAATCTAAACACCCTGTGGGCTGACTCTGGCCCACAGGCCTTCAGTTTGACAACCCTGCTGTATAATGTCTACCTCTATAGCTTTCAACCAGAGTGCTTGTCACATTTTATTGAGGTTCCTTTGGAAAGAGCACTAGACCTGATAAGGAATAAATAAATCTAGGTTTAGTGTTTGCAATAGCAAGAATATGTATAGCTCGGAGTTAAATATTGGCTCCAGCATGATTTGGAGCCCACAAACAGGTTGCTTTGATAGTTGTAACCACAGGTGTGGAAATTTATTGGGGATTATTTGGGTTTTTCGTTCTCTAAGCCAGAAGTGTCAAACTGGTGGCCCATGGGCCAGATGCGTCAAGGGCAGGCCACACCCCACCCCAGCTACACAAATGGGAAAAATGTCACAAAACCTCACATGGCAGCAACATGACTCAGCGGATTTGACACACATGCTCTAAGTTGTTTGGAGACACCTTGATTGAGTTGGGTGGCCATATCAATTTTCTTAAATACATGAAAATCAATACATTTTGGAGATTTGCACCACTGAATTTGCAATGCAATGCCATCCGAATAGCTATCTGCAGTCTACTTTTGGGGGACAGCCTAAAGAATGAGAGAAAGAGGGAGAAAAAGACAAAGAAAAAAAGAAAGAAAAGAAAAGAAAAGAAAAGAAAAGAAAAGAAAAGAAAAGAAAAGAAAAGAAAGAAAGAAAGGGAAGGAAGGAAGGAAGGAAGGAAGGAAGGAAGGAAGGAAGGAAGGAAGGAAGGAAGGAAAAGAAAGAAAGAAAAAGGAAGGGAGGGAGGGAGGGAAAGGAAGGAAGGAAGGAAGGAAGGAAGGAAGGAAGGAAGGAAGGAAAAGATAGAAAGAAAGAAAGAAAGAAAGAAAGAAAGAAAGAAAGAAAGAAGGAAGGAAAGAAGGAAGGAAGGAAGAAAGAAAGAAGGGAGGGAGGGGATGGAAGGAAGGAAGGGAAAGAAAGAAAGAAAAAAGGAAGGAAGGAAAAGAAAGAAAGGAAGAAAAAAAGGAAGAAGGAAGGAAGGAAGAAGGAAGGAAGGAAGGAAAAGAAAGAAAAAAGGAAGGTAGGAAGGAGGGAGGGAAGGAAGGAAAGAAAGAAAGAAGGAAGGGAACGGAAGGAAAAGAAGGGAAAGAAAGAAAGAAAAAAGGGAAGGAAGGAAAGAAGGAAGAAAGAAAGAAAGAAAGAAAGAAAAGAAAAGAAAGAAAGAAAGAAAGAAAGAAAGAAAGAAAGAAAGAAAGAAAGAAACAGAACAGAACAGAACAGAACAGAACAGGCTGAGTCTTAGATGGTTTTTGCCAGTGGTGGCTTATCTACCTCACATATTTCTTCCTTCTTGCAATACTCTGGAATACTTTGATTCCCTTTCTTGTTGATACCAATGCAGGTTGTACCCACATGTGGCTTGTTTAGAGTCAGCTGGTGCATCTCTGCATCCCGATCACCCAGATGAGATTCATTTCCCCTTCACAGAACTGCTCAGCCTTAGAGGGTTTTTGTACAGCCAGCAGGTGTCTTAGTGTTGCTGTGGATCTCCAGCCCCACAGAAATAGACAGCGGAATCTTTCAACTGCACTCTTGTGATGTTGAACTGACTCTTCTTGTTCTGCTTGTCAAAAGAGGCACTGAAGTATCCGCGTTTCTCCAATTTCCCTGATGTAGCCGTTAGGAGAAACACAGGCCCTTCTCCTGGATATTGCCTGTACCAGTGCATGAAATAGACATTACTGGAGCTGAACTGACAGGCGATGGCGGAGTCTTCTCCTTCTTTGATGACTTCCACAGGCTTCTGATCCACTCGGTCCTGGCATTGGACCCCTGGAAGAGAAAGACACAGGGATCATTCAGTTGATCGTGAGGAACCTTTGAACCTTTCCTCTGTCTTTGGGCAATCTGCTGCAATTTGCAGATGACTTACAAAGGAATCAATATGGGAGAACAGGCATAAATTGAAAAATAAGCAGATTGTTCTGTGTGGAGATTCTCAGTCATCCAGGTCGTGGTAGGCTCAAAAGTGCCTTTTCCAAAAGACAGCTGGATTTTCTTAGGGTTTTTTTTTTTTCCCTTTGAAATGTTTTGCTTTTCATCAGACAGTTAGAACCGAAGAAGCTTCTTGTGTGAGAAGCAAAGCATTTTCAAGGAAAAAGAAGAAGGAAATTCAGTTGCCTTTTGAAAGAAGCAGGTTATGAAGCTGTAGCTCAAGATGTTTTCCTGATCTTTCTTCAAAGGGAACACAGTAGGGAGTTCACTTTCCTCTTCTTGGCTGCCCTCCATCTTTGGTGACAACCAGCAGGTGTCTTTGTAGCACTGTGCTCCATGCGCAGAAATAGACAGCTGAATCCTTAAGTTGGGTGTTCTTCAGATACAAAGAGGTAGTCTTCTTATTTGTGTCCAGAGTCATCTCGAAATTATCCTTTGTTACAGTCTTTGATGAAAACAAGATATTCATAAACTTTGGCTGGCCTCCTGGATATTGTTTGTACCACTGAAGATTAGAAGCTCTTTCCGAATAGGAGCATTTCAAACGGATGGAGTCTCTTTCCTTAATTGAAAGTAATCGGTGCTCCTGGGTGACTCTAGCTTGACCCGATACAACTGTAATAGAAAGGGAGGATTAGGAAAGGAGATGGATGGAGGGATGGAGGGGATAGAGGGATGGAGGGGTGGATGGGTGGAGGGAGGGATCAGAGGAAGGGATGGAAAGAAGAGAGGGAGGGAGGGAGGAAGGAAGGAAGGAATTCCAAACCTTTAATTAACCAAACCTTTAGTACTGTATATCCAAGGAGCCAATATTATTCAAAGTTTGTAATCCTACCTTTACACTATTAAGTGCTTAAATAAATAATTTTTCTCCTGGATGCTTTTGCTGGTTTTCTTTGTGTGGCTTTTGAAATATTCAGGTCCAGAATGACCTTGAGGAGGCCTTCCTTCAAAAAGAAACAAAAATTGGCTAAGCATGATTTCCGCCAATAAATGAAAATGAGGCAATAAGCGGAAAGAAAAAAAGAAAGGAAGGAAGGAAGGAAGGAAGGAAGGAAGGAAGGAAGGAAGGAAGGAGGGAGGGAGAGAGGGAGGAGTGAAAGAAAGAAAGAAAGAAAGAAAGAAAGAAGGAAAGAAAGAAAGAAAGAAAGAGGGAGGGAGGGAGAAAAGAAAGAAAGAAAGAAGAAAGAAAGAAAGAAAGAAAGAAAGAAAGAAAGAAAAGAAAGAAAGAAAGGAGGGAGGGAGGGAGGGAGGGAGGGAGGGAGGGAGAAAAGAAAAGAAAGAAAGAAAGAAAGAAGAAGAAAGAAAGAAAGAAAGAAAGAAAGAAAGAAGGAGCATCAGTGACTTGACCCAATGGAAGCCACTTCAAATGTAGAAAGAAAGAAAGAAGGAAGGAAGGAAAGAAGAAGAAAGAAAGAAAGAAAGAAAGAAAGAAAGAAAGAAAGAAAGAAAGAAGGATAAGATTTTGCTGATTTTCTTTTTTATGGCTTTTGAAAGGTTCAGCTCCCAAATCACCTTAAGGAGGCCTGGGCATGATTTCCATCAATAGAGGAAAAAAATAAGAGGAGAAGGATACCTGTGGAGATAGCCAACAGCAAGGCAACGATCCTGCTCCCCAGATCTCCCATTTTCTTCTTTTGTCTTCAACAGGCAGGACAACTCTGTCCCCAGAAACACAGGAAAGGGAGAATGCCGACACAGTCTTGTGGGTGGCTTCGTGCTCAGACCTTCTGGGGATTGAAGATCTGCTCAGCTCTGCTTTGACTCACGTAGATCAAAGGAGGAACATACCACAAACCCAGAACATAGAACCTTTGTCTTAACTCACGCTCTTTAGCAAACAAGCCAAAATAGAAAATCTATTGTTTTCTAGCTGGAATAATTCACGGTAGGGAACATAGATCAATATCTCAACCACATGTGAGAACCGGGATAACTATTAAATCAGAAATGCGGTAAATGGTCAGTGTTGCATCCAACTGGGATCCTTCTGGTGGGTTTCCTTTCAGTCTCACTGACCTTTATCGAGGAAAGCATCTTCTAAAGAAAGGATCCTTTGGGTCTTCTGATTTCTCTTTGTACTTGGAATTTAAGCAAGGATTCTGGGTTTCTTTGTGGAATTCTAACCACACAGCTTGTTCCAAACAGAGAGCATCCCTGTGTGAAAGATTACAAGGCCCGAATGCCAAATCAATGTAGTCATATTCTAAGGGATATTGGGAATGACAATGGGACTATTGGTCACAAGGGTTGGAAGCTGCTATTCAGGGATCTGGAGGAAAGACTGCACCTCCATCAGGCCGTATAAGAAGGCAGCAAGTGAACAAGAGAGCAAACTCACAGGAGATTTCACATCCTGCATCTAACTTCCCAATGCTATGTTGCATCTTTGCATCAATCTGATTCCCACCAGACACGGGGCTACCCCAAAAGGATAAACATGGAAAGAGAGGACAAAGGACATTATATTCATTCCTCCTTTTCCTCTTCCAGCCATCACTTATAGGACAGCACTTGAATACCCCAAAATGCATTTTTCCATCCTTGCTGGGAGTGGGAAATTACACAGCATCGGTGGGAAACCACAAGGAGATCTCTAAGTTCTAGGTTGCACTAGGAAGTAGAACAAATATCCTGAGAATGAAGCAAATCACTTTCCTAACTTGGCCAAGAAAACTGGAGCCTGTTTCCTCTTCAGCACCAGAGGTGAAGCTCATCTACAGGACATTATTAGCCTACGTTACTCTTTTGATAGGACTGTGGGAAAGAAAAACTGACAAGACTCACGTTTTCTTCCCTTGCTTTCCACCATGCTAAGAAGATATACCGTATTTTTCGGAGTATAAGATGCACTTTTTTCCCCCCTAAAAGGAGGTGAAAATTTGGGTGTGTCTTAGCCCCACCCACCCACTGGCTCCCACCCTTTGGCCTCTGCCTTCCAGCAGTTACCTCCTTGCAGCAAGCAGCAAGAAGAAACAGCTCCTTT
Source organism: Pituophis catenifer annectens (assembly GCF_029215685.1). Classification (NCBI taxonomy): domain Eukaryota; kingdom Metazoa; phylum Chordata; class Lepidosauria; order Squamata; family Colubridae; genus Pituophis; species Pituophis catenifer. The sequence continues at coordinate 12,343,784 of NW_027256895.1, forward strand.
CAGCTTCAGCACAGCCTAATTAGCACAAGTTGATTCGATCTGCTGCCCGACTCTCAGCTGTTTTGCTCTCAGCTGTTTTGCCCCAGCCTCTGCTGCTTGCTGCAAGGAGGTAAATTGCTGGAGAAGATTCTTTTTTTTTCTTGTGCTAATCAAGCTATGCTGAAAGTGAAAATGAAAGTAAAGCAGGCTGTTTGCTGCAACGAGGCAAATTGCTGGGAGGCAGAGGGAGATTTCTTTTTCTTGTTTACCTCACCCAAAAAGGTAGGTAGGTCTTATAGTCCGCTGTGTCTTAAACTCTGAAAAATACGGGTATCTCTCCCTGAAGATATTGCTCTCCATCCTTTTGACACCAGATATTAGGATTATTATTTCTACTTCAAGTAATGATCTGTCCTATCAGCTGGAAGTTCAGAGAACCAGTGGAGTCAAGAGGAGGGAGAAAACTGTTACAAGAGTTCCCAGTTGACAGATCTTTACTAGAATCTGGTTGTAGTCTATTGCCCTCTTGTGGGGAGAAAGAAGTGTAGGTGAAAAAAACCCACATTCAACAAAATTTGCCTGTAATTCCCAACATTTCCTTCCAGTATGAGCTTTGAGAAGAATTGTGTAATTGTAAGGTTCATCCCATGTGCCCTGAGAAACAGTTTATGTGATATCCTCATGCCATTGTCATCTCATCCCAAACCCATAGCAGATACATTTTAAAGTCAGCTTTAAAATAAGGAGTGTTTATGGGCTTCTTCCTGGGATATTTTAGTCACCCATTACTAAGAGTGTTGATGAAATGGTCATAGATCAGAAGTGGGTTTCAACAGGTTCTGGAGAACCGGTAGCGGAAATTTTGAGTAGTTCGGAGAACCGGTAGTAAAAATTCTGACTGGCCCCATCCCCATCTATTCTCTGCCTCCCAAGTCCCAGCTGATCGGGAGAAAATGGGGATTTTGCAGTAACCTTCCCCTGGAGTGGGGTGGGAATGGAGATTTTACAGTATCCTTCCTCTGCCACACCCACCAAGCCATGCCATGCCACGCCCACCAAGCCACACCCACAGAACCGGTAGTAAAAAATTTTGAAACCTACCACTGTCATAGATGAGTGATATCCAGGTCTTTGGGGCAAGTTTAGGCTTTGGTGTGCATTCTCATTTAGTATGCATTGTAGCTATACTACAAGGACTATTTGGCTGGTGTGACAGGAAAGAGCAGATGCTGTATAACAGGAGTGTCAAACTCGATTTCATTGAGGGCTGCATCAGGGTTGTGTTTGACCTTGGTGGGGGGCGGGGCATGGTCAGTGTAGGCGTGGCCAGCTCAACATCACTTGTGGGGATGACTGTGGTGGCCTGAACACTGCCAGCAAAAACAGAGCTCAGGAGGGCCATCCCGAGCTCTTTTTTCGCTGGCAGAGGGTTGCAGGAGGCTGTGGACGCTACAGTCGCAGCTGAACATGGAGCTTGTAGGGGCCATGCACAGCCCTCCCGAGTCCATTTTCGATGGCAGAGGCACTGTGGGCCAGTCCTTCACTGTTTCCAGGTGTTGTGACCCAGGCCCAAATAGGTATTATCAGACGCAATCAGTTCAAAAACAAACAGACTTTATTAGAACAGCTGAGAATTAACTCATTCTCAGCGTAGGCCAAACTAATTCAAAACAAATTCTTCATAGAACAATTCTTCAGCCTTATCACCAACCTTGCTCTAATTAGGCAACCTGCCAAAGGCTTTTTTTGGCAAAAGTTCAGGAGCAGAAGAGCCCGACAAGAAATAAATGCAGCAAGACAAGAAACAAATCTATCAACGTTGTTTTCTGACAAAGTGCCCAAGAGCAGTTACTGGTCTTTTATGCTTTATGGGAGGGGCCAATCATCTCTTGGCCTTACTCCCGAGTCGTCCTTTTTGCTTTAGCTGCTCTTGCCTTCTGGCAGCTCTTCTCATGCACGCACTAGGAACAGGCTCCTCCTGTTCCTCTGCCTCTCTGATGTCATCCTCTGGCGGCTCCGGAGTCCGCACATCACTCCTAGATGGCCCTGGCCCCATCTCTGCCTCCAACGCAGAGCCCTCATCCGGGTCTTACCCAGCCTCCAGGACTGGCCCATGTTCTTCCTCAGCCTCCTCACTATCCGACTCCGCTGCCAGCTCCGCAGGCTGCTGGCAGACCACAACACCAGAGCGGCCCTGCGGGCCAAATCTAAACATCCTGTGGGCTGACTCTGGCCCACAGGCCTTCAGTTTGACAACCCTGCTGTATAATGTCTACCTCTATAGCTTTCAACCAGAGTGCTTGTCACATTTTATTGAGGTTCCTTTGGAAAGAGCACTAGACCTGATAAGGAATAAATAAATCTAGGTTTAGTGTTTGCAATAGCAAGAATATGTATAGCTCGGAGTTGAATATTGGCTCCAGCATGATTTGGAGCCCACAAACAGATTGCTTTGATAGTTGTAACCACAGGTGTGGAAATTTATTGGGGATTATTTGGGTTTTTCGTTTTCTAAGCCAGAAGTGTCAAACTGGTGGCCCATGGGCCAGATGCGTCAAGGGCAGGCCACACCCACCCCAGCTGCACAAATGGGAAAAATGTCACAAAACCTCACATGGCAGCAACATGACTCAGCGGATTTGACACACATGCTCTAAGTTGTTTGGAGACACCTTGATTGAGTTGGGTGGCCATATCAATTTTCTTAAATACATGAAAATCAATACATTTTGGAGATTTGCACCACTGAATTTGCAATGCAATGCCATCTGAATAGCTATCTGCAGTCTACTTTTGGGGGACAGCCTAAAGAATGAGAGAAAGAGGGAGAAAAAGACAAAGAAAAAAAGAAAGAAAAGAAAAGAAAAGAAAAGAAAAGAAAAGAAAAGAAAGAAAGAAAGAAAGAAAGAAAGAAAGAAAGAAAGAAAGAAAGAGAAGGAAGGAAGGAAGGAAGGAAGGAAGGAAGGAAGGAAGGAAGGAAGGAAGGAAGGAAGGAAAAGATGAAAGAAAGATAGAAAGAAAGAAAGAAAGAAAGAAAGAAAGGGAAGGAAAGAAGGAAGGAAGAAAGAAGGGAGGGAGGGGATGGAAGGAAGGAAGGGAAAGAAAGAAAGAAAAAAGGAAGGAAGGAAAAGAAAGAAAGGAAGAAAAAAAGGAAGAAGGAAGGAAGGAAGAAGGAAGGAAGGAAGGAAAAGAAAGACAGAGAAAAGGAAGGTAGGAAGGAGGGAGGGAAGGAAGGAAAGAAAGAAAGAAGGAAGGGAACGGAAGGAAAGAAGGGAAAGAAAGAAAGAAAAAAGGAAAGGAAGGAAGGAAGAAGGAAGGAAGGAAAAGAAAGAAAGAAAGAAAAAAGGAAGGAAGGAAGGGAAAGAAAGAAAGAAAGAAAGAAAGAAAGAAAGAAAGAAAGAAAGAAAGAAAGAAAGAAAGAAAGAAAGAAAGAAAGAAAGAACAGAACAGGCTGAGTCTTAGATGGTTTTTGCCAGTGGTGGCTTATCTACCTCGCATATTTCTTCCTTCTTGCAATACTCTGGAATACTTTGATTCCCTTTCTTGTTGATACCAATGCAGGTTGTACCCACATGCGGCTTGTTTAGAGTCAGCTCTGCATCCCGATCACCCAGATGAGATTCATTTCCCCTTCACAGAAATGATCAGCCTTAGAGGGTTTTTGTACAGCCAGCAGGTGTCTTAGTGTTGCTGTGGATCTCCAGCCCCACAGAAATAGACAGCGGAATCTTTCAACTGCACTCTTGTGATGTTGAACTGACTCTTCTTGTTCTGCTTGTCAAAAGAGGCACTGAAGTATCCGCGTTTCTCCAATTTCCCTGATGTAGCCGTTAGGAGAAACACAGGCCCTTCTCCTGGATATTGCCTGTACCAGTGCATGAAATAGACGTTACTGGAGCTGAACTGACAGGCGATGGCGGAGTCTTCTCCTTCTTTGATGACTTCCACAGGCTTCTGATCCACTCGGTCCTGGCATTGGACCCCTGGAAGAGAAAGACACAGGGATCATTCAGTTGATTGTGAGGAACCTTTGAACGATTTCCATCTTGAGCATTCTGCTGCAATTTACAGATGAAAGTCTGTAGAGATTCTCAGTCATCCGAATCATGGTTGTCCCAAAGGTGCTTTTTTCCAAAAGGCAACCGGAGTTTTGTTTTGTTTTGTTTTCCTTTAAAGAAGTTTTTTGCTCCTTATTAGTCAGTTGGAACTGAAAAGCTTCTTGAATGAGAAAGAAATGTTTTCAAGGGGGAAAAAAATGAAGAAAGTTAAGTCGTCTTTTGGAAAAATAGCTTTGAGACAAGCAGATTTTTGGTGTTATGAAGCTGTGGCTCAAGACGTTCTCCTGATCTTTCTTCAATGGGAACCCAGTAGTTAGCTCAATTTCCTCTTCTTGGTTGTCTTCCACTTTGGTGTCAACCAGAAGTGTCCTTGTAGCACTGTGCTCCATGCGCAGAAATAGACAGCTGAATCCTTAAGTTGGGTGTTCTTCAGATACAAAGAGGTGGTTTTCTTAACTGTGTCCAGACTCATCTCAAAATTATCCTTTGCTTTAGTCTCCGATACAGTCAGTAACATCATGAATTCTGGCGGGTTTCCTGGATATTGCTTGAACCACTGAAGACTGTATTCTGTTTCCTGATAGGAGCATTTCAAACGGATGGAGTCTCCTTCCTTAACTGAAAGAAATGGGTGCTCCTGGGTGACTCTAGCTTGATCTGATAAAGCTGTAATAGAAGGTGAATGTTAAAAAAGGAGATGGATGGATGGATGGATGGAGGGATGGATAGAAGGGAGGGAGGGAATGGCATTCCACCAGTCAATTTAGTTCGCTAAACATTTAGAAATTGCAAAGGAGCAATTATCATTCAAAGTTTGCCATCCTACCTTCAAACTCTTTAAATAAATGAATTTTCTGCTGGATGCTTTTCTGGTTTTCTTTTTATGGCTTTTGAAAAATTCAAAGCTGACGTTTTGAAAAGACCTTGCTTCAAAAAAACAAAAGTAAGCATAAACATGATTTCCATCAATAAATGAAAAAAAATAAGATGAAAAGGATACCTGTGGAGATGGCCAACAGCAAGGCAATGATCCTGCTCCTCAGATCTCCCATTCTTCTTCTTTTGTCTTCGAAAGGGAGGACAAATATGTCCCCAGAAACACAGGAAAGTGAGAACCCTGAGACAGTCTTCTGGGTGGCTTCCTGCTCAGGCCTTCTGGAGATCGAAGATGTGCTCAGCTCTGCTTTGACTCACGTAGATCAAAGGAGGAACCTACCACAAACCCAGAAGATAGAAACTTTGTATTAACGTGTAGACATTTGTGCAAACAAAATAAATCAGGTTCTGCTAACTCCTAGTTGGAAAAATTCATAATGTATTCCTGCCATGCAAGGGAAAGAAGGTAATTGTTCAATAAGAAATGCAGAAACCCCTAAGTGATGGATCCAATGGGAATCTCTCCTGAGTGTTTTCTCTCAGCCTTACTGATCTTTCCCAACAAAAATGTCTTCTGAAGAAAGGGATCCTTGGATCTTTGGATTCCTCTTTTTACAAAAACTTGGAATTTGAGCAAGGATTCCGGGTTTCTTCATGGAATTCTAGCCATACAGTTTGTTCCATATGGGGGCATCCATATTTGGAGACTATTTGGCTCATCTGCCAAGTTACTATAGTCAAATAACTATATTATATATTATATTATATAATATATATATAATACTATATTATAAATAACTACAGTAACTGCCAGGTTACTATAGCCAAATTTATAAATTATTTTAACTTTATTTTTTAACTGTGATGTTTGTATAGATGTTTTTTATCTGGCTGTTCACCGCCCTGAGTCCGAAAGGAGAAGGGCGGTATAGAAATTCGAATAAATAAATAAATAAATAAATAAATAAATAAATAAATAAATAAATAAATAAATAAATATTCTGGGGGATATTGGGAATGACAATGGGACTCTTGGTCACAAGGGTTGGAAGCTGGTATTCAAGGATATGGAAGACCTCCATCGGGCCTTACAGGAAGGCAGGAAGTGAATCAGAGGACACACAAGGAGATCTCTAAATTCTAGGTTGCATTAGGAAGTAGAACAAATATTCTGAGAATGAAGCAAATCACTTTCCTAACTTGGCCAAGAAAACTGGAGCCTGCTTACCCTCCAGCACCAGAGGTCAAGCTCAGCTTCAGGACATTATTAGCCTACCTTACTCATTTGATAGGACTGTGGGAAAGGAAAACTGCAAGACTCACGTCTTCTTCTCTTGTTTCCTACCATGCCAAGAAGATATATCTCTCCCTGGAAGTTATTGCTCTCCATCCTTTTGACACCAGATATTAGGATTGTTATTTCTACTTCAAGTAATGGGAGTTTCCACTCAACATTCCTTGAGATTTATGATCTGTCCTACCAGAGGGGAAGTTCAGAGAACCAGCAGAGTCAAGAGGAGGGAAAGAGAGACCCATAAAACTCTTACAAGTGTTTCCAGTTGACAGATCTTTACTAGAATCTGGTTGTAGTCTATTGCCCTCTTGTGGGGAGAAGGAGGGCTAGATAAAAAAAACACACATTCATCCAAATTGGCCTGTAATCCCCAAAATTTCCTATTGGCCTGTAATCCCCAACATTTTCCCAGCTGGGATTCATTTCCCCTTCAAAGAACTGCTCAGCCTTAGAAGGTTTTTGTACAAACAGCAGGTGCCTCTGTGTTGCTGTGTATCTCGGGCCCCGCAGAAATAGACCGCGGCATCTTTCATCTGCACTCTTGTGATGTTCAACCGACTTTCCTTCTGCTTCTCAAAAGAGGCACTGAAGTGTCCGCGTTTCTCCAATTCCGTTGCTGTAACTGATAGGAGAAACGCAGGGCCTTCTCCTGGATATTGCTTGTACCAGTGCATTATACTGAGAGTGTTGGCATCCAAGTGACAGGCGATGGTGGAATCCTCTCTTTCTTTGACGACTTCCACAGGCTTCGGATCCACTCGGTCCTGGCATTGGACACCTGTAAGAGAAAGACATGGGGATCATTCAGTTGACTGTAAAAAAACCTTTGAACGATTTCTCTGTCTTGGACATTCTGCTGCAATTCACAGATGACTTACAAAGGAATCAATAAGGGAGAACAGGCATAAATTGCCATTGTCATTCAAAGTTTGTAATCCTACCTTTACACTCTTAAGTGTTTAAGTAAATGAATTTTCTTCTGGATGCTTTTGCTGGTTTTCTTTTTATGGCTTTTGAAAAAGTCATCTTCTCTTTTGAGAAGACCTTTCTTCAAAAAAAAACAAAAGTAAGCATAAACATGATTTCCATCAATAAATGAAAAAAATAAGATGAAAAGGATACCTGTGGAGATGGCCAACAGCAAGGCAACAATCCTGCTCCCCACATCTCCCATTCTTCTTCCTTGTCTTCAACAGGCAGGACAACTCTGTCCCAAGAAACACAGGAAAGTGAGAAACCAGACACAGTCTTCTGTGTGGCTTCCTGCTCAGACCTTCTGGGGATTGGATATCTGCTCATCTTTTCTTTGACTCACGTAGAAGAACACACCACAAACCCAGAATATAGAAGCTTTTGTCTTAACTCACACTCTTGGAGAAAGAAGGAGGCTCTGTTGTTTTCTAGCTCAAATAATTCATGGTAGGGAATATATGTCAATAGCTCAACCATATGTGTGAAGAGTGATCATTATTAAATAAGAAATGGGATAAATGGTCAGTGTTGCATCCAACTGGGATCCTTCCGGTGGGTTTCCTTTCAGCCTCACTGACCTTTATTGAGGAAAGCATCTTCTAAAGAAAGGATCCTTTGGGTCTTCTGATTTCTCTTTGTACTTGGAATTTAAGCAAGGATTCTGGGTTTCTTTGTGGAATTCTAACCACACAGCTTGTTCCAAATAGAGAGTATCTATATGTGAGTGATTACAAGGCCCATCTGCCAAATCATTGTAGTTGTGTTCCAGGGTTATTGGGAATGACAATGGGACTATTGGTCACAAGGGTTGGAAGCTGCTATTCAGGGATCTGGAGGAAAGGCTGCACCTCCATCAGGCCATATAAGAAGGCAGAAGTGAACAAGAGGGCAAACTCACAGGAGATTTCACAACCTGCATCTAACTTTCCAATGCTATGATACATCTTTGCATCAATCTGATTCCCACCAGACATGGGTCTACTCCAAAATGCTAAACATGGAAAGAGAGGTCAAAGGACATGATCTTCATTCCTCCTTTTTCCCTTCCAGCCATCACTTGTAGGACAGCACTTGAATACCCCAAAATGCATTTTTCCATCCTTGCTGGAAGTGGGAAATTACTCAGCATTAGGCTGGGTTGGGAAACCACAAGGAGATCTCTGAGTTCTAGGTTGCACTAGGAGGTAGAACAAATATCCTGAAAATGAAGCAAATCATGTTCCTAACTTTGCCAAGAAAACTGGAGCCTGTTTCCCCTTCAGCACCAGAGGTCAAGCTCACCTTCAGGACATTATTAGCCTACTTTACTCATTTGATAGGACTGTGAGAAAGGGAAACTTTTTTAAATTGTTTTTTAAATTTTATAGTGTATCTGTTTTATCTATGGCTGTTCACCACCCTGAGTCCTTCGGGAGTAGGGCAGTATATAAATCTAAATAAACTCAAACTCAAACTCAAACTGGCAAGACTCATGTCTTCTTACTTTGCTTCCCAGCATGCCAAGAAGATATATCTCTCCCTGAAGATATTGCTCTCCATCCTTTTGACACCAGATATTAGGATTGTTATTTCTACTTCAAGTAATGGGAGTTTTCACTCAAGCATTTCTTGAGATTTATGATCTGTCCTATCAGGGGGAAGTTCAAAGAACCAGTGGAGTCAAGAGGAGGGCAAAAGAGCCCCATAAAATTTTTACAAGTTTTCCCAGTTAACAGATCTTTACTAGAATCTGGTTGTAGTCTATTGCCCTCTTGTGGGGAGAAGGAGGGTTAGGTGAAAAAACCCACATTCACCCAAATTGGCCTGTAATCCCCAACATTTCCTATTGAGTCATTTGATTGTAAGGTTCATCCCAGGTGCCCTGAAAAACAGTTTATGTGATGTCCTCATGCCATTGTCATCTCATCCCAAACCCATAGCAGATACATTTTAAAGTCACCTTTAAAATAAGCAGTGTTTTTGGGCTTCTTCCTGGGACATTTTAGTCTTCCATTGCTAAGAGGGTTGATGATATGGTCGTAGATGTCCAGGTCTTTGGGGCCAGTTTAGGCTTTGGTATGCATTCTCCTTTTAGCTATGAACTTGAAGGACCTTTTGACTGGTGCAATAGGAGAGAGCAGATGCTGTATCATGTCTACCGCTATAACTCCGCAGGCTGCTGGCGGACCACAACACCAGAGCGGCCCTGCGGGCCAAATCTAAACACCCTGTGGGCTGGCTCTGGACAGCAGGACAACCCTGCTGTATAATGTCTACCTCTATAGCTTTCAACCAGAGTGCTTCTCACATTTTATTGAGGTTCCTTTGGAAGGAGCACTAGAAATAAATAAATGCAGTTTTAGTGTTTGCAATAGCAAGAATATGTATAGCTCAGAGTTGAATATTAACTCCAGCATGATTTGGAGCCCACCAACTGATTTTTTTTGTTGTAGGCGTGGAAGTTTATTTGGGATTATTTTGAGTTTTTATTTGTCTAAATCAGAACTAGAGTAGAGTAGAGTAGAGTAGAGTAGAGTAGAGTAGAGTAGAGTAGAGCAAAAAGAGTTGAAATGGAGCTTGGAGGTCTTCTAGTCCAGTGGTCCACAACCGGTGGTCCGTGAGAAAATTTTGGCGGTCTGCGGTGCACCCGAATCGAGGAGCTACTCTGGGATGAGCAATGACCAGTCCTGTGACTAGAGCTCTGGAATATGGGACTGACCAGGCAGCTCATGGTGGGTTTGTAAATCTCCACCATAGAGGAGGTTGGTGCAACTTGCAGCACAGCCCTCGCTGGCTGGAATGAGGTAATGGTGCAAGGGGGCGTGGCAGTGCAGGTGGGCCGAAGTAACGGGTGGTGGCAACCCCGGGCTGTTTCTTCCCTCTGCTGTAACTTCCTGTCAGCTGAACCCACCAGTGGCTGTCCCTGCCCCTCGCACTCCCTTCCCAGTCACTCCTCACCTGGCCTGAGAAGGGAAGGATGGGGGAATGGAGATTCGTTCCATATTCCAGAGTCGGAGTGAAGCTCCATCTCTTGCTGGATCTTGCCCGCGTTTCCTCCAGCCCTCATTGGTGCTCCGTGCACCTCAGTCTCTCAAGGAGATGCTTGACTTCCTCTCAGCCCCAAAACACTGGCTGACCCATGAGATGAGAGAGAGAAAGATAATAAGAGAGAGAGAGAGAGAGAGAATCAGAGAGAGAATGAAAGAGAGAGAGAGAATGAGAAAGAGTGGCAGAGAGAGCGAAAGAAAGAGGGGGAGAGAGATGAGAGAGAGAAAGAGAGGGGGGAGATAAAGAGAGATGAGAGAAAGAATCAGAGACAGAATCAGAGAGAGAGAGAGAGAGAGACAGAATGAGACAGAGAGAGAAAGAGACAGAGAATGAAAGAGAAAGAGAGAGAGAGAGAATGAAAGAGAGAATCAGAAGGAGAGAAAATCAGAAGGAGAGAAATTGAGAGAGAAAGAGACAGAGAATGAAAGAGAATCAGAGAGAGAATGAGAGAAAGAGACAAAATTAGAGAATCAGAATGAGACAGAGAAAGAGACAGAATGAAAGAGAGAATCAGAGAGAAAGAATCAGAGAAAGAGACAAAATGAGAGAATCAGAATGAGACAGAGAAAGAGACAGAATGAAAGAGAGAATCAGAGAGAGAGAATGAGAGAGAGAATGAGAGAGAATCAGAATGAGAGAGAATGAGAGACAGAAAGAGAGAGAATGAAAGAGAGAGAATCAGAGAGAATCAGAGAGAATCAGATTGAGAGAATGAGAGAGAGAAAGAGAATGAAAGAGAGAATCAGAGAGACAGATAGAATGAAAGTAGAGAGAATGAGAGAGAGAGAAAGAGACAGAGAGAATCAGAGAGAATGAGAGAGAATCAGAATGAGAAAGAGACAGAGAATGAAAGAGAATCAGAGAGAGAGAGAGAATCAGAATGAGAGAATCAAAATGAGAGAGAGAGAGTGGGGGAGAGAGAAAGAGGAGGGAGAGAGAAAGAGATGAGAGAGAATGAGAGAGGGGAGAGAGAGGTGGAAAGAGAGAAAGAGAGAGAAAGAGTGGGAGAGAGAGGGAAAGAGAGAGGGGGAGAGAGAGAGAAAGAGAAAGAGAGAGGAGGGAGAGTGCCTGAAGGACCCCAACCCATCACTGGGTGTCCAGATGCTTCAGCAAGCAGCACACTGGATTCGTAATAGTCATCCACGAGATTTAAAATTATGAACTTGGTGATCCCTGAGATCCAAAAGATTGGGGACCCCTGTCCTAGTCCAACTTGGAGGTTTTCTAGTCCAACCCCCTGCTTAGGCAGGAAACCCTATACCATTTCAGACAAATGTTGTCCAATCTCTTCTTAAAAACATCCACTGTTGGATCATTTACAATTTCTGGAGGCAAGTTGTTCCACTGAATAATTGTTCTAACTCTCAGGGAATTTCTCTTTAATTCTGTTATTTCTCTCCTTGATTAGTTTCCATCCATGGCTTCTTGTCCTGCCTTTAGGTGCTTTGGAAAATATGTTGACTCCCTCTTCTTTGTGTCTGCGCCTGAGATATTGGAGCATTGCTATTATGTCTCCCCTAGTCCTTCTTTTCATTAAACTAGACATACCCAGTTCCTGCAACCGTTCTTCGTATGTTTTAGCCTCCAGTCCCCTAATCATCTTTGTTGCTCTTCTCTGCCCTCTTTCTAGAATCTCAACATCTTTTTTACATCATGGCGTGTCAGGGCGCTGATTAATCCCATTCTGCCTTTGGGATAATCGCACCTTGATTAAGAGGGGCAGATCGAGACCTTTCCTTGCCAGCATACTTTAAGAAAACAAACCGGAAGATATATCTTCTAAGAAAACTCATTTATTTGTTATAAAGAAAATAAAACATCTAACTCTCTAAAATTTAATTGTTACATTTTTGCAAAAGTTCTTATCGGCTACTTCTCAGCAACCGGACGTCTCTTGGCAAGAGAAGAAAGAAAAAGTGTGAGAAGGAAAGGTGGAGGACATGCACAGTTTAGCTTAGTGATAAGGATTCTTGGCAAGCTACAGAAAGTCTGATAGTCCAGAAATGAGAGCTCAGCTGGTAAATAAAAAAACGCAGTGACATGGTGATCAAAGCTGGATGCAGTATTCCAAGTGTAGCCTTACCAAGGCATTATAAAGTGGTATTAACACTTCACGTGATCTTGATTCTATCACTTTGTTAATGCATCCTAGAACTGTATTGGCCTTATTGGCAGCTGCAGCACACGGCTGGCTCATAGTTATATGATTGCCCACTAGGACTGTGAGATCCTTCTCACGGTTACTACTATTGAGATACATACCACTACTTGGAGACACCTTGATTGAGTTGGGTGGCCATATCAATTTCCTTCAATCAATGAAACTCAATAAGTTTTGGAGATTTGCACCACTGAATTTACACAATGCCATCAGAATAGCTATCTGCAGTCTACTTTTGGGGACTGCCTAAAGAGTGAGAGAAAGAGGGGGAGAAAGAGGGGAAGAAAGAGGGGAAGAAAGAGGGGAAGAGGGGAAGGAAGGAAGGAAGGAAGGAAGGAAGGAAGGAAGGAAGGAAGGAAGGAAGAAAGAAAGAAAGAAAGAAAGAAAGAGAGCAGAGAACTGCTTGACCTTAGAGGGTTTTTGCCAATGGTGGGCTTATCCATCTGGTATATTTCTTCTTTCTTGCAATACTCTAAAATACTTTGATTCACTTTCCAGTTGATACTAATGCAGGTTGTACCCACATGCAGCCAGTCCATCTCTGCATCCCAGTTACCCAGATGAGATTCATTTCCCCTTTGCAGAACTGCTCAGCCTTAGAGGGTTTTTGTACAGGCAGCAGGTGTCTTAGTGTTGCTGTGGATCTTGGGCCCCGCAGAAATAGACCGCGGCATCTTTCATCTGCACTTTTGTGATGTTGAACTGACTCTCCTTCTCCTTCTCAAAAGAGGCATTGAAGTGTCCGTGTTTTTCGAATCCCATCAATGAAACCGTTAGGAGAAATGCAGGTCCTTCTCCTGGATTTTGCCTGTACCAGTGCATGAAATGCACATTACTGGAGCTGAACTGACAGGCGATGGTGGAATCCTCTCCTTCTTTGATGACTTCCACAGGCTTCTGAATCAGTTGGTCCTGGCACTGGACACCTGGAAGAGAAAGGCACGGGGATCATTCAGTTGATTGTGAAACACTTTTGAACCATTCCTCTGTCTTGGGCATCCTGCTGCAATTTGCAGATGAAAGTCTGTAGAGATTCTCAGTCATCCAAATCATGGTTGTCCCAAAGGTGCTTATTCAGGAGGCAACTGGACTTTCTTGTGTTTTCTTTGAAGAAGAATTTGGGATGGACACAGGGGTGAAATGCTCCCGTTTCGGACCAGATCACCGGATCCGGTAGTGATGGAGGCAGGTGGTTCGGAAAACTGGTAGCAAAAATCCCTGCCCCCACCTCTCCATGCCCAGCTGAGCTGCACAATCATCAGAGGCTTTTTTTTTTACTTTTAAAAGCGTTTTTTCTACAACCTCTTCCGCCGAAAAAATGCTTTTAAAAGTAAAAAAAAAAAAAAAAGCCTCTGATGATGTGCAGCTCAGCTGGGATCATCAAAGGCTTTTAAAAGAAAAAAAACCTCTGCCAATCAGGCAACTCAGCTGGGATCGTCAGAGCCTTTTGAAAGCATTTTTTTACAACCTCTTCGCCAAAGAGGTTGTAGAAAAAATGGTTTTAAAAGTTTAAAAAAAAATTGGCCACGCCCACCCAGTCACATTACCCCACCACCACTAAGCCACGCCCACAGAACTGGTAGTAACAAATTTTAGATTTCACCGCTGGATGGACACCCTTTGAATGGTGTGGGAATAGGAATGGATTTCCAGAGAAAAAAATTGCAGAATGCAGGAACCATTTGCACCACTCAGGTCACCCTGAGGACACAGATAAAGCTTCAAGTGCTTCAACTACCCTCTGAAAGGATGCAAATGACCAGCTGTCTGCAAGGAATATAAATCCTTCCATTCTGCACTAACCTATCAGAGCGGAAGAATCTTCTTGGATGAGAAGCGAAACGTCTTCAAAGGAAAAAACAAGAAAGTCCAGTTGCCTCCTGAAAAAGCACCTTTGGGGCAATTTGCAGATGTCGTAGAGAGGAATCCATATGGGAAGAACACAAGTAAGCTGAAAAATAAGCAGATCTTTGTCTATGGAGATTCCTTGGCGATCCAGGTTATGGTTATCCCAAAGTTGATTTTTCCAAGAGGCAACTGGATTTTTGTTTTGTTTTCTTTTGTTTTCCTTTAAAGAAGTGTTTTGTTCCTCATTAGATGGTTAGAACTGAAGAAGCTTCTTGGATGAGAAACAAATGATTTAAGGGAAAAAAATGAAGGAAGTGCAGTTGTCGTTTGGAAAAAGACTTTTGGGACAATCAGATCTTTGGTGTTATGAAGCTGTGGCTCATGATGTCCTCCTGATCTTCAAAGAAGAAGAAAGGGTGCTCAATTTCCTCTTCTTGGTTGTCTTCCACTTTGGTGACAACCATCTGGTGTCTTTGCAGCACTGTGCTCCATGCACAGAAATAGACAGCTGAATCCTTAAGTTGGGTGTTCTTCAGATACAAAGAGGTGGTCTTGTTATTTGTGTCCAGAGTTATCTCAATATTATCCTTTGTTACAGTCTTTGAGAAAAACAGGATCGTCAAGAACTCTGGCTGGCCTCCTGGATATTGCTTGAACCACTGAAGATTGTATTCTGTTTCCTGATAGGAGCACTTCAGCCGGATGGAGTCTCCTTCCTTAACTGAAAGAAATTGGTGCTCCTGGGTGACTCTAGCTTGATCTGATAAAGCTGTAATATAAGGTGAATGTTAGAAAAGGAGATGGATGGATGGATGGATGGATGGATGGATGGATGGATGGATGGAGGGAGGGAGGGAGGGATGGATAGAAAGGAGGGAGGGAATGGCATTCCACCAGTCAATTTAGTTTGCTAAACATTTAGAAATTGCAAAGGAGCAATTATCATTCAAAATTTACCATCCTACCTTCATACTCTGTAACTATTTAAATAAATGAATTTTTTGCTTGATGCTTTTTCTGGTTTTCTTTTTATGGCTTTTGAAAAATTCATCTCCAAAGCTGATGCTTTGAGAAGACCGTGCTTCAAAAAAACAAAAGTAAGCATAAACATGATTTCCATCGATAAATGAAAAAAAAAAAAGATGAAAAGGATACCTGTGGAGATGGCCAACAGCAAGGCAACGATGCTGCTCCCCAGATCTCCCATTCTTCTTCTTTTGTCTTCAAGAGGCAGGACAATTCTGTCACCAGAAACGCAGGAAATTGAGAACCCAGACAGTGTCTACATGCTCAGACCTTCTGGGGATTGAAGATGTGCTCAGCTCTGCTTTGACTCATGTAGCTCAAAGGAGGAACATACCACAAACCCAGAAGATATAAACTTCGTCTTAACGTATAGACACTTGAGCAAATGAAATAAATCAGGTTCTGCTAACTCCTAGTTTGAAAAATCCATAATGTGGAATATGTATTCTTGCCATGCAAGGGAATGGAGATAATTATTCAATAAGAAACGCAGAAACTTCTGAGTGATGGATCCAATGGGAATCTCTCCAGATTGTTTTCTCTCAGCCTTATTGATCTTTCCCAACAAAAAGTTCTTCTGAAGAAAGAGATCCTTGGCTCTTTGGATTCCTCTTTCTACAAGAACTTAGAATTTGAGCAAGGATTCTGGATTTCTTCATGGAATTCTAGCCATACTGGTTGTTCCATATGGGGACATCCATATTTGGAGGTTATTAGGCTCATCTGCCAAGTTACTATAGTCATGTTCTGGAGGATATTGGGAATGACAGTGGGACTCTTGGTCACAAGCTGGTATTCAGGGATCTGGAGGAAAGGCTGCACTTCCATCGGGCCTTATAAGAAAGCAGCAAGTGAACTAGAGGTCAAAATCACAGGAGATTTCACATTCTGCATCTAACATTCCAATGCTATGATACATGTTTGCATCATTGTGGTTCCCATCAGACACAGGTCTATTCCAAAACAATAAACATGGAATGAGAGGACAAAGGACTTGATATTCATTCCTCCTTTTTCTCTTCCAGCCATCACTTGTAGAGCATTACTTGAATATCCCAAAATGCATTTTTCCATCCTTGCTGGGATTGGGAAGTTACTCAGCATCAGGCTGGGTTACTACTTGGGTGGGAAGCCACAAGGAGATCTCTGAATTCTAGGTTATATTAGGAAGTAGAACAAATATCCTGAGAATGAAACAAATCTCTTTCCTACCTTTGCCAAGAAAACTGGAGCCTGCTTACCCTTCACCACTAGAGATCAAGCTCATCTTCAGGACATTATTAACCTACCTTACTCATTTGACGGAACTGTAGGAAAGGAAAACTGCAAGATTCATGTCTTCTTCCCTTACTTCCCACCATGCCAAGAAGATATATCTCTGCCCAAAGATATTGCTCTCCATCCTTTTGGCACCAGATGTTTGGATTATTATTTCTAGGAATGGAGGAATGCAATCATCACTCAAACATTGCTTGAGGTTTACAATCTGTCCTATCAGGAGGATGACTCAGAGAGCCAGAAAAGTTAAGAAGAGGGCAAAAGTGATCCATAAAACTCTTACGTTGTGCTAGAGATAAGTTCCTTGAGGGTGGGCTCTAGCATGATTCCGAAAGCTCAGAAGACAAAACTTCTGGTCCCAGTGACTGACCCAGATTTGATCCCCTTACAGCAGGGTTGTCAAACTCCTGGCCCATCAGCCAGATGTGTCATGCACTGGCCATGCCCACGCCCGGTTTAGTGAAGGGGGAAAAAGTCCTATACGTCCTATGATGCCACAATGATGATGTGAGTTTGACACCCCTGCCTTACAGCATCCCCAAATCAGAGATCTTTACTAGAATCTGGTTGTGGTTCTTCTGCCCTCTTGTGGGGAGAAGGAAACACGTTTAAGGTGGGGGAAAAAATCACATTCATCAAAATTGACCTGTTCATTCATTGGCATCCTTCAGTCTCAAAAGACTATGGTATCGTCCTCTGGAAAGAGGTCCTAAAACAGCATCTAGTGTGACTAAAAAGGCCAATTCGAGAGTGGCAATCCTTTCCACACTGAGGGCATTCTCTCCCCTGCTCAGATACATTCTGTCCCCTGCCCAGCCCCCAGATTTTGCTGGTTCCAGGATTGCCTCTTTGCCTCAGCCTGCCGAACAAGTGTCTCTTCGAATTGGAGAAGGCCATGCTGCATCTTTAGCCTCCAAGCTGAACGATCAGAGGTCAAGGTTTCCCAGTTGTTAATGTCCATTCCCAGGGCCTTTAGGTCTCTCTTGCAGATATCCTTATATCGCAGCTGTGGTCTCCCTCTGAGGCGCTTTCCCTGCACTAATTCTCCATACAGGAGATCTTTCAGAATCTGACCATTAGCCATTCTCACGACATGCCCAAGCCAGTGTAGACGTCAATAGTGTATACATGCTAGAAATTCCAGCACATTCCAAGACTGCGCTATTTGGAACTTTGTCCTGCCAGGTGATGTCAAGAATTCATTGGAGACAGCACATATAAAAGGTGTTCAACTTTCTCTCCTGCCGTGCATAGAGGGTCCAAGACTCACTGCAGTACAAGAGTGTGCTCAGGACGCAGGCTCTATAGACCTGGATCTTTGTATGTTCCGTCAGCTTCTTATTAACCCATACTCTCTTTGTAAGTCTGGAAAATGTGGTGGCCACTTTACCAATACGTTTATTCAGCTCAGTATCTAAAGAGAGAGTGTCAGAGATAGTTGAGCCAAGGTACACAAAGTCATGGACGACCTCCAGTTCTTGTAAAATTGACCTGTAATCCCCAACATTTCCTACTATGATTATTTTTGGGAAGAATCATGTGATTGTAAGGTTCATCCTCACATCCAGATGAACAACACAGGAACATGCCTTGAAAACTGGACATTTCATGTCCTGTCCTCATACCATTTTTCATCTCATCCCCAATCCATAGCAGATACATTTTAAAGTCTGTTTTAAATATAGTAGTTATAAAGGATTGTTTTTTGTCCTCTTCCTGGTACATTTTGGTGGGATTGATGATGTGATCCTGGGTGGATGATATCCAGGTCTTTTGGGCCAGTTTAGGCTTTGGGTATGCATTTCCCTTCTACCTATTACCATGTTTCCCCGAAAATAAGACATCCCCTGCAGTAGTCGGTTCCTCTTCCCTTCGCTACTGGTTTGGAACCGGGAGCACGAGCATGCGCATGCTCGCTTCACTTGCACATGGAACTTCTGTGCATGCACAGAAACTTCTGCACATGCGCAGAGTGTCCGTGATGATATCCGGGCAGGTGGGTGGAGCCTCCCGCCGCCACTATCGGTTCACCCGAACCAGGGCGAACCATTAGAAGTCCACCACTGATCCCCTGATAATAAGACCACTCGGGAAGGCCATGACTTGCAAAAAGGCTGGCACGCCCACATTTGGGAAATGGAGAGGAAAAAGAAGACATATTTCCATAGACATAAAATTAGAGATTCCTTGATACAAACGTGGACCCAGATCAGACAAAAACATTACAAGAAAATCCCAAATTGGCTCTCAACGATGGAGGCCCTGACTCACCCAAACAGGTGGGAGAGGGAGAAAATGGCCAGATATAAAGATATTCTAGACGAAGGAGGGAGGCTTAAACCAAATGATACCTTACGAGAGCAAGGAATAACCTTAGATTGGTGGACCTACTCACAAGTAAAATCCAGATATCAGAGGGACAAAGAACAATATGGTCTAGAACCGGGACCAAATGGATTGGATAAAGTTCTGATGGGAACAAATAAAAAGATTCTGGCAAAATTATACAATTATCTGTTAAGCGATGAGAAGTTTGAAGATGTTACAAAGAATCAAATAATTGCATGGGAGAAAAATATAGGGTGCAATATAAATTTCGGGGAATGGGAGGAGGCATGGAATAGAAATCTTAAATTGACCAGAGCGGTGGCATATAAGGAAAATCATTACAAAATGTTTCATAGGTGGTACCTAGCCCCGGCCAGACTAGCGAAGATATATCCTAATATACATCCCAATTGTTGGAAATGCGGCCATGGCCAAGGCACCTTCTTTCACATGTGGTGGACATGCCCGGAAGCGAAAGGATATTGGAGTAAGATCAGGAGATGGTTACACGAAATAATTGGGGAAGATATTGAACTAACACCAGAGATTTTCCTCCTGAGAATAATAAAGAAGCCATATAGAAAGGAAATGACACATTTAATGATCCACATAATCACAGCCGCTAGATTGGCATACGCACAGTTTTGGAAAGAGAAAATTCAACCACCAGAAGAGCTTACAATTAAGAAAATACTCGAGTGCGCAGAGATGACTAAATTAACTTATGAATTAAATGATGAAAAGTCAGTATACTATATGGTGTGGGAAAGGTGGTACAAGTGGTTGCATGACAAAATGGAAGAAAGATCAAAGGTGTGTTAAATATTGGTAAAAAGTGAGTCAAAATATCAACAAGTATTATTTATGTAAATAGTTTAAACACTGCATATCCGATACAAATTGAAAATGTTTATTATATTTATGTGTTCTATGTTATTGTTTGAATGATTGTTTTGTTTGTTTGTTTGTTTGTTTGTTTGTTTGTTTTTCTCATTTATTTTTGTTCTGTAAAAAATCTCAATAAAGTCTATTAAAAAAAAAAAAATAAGACCACTCGGGCTTTTGAGTGCATACACTAAAATAAGCCCTCCCTGAAAATGATCCTTCCCCAAAAATAAGCCCTCTCCAAAAATAAGCCCTCCCTGAAAATATTTAAACACATGCGCAGCCGGTCCTCGCCATTTTCTCTGGTTAGGGTTAGGGAGACAGAGCTGGAAATCATATAAGATGACAAGAGGAGCCCCCATCTTGTTCCACACACCCCAAAATAATAAGACCTCCCTGAAAATAAGACCAAGCACTTATTTTGGGGTTCAAAAAATATAAGAGAGGGTCTTATTTTCAGGGAAACATGGTAATTACAAGGACTTTTTGGCTGGTGCGACAGGAGAGAGCTGACATTATAGAAGTTCTGCCTCTATAACTTCCAAAATACTTCTCATGTTTTATAGAGATGCCTTTGGAAGGAGCACTAGACCTCATCATAAATAAATAAATCCAGGTGTAGTGGTCCCAATAGAACATGGAATGTTCTTTATTGGTCAAGTGTGATTGGGCACTCAAGGAATTTGTCACACACTAAGATAAATATAGGGACACAGTGGCTCAGTGGCTAAGAGGCTGAGCCTGTCGATCAAAAGGTCGGCAGTTCAGCGGTTCAAATCTCTAGTGCCGTGTAACATGGTGAGCTCCCGTTTCTTGTCCCAGCTTCTGCCAACCTAGCAGTTCGAAAGCACGTAAAAAATGCAAGTAGAAAAATAGGGACCACATTTGGTGGGAAGGTAACAGCATTCCGTGTACCTTTGGAATTTAGTCATGCCAGCCACATGACCATGGAGAGATCTTCGGACAGTGCTGGCTCTTCGGCTTTGAAATGGAAATGAGCACCGCCCCCTAGAGTCAGGAACAACTAGCACATATATATGAGGGGAACCGTTACCTTTAACAAGAATATGCATATAGCTCAGAGTTGAATATTAACCTAGGATGATTTGGAGCCTATTGATTGGTTGATTATTGTAACTACAAATGTGGGGGTTTATTGGGAGTCATTTGGGGTTTTTATTTCTCTAAGCTGCTAGGAGTCACCTTGAATGAGTTGGGTGGCCCTATCAATTTTCTTAAATAAATAAAAATGAATAAATTTGGCAGTTTTCTCCACTAAATTTGCCCTTATGGTGGCATGAAGCCATCTCAATGAATATCCATAATCTACTTTGGGGGACCTGCCCATCACAAGGACAAGTGTGAACTCATTGCCTGGACAGTCCATTCCCTCCATTTGGTACAATATGGGTGGGGATCATTTTGTCTGCTCCTACATCGATTGTCCTACTTTACAAGATGTCTGCAGATGCTACACACCTTAGTCAATCACTCCTCCCATTCTCCATCCCACTCAGAACTAGTTGATGATGGACTTGTAACAATTTGTTTGGGGTTCTTGATCCTTCACCCTTTCCCCCTTGCTTGGATGAATTCTATCAGGACCCCAGATTTCGGATGCTTTCAGAGTCAACCCTGTAGACCCAAATATCAGTTAGTATAAAAATTAGGAGTTTACCTGCTTGCTTGCTGGACAAATATGTTGAACAGGTTGATGGGCATCCAAGCAATGCATTCCAAGCATCTAACTAAACTCATACAATCACACTCAGGTGAAGTGTTTGGGCATGTGTGTACATATGCAAATTTGGGAGCTCTATCAGTGGTGGAATTCTAATTTTTTTACTACCCATTTTTTGGGCGTGGCTTGGTGGGCGTGGCAGGGGAAGTATACCGCAAAATCTCCATTCCCATCCCACTCTGGGGACAGCCAGAGGTGGTATTTGCTGGTTCTCCAAACTACTCAAAATTTCCACTACTGGTTCTCCAGAACCTGTCAGAACTTGCTGAATAACACCCCTGGGCTCTATGTTATGGGATATTTCAAATTTTGTAAGTCATCTTTAGTTATTTAAGGGACTTTGATGATGATGATGAGGAGGAGGAGGATGATTGAGGAGGAGGATGAAGATAAGGAGGAGGAGGAAGAGGAGGTGGAGAAGAAGGAGGAGGAGGAGGAGGAGGAGGAGGAGGAGGAGGAGGAGGAGGAGAAAGAGGAGGAGGAGGAGGAGGACGATAAGGAGGAGGAGGAGGAGAGGGAGGAGGAGGAAGAAGAGGAGGTGGAGAAGAAGAAGAAAGAGGAGGAGGTGGAAAAGAAGGAGGAGGAGGAGGAAGATAAGGAGGAGGAGGAAGAGGAGGTGGAGAAGAAGGAGGAGGAGGAGGAGGAGGAGGAGGAGAAGAAGAAGAAGAAGAAGAAGAAGAAGAAGAAGAAGAAGAAGAAGAAGAAGAAGAAGAAGAAGAAGAAGAAGAAGAAGAAGAAGAAGAAGAAGAAGAAGAAGAACCACTTTTGGAATATATTGACACTACAAAATACAATAGAACCACAACAACCCTCTCAGGAAATCCTCTCACTAAAGGCCTTTAAAGTAGGCAAATACAGTATCTTATGGAGAAAGAAGCCATGTCAGTTTTCTTGCCAAAATTTTCTTGCTACCTTTAGAACCTTCCATTTTCTTCCACAACTAAACTATTCCATTTCTTCATCATTCAAAAGAGGGTGATCTGATCTATGCCTTCCAAAGGGGGCCCACAGACATTTCCAAGGAGTGATTTTTGGGGTCTCAGACCATGCAGACCTGACCTATTTTTCTACAAAAAAACCTCCCCCAAAAAAGTTTGGTTCTGTTGTGGCCCGCCAGCAGCCAGCGGATTTGGCAGCAGATTCAGACAGTGAGGAGGTTGGGAAAGAACATGGGCCAGTCCTGGAGTCTGGGGAAGGCTCTGCTGAGGGATTTGTGTTGGAGGCAGAGAGGGGGCCAGGGCCGGATGCCAGTTATCAGCTGCCTTCAGAGTCAAACATCAGTGAGGCAGATGAACAGATGGAGCCTGTTCCCAGTGTGTGCATGTGCAGAGTTGCCAGATGAAGGGAACAGCTAAAGAACAAGGGTCGACTCAGGAGTAAAGCCTAGATCAGAACAGGTTCATCTCTTTTGGTAAGTGACACAACTTCCATCTCTTTGTAGGCTAATCCAAAGGTCCATGCTTTGGTTTGGCAACTGAGGATGCAACTTTTTATCCACAAGGATCCACAATGTCCTTAAACCTTGTCAGCGGCAGGAATGTCCGTCTTGTATACTCCTTCCTCCTTGCAACCCCTTGTAATGTTCTTGTTCACTTTTGACAGTTGATACCAATGCAGGTTGTTTTCAAATGTGACATGCTCAGCATCAGCATCAAGACCTAAAATGGACACCTAATATCAAAAATGTCATCAAAAAAGCACAACAAAGAATGTTCTTTCTGCACCAACTCAGGAAGCTCAAACTGCCCAAGGAGCTGCAGATTCAGTTCTACAGAGGAATTATTGAGTCTGTCATCCGCACCTCTATAACTGTTTGGTTTGGCTCTGCAACCCAACAAGACAGACACAGACTTCAGAGGATCATTAGAACTGCAGAAAAAACAAGGGCTCCCAACCTGCCTTCCATTGAGGACCTGTATACTGCACGAGTCAAAAAGAGGACTGTGAAAATATTTACAGACCCCTCACATCCCGGACATAAATTGTTTCAACTTCTATCCTCAAAACGACGCTATAGGGCACTGCACACCAGAACAACTAGACACAAGAACAGTGTTTTCCCGAATGCCATCACTCTGCTAAACAAATAATTCCCTCAACACCGTCAAACTATTTACTAAGTCTGCACTACTATTAATCTTCTCACTGTTCCTATCACCCATCTCCTTCCACTTAAGACTGCATGACTTTGATTTTGTTGCTTGTATCCTTGCGATTTATATTGATTGTTTCCTAGTATGATTTGATTGCTTATTTGTACCCTATGACTATCATTAAGTGTTGTACCTTATGATTCTTGATGAATGTATCTTGTCTTTTTATGTACACTGAGAACATCTGCACCAAGACAAATTACGTGTGTGTCCAATCACACTTGGCCAATAAAGAATTGTAATATAATCTAATCAGTTGGCCCAACTCTGCATCCCAATTCTCCAGCTGGGATTCATTTCCCCTTCACAGAACTGCTCAGCCTTAGAGGGATTTTGTACAGGCAGCAGGTGCCTCTGTGTTGCTGTGGATCTTGGGTCCCACAGAAATAGACCGCGGAATCTTTCATCTGCACCTTTGTGATGTTCAACTGACTCTCCTGCTTGTCAAAAGAGGCACTGAAGTGTTCACGTTTCTCCAATCTCACCGATATAACCGTTAGGAGAAACACAGGTCCTTCTCCTGGATATTGCCTGTACCAGTATATGAAATAGACATGGCTGGAGCTGAACTGACAGGTGATAATGGAATCCTCTCCTTCTTTGATGACTTCTACAGGCTTCTGATCCACTCGGTCCTGGCATTGGACCCCTGGAAGAGAAAGACATGAGGATCATTCACTTGATTCTCAGAAACCTTTGGACCATTTCCCTTTCTTGGGCAGTCTGCAAAATTTGCAGATGACTTAGAAAGGGTCCAAGAAATGGAGAAAACCTATCAATGAGATAGTAAGAATATCTTCAGCTGTGATGCTGTAGCTCAAGAAGTTCTTCTGATGTTTATTCTGACAGCCACCAGTAGGCAGCTCCATTGCATCTTTCATTACAGCCAGGAGGTATCTTCGTACCACTGTGCTCCACACACAGAAATAGACAGCTGAATCCTTAAGTTGGTGTTCTTCAGATACAAAGAGGTAGTCTTCTCATCTGTGTCCAGGGTCATCTCAAAATGATCCTTTCCTTCAGTCCCTGATGCAATCATTGAGATCATGAATTCTGGCGGGCTCCCTGGATATTGCTTGAACCACTGAAGACGGCCTTCCCTTTCCTGATAGGAGCATTTCAAATGGATGGAGTCTCCTTCCTTAACTGAAGGGGCTCTTGGGTGACAGCAGCTTGACCTGATAAAACTGGAAGGGAAGGGAAACATTAGGAAAAATGATGGAGGCAGGAAGGAAGGGAAGAAGAAAGGAAGGAAGGAAGGAAGGAAGGAAGGAAGGAAGGAAGGAAGGAAGGAAGGAAGGAAGGAAGGAAGGAAGGAAACCACTCCATCACCCAGGAAGAAGAGGAAGAAGAGGGGAAGAGGAGGAAGAGGAGGAGCAAGAACCTCTGGAGTCTCATAAAAAAAACTCTAAACAATGTGAAGAAACAACAATGACCTGACCCAATGGAAGTCACTACAAATGATAAAGGAAAAAAAAAAGGAAGTACCAGCCCCATCAATAAATGACATGACTTCCTACTTTCATCAGCACCAACCAGACCAAAGTAGCATGTGCACAGAGAAGCTCAGAGAATAGAGACACAAAAGAACTGAGGTTTCGGTTGGGAGGTGTCTCCTTCCTATATCACTGTGCCTCTACAGCACAGAAGTAGCTTCCGGAATCCTGAAGCTGAGCTTTAGGGCGATGCAGGTGGCTTTCTTCCCCCTTCTCCAAATACTTCGCCACAAAACCTTTATCATTCTGGGTTCCTTGAGAAGATATGGATAGGATGAGAGACGGAGGTGCTCCAGGCAGCTGTTGGTACCAAAAATAGGGACAGTACTGGATAGAGTAGTTGCACTTCAGTGTGAAAGAGCCTCCTTCCAGAACTTCCAGCTTTGCAGGTGTTTGGATCACTTGGGCATCCAAGCTGCAGATTGAGAAGAAAAGAAAGAAAGCCACCAAGCTCAGAGAGCACCAACATCTCCCTTATTCCTTGCTTTGCTGGGATTCGGGATAGGACTCCCCTGTTTCTCCCAAAATAAGACATCCCCTGATAATAAGCCCAATCAGGCTTTTGAGTGCATGGCAATAAGGCCAAGCACTTATTTCAGTATTATATATAAGACAGGGTCTTATTTTCGGGAAAACATGGTAGGAACAGCTCTCATCTTCTTTCCAAGAGAGACAGTTGGATTAAGTGACTAAGGAACAAGACTAGAAGCCAGGAGAAGGTAGGTTCTAGTCCTTCTTTAGTATGAAATCTGAATGGAGCACTTTTTTCAGCCCAACCCAACTCCCAGGATTGGGGTTAAAAGGAAAATAGGAGGTGGGAACATTATCTATGCTTCCCTGAGCTGTAGAAAATAAAGCTCGAATAGAAACCTCATCAACATTCTTAGAACATTTTCACTTACACAGAAGAAATAATCCAATGAGAAGTGTCCTCCATTGAGCTTTCCAAGTTCTCAAGAACATTCTAAAGGTATCCACGCTTTGGCTGGAGTCTCACCCGTCCAGGAGAAACAGGTAAGGTAACAATGCAGCTTCTCCTTTCTCAAACTGAGTCACTTTCTCTCTTTTCAAGGCTGCTATTTGCTTTTTCCATCTAATGATTTTAAAAAAAAAATCTTTGTGGTTAACCAAGCCAGTAGGAAGAAAAAAAAAACAGCCTTTCCTGTAACCAAATCTTCCTCTGTTAGGAATGAAAGCAAAACGAGTGCCATCTAGTGAGAAAACTACAAATAGTCACGATATAGCTTTGAAGAGTTCCTGATGGCGTAACTGTTGCAGAGAGAGGCTGCACCAAATGGTTCTTTATATTTATTTGCGTCAGAAGCCTCACAATTAGAATAAGGCATAACAGATGACATAAAATTTAGGAAGGAAGGAAGGAAGGAAGGAAGGGAGGAAGGAAGGAAGGAAGGAAGGAAGGAGGGAGGGAGGGAGGGAGGGAGGGAGGGAGGGAGGGAGGAAGGAAGGAAGGAAGGAAGGAAGGAAGGAAGGAAGGAAGGAAGGAAGGTAGGTGTCAGGCCTGGGAGCCCTCTTTTACACTAGGCCTTCAGATCTGCCACATTTACTACTGTGGGAAACTGGGAGAGGGGATTGTATGGGTGATATATAGTCATAATAACATTTCTTTCTCAAGACGTCAAGGACAACTTGCCCTGCACCTGGAAGGCTGGACTTGGGAGGCATCTCCAGTTGGGATGATGCTTGATTAGGCCATGTGATGGATTTGTGGGTGTTAGACAAGGACTTGAACTTTTCTTTGGGTGGGGAAAACCTGGAAGCTTTCAGATTCAAGTTTTCCCAGATGTGCCAATATGACATCTCTAATAAAATGTAGCTTTGAGGAACTTCAAGCCTCGGAGTTTTATTTTGTTGGGGGTGTTACTTGGAACCCTGACATAAGGGAGGGAGGGAGGGAGGAAGGAAGGAAAGAAGGAAAGAAGGAAGGAAGGAAGGAAGGAAGGAAGGAAGGAAGGAAGGAAACCACTCCATCACCCAGGAAGAAGAGGAAGAAGAGGAGGAAGAGGAGGAAGAGGAGGAGCAAGAACCTCTGAACTCTCATAAAAAAACCTCTAAACAATGTGAAGAAACAACAATGACCTGACCCAACAGAAGTCACTACAAATGAAACAGGGGAAAAAAAAAAGGAAGTACCAGCCCCATCAATAAATGACATGACTTCCTACTTTCATCAGCACCAACCAGACCAAAGCAGCATGTGCACAGAGAAGCTCAGAGAATAGACACAGAAGACCTGAGGTTTCGGTTGGGAGGTGTCTCCTTCTTATATCACTGTGCCTCTACAGCACAGAAGTAGCTTCCTGAATCCTGAAGCTGAGCTGTAGGGCGATGCAGGTGGCTTTCTTTCCCCTTCTCCAAATACTTTGCCACAAAACCTTTATTATTCTGGGTTCCTTGAGAAGATATGGATAGGATGAGAGACGGAGGTGCTCCAGATAGCTGTTGGTACCAAAAATAGGACGGGTACTGGATGGAGTAGTTGCACTTCAGGGTGAAAGAGCCTCCTTCTTCAACTTCCAGCTTTGCAGGTGTTTGGATCACTTGGGCATCCATGCTGCAGACTGAGAAGAAAAGAAAAGAAGAAAAGAAAAGGATGATTTCCCCAGAAAGAAAGCCACCAAGCTCAGAGAGCACCAAGGTCTCCCTTATTCCTTGCTTTGCCAGGATTTGGGATAGGACTACCCTGTTTCCCCCAAAATAAGACATCCTTGGGAAGAAAGCCACCAAGCTCCAATTGCTTTGGCACAATTTGGGCTAGGACGATTTGGGCTAGGACTATTTCTGTTTCCCCGAAAATAAGACATCCCCTGATAATAAGCCCAATCGGGCTTTTGAGTGCATGGCAATAAGGCCAAGCACTTATTTCAGTATTATATATAAGACAGGGTCTTATTTTTGGAGAAACATGGTAGGAACAGCTCTCATCTTCTTTCCAAGAGAGACAGTTTGATTAATTGACTAAGGAACAAGACTAGAAGCCCTGAGAAGGTAGGTTCTAGTCCTTCTTTAGCATGAAATCTGAACGGAGCACTTTTTTCAGCCCAACCACACTCCCAGGACTGCTGTTAAGAGGACAATAGGCGGTGGGAACATTATCTACGCTTCCACGAGGAGTACAAAATAAAACTCAAATAGAAACCTCATCATCATTCTTAGAACATTTTCACTTACACAGAATGAATAATCCAATGAGAAGTGTCCTCCATTGAGCTTTCCAAGTTCTTGAGAACATTCTAAAGGTATCCCTGCTTCGGCTGGAGTCTCACCCATCCAGGAGAAACAGGGAAGGCAACAATGCAGATTCTCCCTTCTCAAACTGAGTCACTTTTTCTCTTTTCAAGGCTGCTGTTTGCTTTCTCCATCTAATGATTTTTAAAAGGGGCCTTGTGGTTAAAAGAGGGAAGAAAAAAACATCTTCAGCTGTAAACTAAACCTCCCTCTTTTAGGAACGAAAGGAAAATGAGTGCCACCTAGTGAGAAAACTACGAATAGTCATAATTTACATTGGAAGAGCTACTGAGAACATACCTGTTGCAGAAAGTGGCAGCACCAAATGACTTTGGCTGATCTGATTTGGTATCACCTAAGCAGGATGAGACCACCTGGAAGTTTAACTGGCATATTTTTTTAAAAAAAAATGTAATTCACTTTGAAATCAAAAACAGTCCAATTCAAGAGGAAGATAACATGACATTTAGGAAATTATTATCTATTCCATAGTTCCATTTTTTTCTCAAACCGAGCATCCACGAATTCTTTTCTGAGGAAGAGTCATGTCAAATTTCCCGTAAGGAATATAGTTCATAAACTCCTCAAAGTCCAATGTCCAGGTTGTTTAGGAAGGGCAGGTCATTTAAAGCAATTCCACGTAGGATTTGTAGATAAATACTTGCAGATCCCATTATATTCAATCATTGTTCATTTATTATTAGTTTTGACTTGGGGAACTAAGAAACTGTACTCCATGCCATCTTGAGTGGGAATCAACAAAAGCAAGTTCTATTAGTTACTTTGGATAAAATCATCTGATTTTCACTGACCTCTACTGTGTTGAGTTCTTTGCAAGGGTTGTAAACCTCTGGACTCTCTCTCTCAAAAAAAGAAACTCTAAACCATATAAAGGAGCAGCAGTGACTTGACCCAATGGAAGCCACTTCAAATGTATAAATAAATAAATAAATAAATAAATAAATAAATAAATAAATAAGGAGGGAGAGAGAGAGAGAGAGAGAGAGAGAGAGAGAGAGAGAGAGAGAGAGGGAAAGAAAGGAAAGAGAGAGAGAAAGAAAAGAACAGAACAGAAGAGAACAGAACCACTCCATCTCCCAGGAAGAAGAGAAAGAAGGAGAAGGAGAAGGAGAAGAAAGAAGAAGAGGAGGAGGAGGAGGAGAAGGAGAAGAGGAGGGGGAGGGAGGAGGGGAAGGGGGAGGGGGGAGGGGAGGAGAAGGAGGAGGAGAAGGAGGAGGGGGAGGGGGAAGAGGAGGGGGAGGAGGAGGAAAGGGAAGGAGGAGGAGGAGGGGAGAAGGAGGAGGAGAAGGAGCAGCAGGAGCAGCAGGAGCAGCAGGAGAAGGAGAAGGAGAAGGAGAAGGAGAAGGAGAAGGAGAAGGAGAAGGAGAAGGAGAAGGAGAAGGAGATGGAGATGGAGAAGGAGAAGGAGGAGGGGGGAGGAGGAGGAGGAGGAAGAGGAGGAGAAGGAGGAGGAGAAGGAGGGGGAGGGGGAGGGGAGGGGGACGAGAAGGAAGAAGGGGAAGGAGGAGGGGATGGGAAGGGGAAGGGAGGAGGGGGAGGAAAGGGAAGGAGGAGGAGGAGAAGGAAAAGAAAAGAAGGAGCAGGAGCAGGAGCAGGAGCAGGAGCAGGAGCAGGAGAAGGAGAAGGAGAAGGAGAAGGAGAAGGAGAAGGAGAAGGAGAAGGAGAAGGAGAAGGAGAAGGAGAAGGAGAAGGAGAAGGAGAAGGAGAAGCCGCCTTGGAATCTATATAGATTATAACATTTTGAATTTAGATTTTTTTTGCAAACCATTATCTTTGGAATGTTCTATTTCCTGGAAGGCCTAGAATACTCTTGTTTCTTCCCCTCCCAAAATGGGAACGATCCAATCCAGGCAAACCAAAAGTGCCACAGGCATTTCTAAGAAATGGGTTTTTGGAATTTTGAAACATCTGGACCTGACCTATTTCGTCCCGTATTTCTCATCAGCATCCCATCCACCGATCCACCCACCCCCAAACCCTCGAGGTTGGTTCAATCCATGTGAAAAAAGTGAACATTCTATGAGAAGAAAAAAACATTCCATAAGGAAACCTTGGCAGGTAACAAAGCCTGGCGGACCTTAGGTTGCAGATCTCAATATGGCAACTGGACGTAGTGGGTGCTACTTGGGAGAGATTCCTCCCTGTTTGAGTTTCAGAACTCAATTGACATCAGTTAGAGAGAAGCTCACATTTCAATACTAACCATCTTTACCTTTTACTTATTCATGAAATTCTTTTCATGTGGATTATTGGAAGCAATTAATTCCTCCACAAGGGATCTGGTTTAACAATTCTACAGAATATAACTGATTGGCAGTCGATGGGGTTCCTGCAGCTAGATTGTAGATTGCAAAGTGAATCAAATTGTTCATAAGTTTGGCAATTTTAACCATCTCCTAGTATGGTATGGGGTGTTCCCTAGAATCTCCCAGTAGAGATTTCTATGGGACTTGCTTATTTTATTTTATTTTTAATTAAGAATGTTTGTGTAATTTGGGATTTCTCCTGGATATCTGCTTAATTCCTGTTCTTACACAACGGCCTGAAATAAGATTCCAGGTAGAATTTAGTGTTTGGTCTGTTGGAGAGATTTAAAGAGCAAAATTTCCTACCTAAATAATCCCATCCAGTGGTCAATCAGTGCTGATGGTCACCAGCTTTCCATCCACAAGAGCTTGAAATTCAGAACCTAGTTCCAGTCCAGCTATTCTGCTTTGATCTCCACCAACCAGATCAGAGCAACATATGCTCCAGAGAAGGACGGAGAATATAGACACCTATAGAAATTCAGAAGAACTAAGGTTTGGGTTGGGAGGTGGCTTTGGATTCTGAAGATTTCTGTGGGCACAAAAGGATCTAAGACTGATGAGACATTTGACATTTCCCTTGGGCATAGCCTGGCCATTTCCTACATGGACTCTCAAAACTTATTCTAACCCAGCAACTCTGCTTTTATCTACACCAATCAGACCAGAGGAACATGTGCAACAGAGAAGCACAGAGAATCCAAACACCTCTGAAACTTCACAAGAACTGAGGTTTGAGTTGGGAGGTGTCTCCTTCCTTCACCACTGTGTCTGGTACAGCACAGAAGTAGCTTCCTGAATCCTGAAGCTGAGCTTTAGGGGCGATGCAGGTGGCTTTCTTTCCCCTTCTCTAAGTACATTGCCACAAAACCTTTATTATTTTGGTTTCCTTGAGAAGCTATAGATAGGATGAGAGACAGAGGCGCTCCAGGCAGCTGTTGGTACCAAAAATAGGGCTGGTACTGGATGGAGTAGTTGCACTTCAGAGTGAAAGAGACTCCTTCTTCAACTTCCAGCTTTGCAGGTGTTTGGATCACTTGGGCATCCAAGCTGCAGACTGAGAAGAGGGAAGGGAAGGGAAGGGAAGGGAAGGGAAGGGAAGGGAAGGGAAGGGAAGAGAAGAGAAGAGAAGAGAAGAGAAGAGAAGAGAAGAGAAGAGAAGAGAAGAGAAGAAGAGAAGAGAAGAGAAGAGAGAAGAGAAGAGAAGAGAAGAGAAGAGAAGAGAAGAGAAGAGAATGATTTCCTTGGGAAGAAAGCCACCAAACTCAGAGAGCATCAAGGTCTCCGTTATTCTTTGCTTTGCCAGGATTCAGGCTAGGACTAGGAGCAGCTCTCATCTTCTTTCCAAGAAAGACCATTTGATCAAGTGGCTAAGGAGGAAGACTAGAGGCCAGCAGAAGGTATGTTCTAGTCCTTCTTTAACATGAAACTGACTGGGGCACTTTGCTACAGTCCCTTTTCTCAGACCCTTTCCCCCCCCCCAATTCCCAGGATTGGTGTTATGAGGAAAATAGGAGGTGGGAACATTATCTATGCTTCCCTGAGCTGTAGAAAATAAAACTCGAATAGAAACCTCGTCATCATTCTTGGAATATTTTCACTTACACAGAAGAAATAATCCAGTGAGAAGCATCATCCACTGAGCTTTCCAAGTTCTTGAGAACCTTCTAAAGGTATTCATGCTTCGGCTGGAGTCTCACCCATCCAGGAGAAACAGGGAAGGCAGCTTCTCTTTTCTCAAACTGAGTCACTTTCTCTCTTTTCAAGGCTGCTATTTGCTTTCGCCATCTAATGATTTTTTAAAAAAACTTTGTGGTTAACCAAGCCAGTAGGAAGAAAAAAAAAAACAGCCTTTCCTGTAACCAAATCTTCCTCTGTTAGGAATGGAAGCAAAACGAGTGCCATCTAGTGAGAAAACTACAAATAGTCACAATATAGCTTTGAAGAGTTCCTGATGGCATAACTGTTATAGAAAAAAAATGACGGACTAGGCCAAGCTCTTCAATGCAGGAAAGAGTTTATTGCGTAAGGTTCAAACAGTCCAAAGACAGCGAAGGGTCTGAACGAAGATGGCTGATTTTGACCAGATATTTATACAGTATAAAGGCAAAGTTATTACAAAGAGTGCGACATTTCACACGTAGAAGTTACCCTTTCATCTATCTCTAGGAAAGACATAACAGCCCTTTTCCCACAGGCTCAGGTTCTTAGCTCCGGAGCTCAAGACATAATAAAAGGAGATAAGGGGCTCAAAGGCACCTCACGAGCAGTAAGGAGGACAGTAAGGGAAGCAGTATTTCTTCTCTAGAATCTACATGACATTTGGGGTGTAATAAACATTAAACAACAGGATGTATCTGTTTAGGGTCAGTTTGCCCCTGTTGCAATATTTTCAGGATCAGACTCAATAATGATAATAAGAGTTAGAGGTTTAAATATATTTCTCTTTAATTATAACAGGCATTCTATATTCACTGAATATTCACAGATAGAAGCAAGGAAAATGGTGAAGGTGGCTCCTTATATATACAAGGGGTGGAGCCAAGAATGGGAGTGGTGAATTATGAATACATTAGGAACCAAAGAATAAGTTAACCCCCGATGTCCCATATATACATTATTTACACATTAGGGAATAAGGCATTTACATCTCACAAATCCCCCTCTAAATGCCGGTTCGCTATACAACACCAATTACATTCAGATTCAGGACAATATAAGACATATAATTTTGATGTTAAATATTTGTGCTGTTTAGAAGGTAAAGGCTTCGTCAATATGTCAGCTAATTGTTCAGAGGTATCACAATGCACTGCTTTGATAAATCCATCTTGAGACAATTGTCTCACATGCTTAAATTTTATATCTATATGCCTGGACCTTTGTCCAATGGCATCGGATCTGGATATTTCAATGGCTGCTTTATTATCTTCATGCATAACAAAAGGCAAAGCAGGTTTTTTCCAAACATCTGAAATCAAATCATTAAACCATACAAGGTTATTTGCAGCTTTGGACAAACAAACATATTCCGCTTCTGTGGTCGAAGTGGCTACCAGTTCTTGTTTACCAGTGTACCAGTAAACTGGACAGTCATTTAATAGAAAAATATAACCAGAAGTGCTCTTTCTGCATGATATATCTCCAGCCCAATCCGCATCTGCGTAACATGTAAGTTTCGGTTCTTTACCATTACTAGGTTCTAATACTAAGCAAAAGTCTAATGTACTTTTCAGATATCTTAGAATTCTTTTGACTGCTTCCCAATGATACATTGTTGGTTTGCTAACATATCTTGACAATAAGTTGAGTGGTAATGCAATATCTGGCCTGGTCCAATTAGATATATAAAGAAGTGAACCTATGACTGATCTATAAAATGTATTATCCTTGAATTCAGGGGAAGATTCATCAGTGTTTCTAAGGAAATCAGTTTGCATAGGAGTGTCACAGGGTTTGGCATTGTTTAAATTGCATTTGTTCAGAAGTTCAATGATTTTATCTTTCTGAGTAAGTTTGAATCCCCTTCTAGTTTTGTTAATTTGTACACCAAGGTATTTGTTTACTTTACCTAGAGATTTCAACGAGAAATGTTCGTTTAGCTTATTTACAAAGGTTTCTCTTCTCTCCTTGTGTTTTCCTATATATAAAATATCATCTACATAAATTAATACAAATTCAATATGATCATCACTCTTTTTTACAAAGAAACAGTTATCAGCAGTGGTAGCGTTGAAATCCATGGTCTTAAGTACTTTTACCAAGCAATCGTACCATCTTTTGCCAGATTGCTTTAATCCGTATAGACTCTTGTTCAATAGCCAAATTTCATTCTTATTAGTGTATTGACTGTGTGGTGCTCTTACATATATTTCCTTATCTAGTTTTGCGTGTAAATACGCAGTCTGTATGTCATATTGAAATACATCAAGATTGAGTGCAGATGCCACTACTAGAGCTGTTTTAACACTCTCTGTTCTCACTGTGGGGGAGTATGTGTCAGTGTAGTCCTCCGGATATTTTTGTGCATAACCTTGTGCAACCAATCTAGCTTTGTATAGAGTATTGCCTCCTTCTAGATTCTTAATTTTATAAATCCACCTGGTACCTATAATCGTTTTATCTTTAGGTGCAATTGCAGGTGTAAACACATTTAATCCTTGCAAACTTTCCATCTCTTTTTTCATAGCTAGTTCCCATTTTTCCTTTTCTTCACGAGGGAGTTTTAATACTTCCTCATATGTATTAGGTGTCATTTGTTCACCATCCATATGCATTATGTAATCTCTGTATTTATTTGGTACTTGATTTCTATTGTTTCTAATAGTTCTTTCGGGTTTGCTATGGTTATCATGCAAATATCTTGCTTCCTTTTTTGTTAATGTGTCTGTCTTTATTTTGTGCTGACTATTTGTCCAAGTTTTGGTTTTGTTTTTATTTTTGTTGATATTTTGATTTTCTATTGTCCCTTCCTCACAAGATTTTGTATCTTTGCATTTATTTGGAAATATTTCATTAAGATGTAATTTAGACCAATTGGCCTGTTCATGGAACACAGCTGTTCTGGAGACTATAAATTTGTTATTATTATCAATGAATCTGTACCCTTTGGTGCCAGTTTCATATCCCATAAATCTTAATCTTCTGGATACGTTTTCTCCCTTTCTTCTCAACTGCTTAGGTATGTGTACGTCTGCAGTGACTCCAAATATGTGCATGTGTGCTAATTTGGGTTTCCTATTATACATCACCTCATATGGTGTTTTATTCACAATACTGGACCAGGTTCTATTTTGAGTGTAATTTGAGTAATGTAAGGCCTCTGACCAAAATTGTTTGCCTAAACCAGCATCCTCTAATGTGCACCTAATCATGGTTTGTAGTGTGGAATTCTTTCTCTCTACAATCCCGTTTTGGAACGCAGAAAATGGACTAGACGTGAAATGTAGCATTCCTCTATCCTTTAACCATTGGGAGAATTCTTTAGACATGAATTCACATCCCCTATCTGTCATAATTTGTTTTATTCTGATATTATGTTGTGTTTCTATGCGTTTGTAGAATTCCTTAAATTTCTGAAAGGTTTCATCCTTGTGTTTTAATGTGTAAACAAAACCATAGCGACTGTAATCGTCTACTATTGTTAGGAAGTAACGTTTTCTATAAGTGATTGATGGAGTTAATGGACCAACTAGGTCCATATGTACTAAGTCAAAAATTTTGTTAGTTGATCTGTTGGATTTTTTTGGTCTGGGACTAGTTTTTAGTTTAGTGGATTTACATACTGAGCATTCCAAATAATTTTCACAATTTTTTATTTTGACACCTTCTGCGTGTTCAGTCATTTTTTGTACTACAGGAAAACTTGCATGTCCTAACTTCCTATGCAAGATGTGAGCACACTCATCATGAATTGGTTTACCTATTCTTGGTTTCTTCTCATTGTGTGTATTTGCGTGATCATGAGATATTTTACATTCATCATTGTCACTGTTACTAACATTTTCATCATCTGCCTCAATACAATCTTCCATATTTGAATCAATGTTATGTAACCATCTTTCTTTTGTTATTAGATAGGGTAGGCCTCCTTTAATCATCACAGTGCCTACATTTGTTTTGTCCTTCTCTAAAGTTGCTTTCCCCTTTGAGAAAACTATATTGATGTCAGAATCTCTGCTTAGTTTTATGGCACTTAGTATGTTATGAGGTATTTCTGGAATTAACAATACCCCCTCTATTTTTCCTAGGCCAGGCAAGGTCACATTTCCTCTGCCTAATACTTGAACCTTTTCTTGATTAGCTACCTTTATTACAAATTTATCTTCTGTAAATGAAGACAATATATTTTTGTTATTAGTGGTGTGGTTGGTTGCCCCAGAATCAATAAGCCAATTATTGTTCTCATTTTGTTGTGTTTTAGTGCTGTCTTGTTTATTTAGTCCATTCAGTGAACCAGATTTTCTCTCTTTTGAATTTTCTCTACTCCCTCTACTATCTCTGTAATTTGGTGGGCTTCTATATTTATGTCTATCTGTGGAAGACTGTCTATAATTGTATTTGCTCCTATACTCTGACCTATGTCTCTCCTTTGGGATTTTGGGACAGTCTCTTCTATTGTGTTCCCTGGACCCACAATTATGGCATTTAAAAGCTTCATTGTATTTTTCCTGGAAAGCTACTTTCCTAAAAGATTTGTGTTCTGTGTGATTGCTGGAATGATTTTTTCTTGAATTGTCTTCTGCTATCAATTTGTTAGATAGACTTTCTATGGATAAATATCCTAGATTGATGGTGTCTAAGTGTGACATAAAACTATCCCATGATGAATCAAGTGAATTGATAATAACACTTTTCATTGTTTGATCTGAAATCACTTCCCCCCTCAAATGCAGCTCAGCTCTTATTTTGTTTAGAGATATCAAATGCTCACTTATGGAAACCCCTGGTTTTACTCTGGAAGAAAAGAGATCCTTAGACATTCTTGTAGTGGTAGCTACACTATCGCTGTGAAACAGATTAAACATGCATTGAATTATTTCTGAAACAGTTAGGTTTGTTTTGATGCTATGATACATTGCAGGAGACACGCTAGATATTATTAAGAAAAATGCTCTATGATGTAAACAATCTATTTTTAAAGTCCAAGGTCTTCTTGGAGGACTAGTGATAAAGAATAGTAAATTTTCTTTCATAAAGACAACCTGGAGCTGTTGATACCATTCTTGCAAATTAATGCCATCAACTCTAAGTTTTGGGAAGTCACTGGGTAAGTTTCCCACATTATTTTGTCCATTACTTACAACCTGAGGTAGTCCGTGGTCTCGCAAGTGCAGGAAATTGCAAAACGGCATGGGGATGCTCGCAACGAGTCTGCGCGGTTCTCTGGCCAGTTCAAGTCTTTCCGGACCGTCTACGTAGTTTCGCACATGCGCGTTGCTCATTTCTTCTTTGACGTCGTCGTGGAAGGTTCTCTCCATTGCAGCTCGCTCGCTCCGCTCCTCTTCAGACGAGTCGGTTTCTGGCTCGGTTTTAGGAGTTTTGATGGCGGCGACTGCTCTTTTCTTTCTTTTGTGTGCGTTGATACTTGATCCGGTCTGCGGTGTAGGGCGGAATCGACATGGCTCTCTGGGCTCGGGCGTCGTCGCTCTCGAAGTCAGGATGGGAGCGTGCAGGTCTTGAGTTATCGGCTTGTTCTCTAGCTTCTTCGTTGTCGCTTTGGAAATTTTTAATTTTGGCCCAAATGCAGCAAAAAGCGTCTTCATTGCTGACTTTACTTGGGATTTCGTTAAGTCGTCTTCGCTTTCTGATTCTGGTTCTTCTGTAGAGTTTGAATCTTCCTTTTCGCTTTCGTTGTCTGATAACGTTTTTCGCGCCAGAAATTTTGAACTGGGCATTTTGATTGGCTCTGCTTCGCTTACTTTGGAGGCTTGTTGGAACCAAGATGGCTGCCATTCAAAATTTCGCGCGGGATCACATCTTTTCTTTTTCATAACGACTTTCTCTGTAGTCATATCACTCACAGTTTTTTGGTCTTTGGGTTTCTCTTTAGCAATGTTTTTCTCTCTCGCTGCTCCGCTGTTTTTCAGCATTTCTTGGAGATTCGCGATGAGGCTTTCATCATTCTTCTGGCTTTTTAATAGTTTTAATATCTCTGACCTGAGTTCGTTATTTTCTATTTCGATTTCCTCCTGGTCATTATTTTCATTTATTAGTTCTTCTTCTTCAGTGGTGTATTCTTCGGATTCTCTCGAAATCGCGTTTGTGGATTCGTTGATTATTTCTTTGCTGTAGGCCCTGGTGTTGGGCCTATCTTTCTTAGACATCTTTAAGTATTTATTGAGTCAATTAACCATCCTCTGCTACCAGCTTGTTGCAATATTTTCAGGATCAGACTCAATAATGATAATAAGAGTTAGAGGTTTAAATATATTTCTCTTTAATTATAACAGGCATTCTATATTCACTGAATATTCACAGATAGAAGCAAGGAAAATGGTGAAGGTGGCTCCTTATATATACAAGGGGTGGAGCCAAGAATGGGAGTGGTGAATTATGAATACATTAGGAACCAAAGAATAAGTTAACCCCCGATGTCCCATATATACATTATTTACACATTAGGGAATAAGGCATTTACATCTCACAGCCCCTTTTACAATTCTGTACCTACGTCAAATACCGTTTGTCATCTCAGCACTTTGGCATGGAAGAGGCACTTCTGTCTTGACCAAAGATTTGGATTTCTAATATTTGAGTTTTATCCCAATATCGAATCTTAGCCTGACTCATAACTGTTGCAGAGAGTGGCTGCACCAAATGTTTCTTTATATTTATTTGCATCAGAAGCTTCACAATTAGAATAAGGCATAACATATGACATAAAATTTAGGAAGGAAGGAAGGAAGGAAGGAAGGAAGGAAGGAAGGAAGGAAGGAGGGAGGGAGGGAGGGAGGGAAGGAAGGAAGGAAGGAAGGAAGGAAGGAAGGAAGGAAGGAAGGAAGGAAGGAAGGAAGGAAGGAAGGTGTCAGGCCTGGGAGCCCTCTTCTACACTAGGCCTTCAGATCTGCCACATTTACTACTGTGGAAAACTGGGAGAGGGGATTGTATGGGTGACATATAGTCATAATAACATTCCTTTCTCAAGAAGTCAAGGACAACTTGCCCTGCATTTGGAAGGCTGGACTTGGGAGGCATCTCCAGTTGGGATGATGCTTGATTGGACCATGTGATGGACTTGTGGGTGTTAGACAAGGACTTGAACTTTTCTTTGGGTGGGGAAAACCTGGAAGCTTTCAGATTCGAGTTTTCCCAGATGTGCCAATATGACATCTCTAATAAAATGTAGCTTTGAGGAACTTCAAGCCTCGGAGTTTTATTTTGTTGGGGGTGTCACTTGGAACCCTGACATAAGGGAGGGAGGGAGGGAGGGAGGAAGGAAGGAAGGAAAGAAGGAAAGAAGGAAGGAAGGAAGGAAGGAAGGAAGGAAGGAAGGAAGGAATAAAATCAACCACTCCATCACCCAGGAAGAAGAGGAAGAAGAGGAAGAAGAGGAGGAAGAGGAGGAGCAAGAACCTCTGAACTCTCATAAAAAAAACTCTAAACAATGTGAAGAAACAACAATGACCTGACCCAACAGAAGTCACTACAAATGATAAAGGAAAAAAAAAAAAGGAAGTACCAGCCCCATCAATAAATGACATGACTTCCTACTTTCATCAGCACCAACCAGACCAAAGCAGCATGTGCACAGAGAAGCTCAGAGAATACAGACACAGAAGACCTGAGGTTTCGGTTGGGAGGTGTCTCCTTCCTATATCACTGTGTCTTGTACAGCACAGAAGTAGCTTCCTGAATCCTGAAGCTGAGCTGTAGGGCGATGCAGCTGGCTTTCTTTCCCCTTCTCCAAATACTTTGCCACAAAACCTTTATCATTCTGGGTTCCTTGAGAAGATATGGATACGATGAGAGATGGAGGCACTCCAGGCAGCTGTTGGTACCAAAAATAGGGACGGTACTGGATGGAGTAGTTGCACTTCAGGGTGAAAGAGCCTCCTTCTTCAACTTCCAGCTTTGCAGGTGTTTGGATCACTTGGGCATCCAAGTTGGAGACTGAGAAGAAAAGGAAAGGAAAGGAAAGGAAAGGAAAGGAAAGGAAAGGAAAGGAAAGAAAAGAAAAGAAAAAAAAAAGAAAAGAAAAGAAAAGAAAAGAAAAGAAAAGAAAAGAAAAGAAAAGAAAAGAAAAGAAAAGAAAAGAAAAGAAAAGAAAAGGATTATTTCCTTGGGAAGAAAGCCACCAAGCTCAGAGAGCACTAAGGTCTCCCTAATTCTTTGCTTTGCCACAATTTGGGCTAGGACTATTTCTGTTTCCCCCAAAATAAGACATCCCCTGATAATAAGCCCAATCAGGCTTTTGAGTGCATGGCAATAAAGCCAAGCACTTATTTCAGCATTCAAAAAAAAAATATAAGACAGGGTCTTATTTTCGGGGAAACATGGTAGGAACAGCTCTCATCTTCTTTCCAAGAGAGACAGCTCGATTAAGTGACTAAGGAACAAGACTAGAAGCCATGAGAAGGTAGGTTCTAGTCCTTCTTTAGCATGAAATCTGAACGGAGCACTTTTTTCAGCCCAACCCAACTCCCAGGATCGATTTTATCAGGACAATAGGAGGTGGAAACATAATCTCCACTTCCACAAGCGGTACAGAATAAAACTCAAATAGAAATCTCATCCCAATTCTTGGACCATTTGCACTTACACAGAATGAATAATCCAATGAGAAGTGTCCTCCACTGAGCTTTCCAAGTTCTTGAGAACATTCTAAAGGTATCCATGCTTCGGCTGGAGTCTCACCCATCCAGGAGAAACATGGAAGGCAACAATGCAGATTCTCCTTTCTCAAACTGAGTCACTTTCTCTCTTTTCAAGGCTGCTGTTTGCTGTTTTCTAACGATTAAAAAAAAAAAAAAAGACTTTATGGTTAACCAAGCCTAGAGGAAGAAAAAAACACCTCTGCCTGTAACCAAACCTCCCTCTGTTAGGGATGAAAGCGAAATGAGTGCCATCTAGTGAGGAAACTACAAATACTCAAGAAATAGCTTTGAAGAGTTCCTGATGGCAAAACCGTTGCAGAAAGTGGCTGCACCAAATGTTTGTTTCTATTTATTTGCATCAGAAACAGTGGTGGGTTTCATTTTTTTTTACTACCGGTTCTGTGGGTGTGGCTTAGTGGGCATGGCATGTCTTGGTGGGCGTGTCTTGGTGAGTGTGGCAAGGGAAGGATACTGTAAAATCTCCATTCCCACCCCAATCCAGGGGAAGGTTACTGCAAAATCTCCATTTCCTCCCAGTCAGGTGGGACTTGGAAGGTAGAGAATAGATGGGGTGGGACCAGTCAGAATTTTTACTACTGGTTCTCTGAACTACTCAAAATTTCCGCTCCTAGTTCTCCAGAATTGGTCAGAACCTGCTGAAACCCACCTCTGGTCAGTAGCCTCGCAATTAAAATAAAGCATAACATGCAACATAAAAATTAGAATATAAAATACAAGATTAAACTATTGTACAAGCTAAACAGATCTTGCCTAGAAACTAGCAACATTTG
This sequence comes from Pituophis catenifer annectens, assembly GCF_029215685.1. NCBI lineage: Eukaryota > Metazoa > Chordata > Lepidosauria > Squamata > Colubridae > Pituophis > Pituophis catenifer. The sequence continues at coordinate 12,385,586 of NW_027256895.1, forward strand.
TGTTCTGTCAAACTTCCATGAGGTCCCCAAGTGTGCACTGATCAGGACACAAAAGGCAGGTATACATATGTCTTGTTGTCTTCATGTCACCACAATTGCAAAGGGCAGAAGCCACCGGATAGCCCCATCTTTTCAGAGTATCTCTGGATCTTCTTGTAGCACCAAATGATTTTCGCTGGTCTGATTTGGTTCCACCTAAACTGGATCAGCCCATCTTGGATGAGACCAAATATAAATTTGCAGGAAATAAATTAAACTGGCAGATATTTAAAAAAAAAATCTGTGTGTTTTCTTTAACACTCTTCTTTATTACATCTTTTAAAATAATTCACTTTGTAATCAGAAAGAGTCAAATTCAAGAGGAAGATAACATGACTTTTAGGAAACGCTAACTTCCTTCATGGTTCCATTTTTCTGAAAACAAGCATTCATGAATTTCCTTCTGAGAAAGAATGCTATCAAATTTTACCTCTGGAATACATTTCATAAACTCTTCAGTGTCCAATGCCCAGATTGTTTAGGAAGGGCAGATCATTTAAAGCAATTATACATACCCTGTTTTCCCCAAAATAAGACATCTCCTGATAATAAGCCTAATCAGGCTTTTGCGCACATGGCAATAAGGCCAAGCGCTTATTTCAGGGTTCAAAAAAAAAAATATAAGACAGGGTCTTATTTTCGGAGAAACATGGTAGGATTTGTAGATAAATATTTAGCCTTTCCTAATAGGGGACAATACAGAGTCCATCATTCTCAATAATTCTTCCATTATTAATAGCTCTGACATGGATCATGGGGAATTAAGATGCTGTAGCCCAACCCATCTTGGGTGAGATTCAACAAAAGCAGGTTGTGTTAGAACTTTAGATAACCTCATCTGATTCTCATTGACCGTTACTGTAAGATAATTGTGTTGAGTTCTTTGCAAAGGTTATAAAACTCATAAAAAATATAAGCAATGTACAGAAACAGCAGTCACCTGACCGAATGGAGGCCACTTCAAATGTTGATACAAGAAAGAAAGTAAGGCAGGAAGGCAGGAAGGCGGGAAGGCAGGAAGGTGGGAAGGCGGGAAGGCAGGCAGGAAGGAAGGCAGGAAGACAGGAAGACAGGAAGGCAGCAAGGTAGGAAGGCAGGAAGGCAGGAAGGCAGGAAGGCAGGAAGGCAGGAAGACAGGAAGGCAGGAAAGCTGGCAGGAAGGAAGGCAGGAAGGCAGGAAGACAGGAAGGCAGGAAGGTAGGAAGGTAGGAAGAAATAGAACCAGGGGTGGGTTCTACTTACCTTTATTACCAGTTTGCAGTGGGGCCATGCGCACGTGATTGCTTTGCTTGCTCACACACGCATGCACTCTTCTGCACATGTGCAGAAGTGTTTTGATGATGTCGGGGTCAGTGGGCGGAGCCTCCTGCCAGTTTTACTACCGGTTCTATAGAACTGGTGCGAACCGGAGGCAACCCACCGCTGAATAGAACTATCTCATCTCCCAGGAAGGAGGTGGTGGTGGAGGAGGAGGAGGAGGAGGAGGAGGAGGAGGAGGAGGAGGAGGAGGAGGAGGAGTGGGAAGAGGAGGAGCAAGAACCTCTGGACTCACATAAAAAAAGCTTTTAGCAATGTGAAGAAACAACAGTGACCTGATTCAATGGAAGATACCAGAAATGATAAAGAAAAAAAAATAAAAAGTACCAGCCCCATCAATAAATGAGAGACTTTTTATTTTCATCAGCATCAACCAAAGCAAAGGAACGTGTGCATCAGAGAAGCACAAAGAATACACATCCAGAAGAACTGAGTGTCAGATGTAAATGCCTTATTCTCTATTGTGTAAATAATGTATATATGGGACATCAGGGGTTAACTTATTCTTTGGATTTTAATGTATTCATAATTTACCACTCCCATTCCTGGCTCCACCCCTTGTATATATAAGGAGCCACCCTCACCATTTTCTTTGCTTCTATCTTGAATATTCAGCGAATATAGAATGCCTATTATTATTAAAGAGAAATATATTTAAATCTCTAATTCTTATTATCTTTATTGAGTCTGATCCTGAAAATATTGCAACAAGCTGGTAGCAGAGGATGGTTAATTGACTCAATAAATAATTAAAAATGTCTAAGAAAGATAGGCCCAACACCAGGGCCTACAGCAAGGAAATAGAAACTGAACAAGAGATGATCAACGAATCCACTAACGCGATTTCGAGAGAATCCGAAGAATACACCACTGAAGAAGAAGAACTGATAAATGAAAATAATGACCAGGAAGAAATCGAAATAGAAAATAACGAACTCAGGTCAGAGATATTGAAGATACTAAAAAGCCAGAAGAACGATGAAAGCCTCATCGCGAACCTCCAAGAAATGCTGAAGAACAACGGAGCAGCGAGAGAGAAAAACGTCGTTAAAGAAAAACCCAAAGATCAAAAAACTGTGAGTGAAATGAATACTGAGAAAGTCGTTGTGAAAAAGAAAAGATGTGATCCCGCGCGAAATTTTGAATGGCAGCCATCTTGGCTTCAACGAACTTCAAAAGAGAGTGAAGCAGAGCCAATCAAAACGCTCAGTTCAAAATTTCTGGCGCGAAAAACGCTATCAGACGACGAAAGTGAAAAAGAAGACTCAAACTCTTCAGAAGAACCAGAATCAGAAAGTGAAGACGATTTAACAAAGTCTCAAGTAAAGTCAGCAATGAAAACGCTTTTTGCCGCTTTTGGGCCAAGATTGAAAATTTCCAAGGCACCAACGAAGAAGCAAGAGATCAAACCGACAACTCGAGACCTGCACGCTCCCATCCTGACTTCGAAGGCGACGACACCTGAGCCCAGAGAGCCATGCCGATTCCGTCCTACACCGCAGACCGGATCAAGTGCCAACGCACACGAAAGAAAGAGAAGAGCTGTCGCCACCACCAGAACCCCTAAAACCGAACCAGAGACCGACTCATCTGAAGAGGAGCGGAACGAGAGAGCTGAAATGGAGAGAACCTTCCACGACGACGCCAAGGAAGAAATGAGCAACGCGCATGTGCAAAGCTACGTAGACGGCCCCGAAAGACTTGAACTGGCCAGAGAACCGCGCAGACTCGTTGCGAGCATCCCCATGCCGTTCTGTAATTTCCTGCACTTGCGAGACCACGGACTGCCTCAGGTTGTAAGTAATGGACAAAATAATGTGGGGAACTTACCCAGTGACTTCCCAAAACTTAGAATTGATGGCATTAATTTACAAGAGTGGTATCAACAACTTCAGGTTGTCTTTATGAAAGAAAATTTACTATTCTTTATAACTAGTCCTCCAAGAAGACCTTGGACTTTAAAAATAGATTGTTTACATCATAGAGCATTTTTCATAATAATATCTAGCGTGTCTCCCGCAATGTATCATAGCATCAAATCAAACCTAACTGTGTCAGAAATAATTCAATGCATGTTTAATCTATTTCACAGCGATAGCGTAGCTACAACTACAAGAATGTCTAAGGATTTCTTTTCTTCTAGAGTGAAACCAGGGGTTTCTATAAGTGAGCATTTGATATCTCTAAACAAAATAAGAGCTGAGCTGCAATTGAGGGGGGAAGTGATTTCAGATCAAACAATGAAAAGTGTTATTATCAATTCACTTGATTCATCATGGGATAGCTTTATGTCACACTTAGATACTATTAATTTAGGATATTTAACCATAGAAAGTCTATCTAACAAATTGATAGCAGAAGACAATTCAAGAAAAAATCGTTCCAGTAATCAAACAGAACACAAATCTTTTAGGAAAGTAGCTTTCCAAGAAAAATATAATGAAGCCTTTAGATGCCACAATTGTGGATCCAGGGAACACAGTAGAAGAGACTGTCCCAAAGTCTCAAGGGAGAGACATAGGCCAGAATATAGGAGCAAATACAATTATAGACAGTCTTCCACAGATAGACACAAATATAGAAGCCCACCAAATTACAGAGAAAGTAGAGGGGGTAGAGAAAATTCAAAAGAGAGAAAATCTGGGTCACTAAATGGACTAAACAAACAAGAAAGCACCAAAACACAACAAAATGAGAACAATAATTGGCTTATTGATTCTGGTGCAACCAATCACACCACTAACAACAAAAGTATATTATCTTCATTTACAGAAGATAAGTTTGTGATAAAGGTAGCTAATCAAGAAAAGGTTCAAGTATTAGGCAGAGGAAATGTGACCTTGCCTGGTTTAGGTAAAATAGAGGGGGTATTATTAATCCCAGAAATACCTCATAACATACTAAGTGCTATAAAACTAAGCAGAGATTCTGACATCAATATAGTTTTCTCAAAGGGGAAAGCAACTTTAGAGAAGGACAAAACAAATATAGGCACTGTGATGATAAAAGGAGGTCTACCCTATCTGATAACAAAAGAAAGATGGTTACATAACATTGATTCAAATATGGAAGATTGTATTGAAGCAGATGATGAAAATGTTAGTAACAGTGACAATGATGAATGTAAAATACCTCATGATCACAAAAATACACACAATGAGAAGAAACCAAAAATAGGTAAACCAATTCATGATGAGTGTGCTCACATCTTACATAGGAAGTTAGGACATGCAAGCTTTCCTGTAGTTCAAAAAATGACTGAACACGCAGAAGGTGTCAAAATAAAAAATTGTGATAATTATTTGGAATGCTCAGTATGTAAATCCACCAAACTAAAAACCAGTCCCAGACCAAAAAAATCTAACAGATCAACTAACAATATTTTTGACTTAGTACATATGGATTTAGTTGGTCCATTAACTCCATCAATTACCTATAGGAAACGTTACTTTCTAACAATAGTGGATGATTATAGTCGCTATGGTTTTGTTTACACATTAAAGCACAAGGATGAAACCTTTCAGAAATTTAAGGAATTCTACAAACGCATAGAAACACAACATAATATCAAAATAAAACAAATTATGACAGATAGGGGATGTGAATTCATGTCTAAAGAATTCTCCCAATGGTTAAAGGATAGGGGAATGCTACATTTCACGTCCAATCCATTTTCTGCGTTTCAAAACGGGATTGCAGAGAGAAAGAATTCCACACTACAAACCATGATTAGATGCACATTAGAGGATGCTGGTTTAGGCAAACAATTCTGGTCAGAAGCCCTACATTATTCAAATTACACTCAAAATAGAACCTGGTCCAGTATTGTGAATAAGACACCGTATGAGGTGATGTACAATAGGAAACCTAAATTAGCACACATGCACATATTTGGAGTCACTGCAGATGTGCACATACCTAAGCAGTTGAGGAGAAAGGGAGAAAACGTATCCAGAAGATTAAGATTTATGGGATATGAAACTGGAACCAAAGGGTACAGATTCATTGATAATAATAACAAATTTATAGTCTCCAGAACAGCTGTGTTCCATGAGCAGGCCAATTGGTCTAAACTGCACCTTAATGAAATATTTCCAAATAAATGCAAAGATACGATATCTTGCGAGGAAGGGACAATAGAAAATCAAAACATTAACAAAAATAAGAACAAAACCAAAACTTGGACAAATAGTCAGCATAAAATAAAGACAGACACATTAACAAAAAAGGAAGCTAGATATTTGCACGACAACCATAGCAAACCTGAAAGAGCTATTAGAAACAATAGAAATCAAATACCAAGTAAATACAAAGATTACATAATGCATATGAATGGAGAACAAATAACACCTAATACATATGAGGAAGTATTAAAACTCCCTCGTGAAGAAAGAGAAAAATGGGAACTAGCTATGAAAAAAGAGATGGAAAGTTTGCAAGGATTAAATGTATTCACTCCTGCGATCGCACCTAAGGATAAAACAATTATAGGTACCAGGTGGATTTATAAAATTAAGAACCTAGAAGGAGGCAATACTTTATACAAGGCTAGACTAGTTGCACAAGGTTATGCACAAAAATATCCAGAAGACTATACTGACACATACTCCCCCACGGTGAGGACAGAGAGTGTTAAAACAGCTCTAGTAGTAGCATCTGCACTCAATCTGGACGTATTTCAATATGACATACAGACTGCGTATTTACACGCAAAACTAGATAAGGAAATATATGTAAGAGCACCACATAGTCAATACACTAATAAGAATGAAATTTGGTTATTAAATAAGAGTCTATACGGATTAAAGCAATCTGGCAAGAGATGGTACGATTGCTTGGTAAAAGTACTAAAGACCATGGATTTCAACGCTACCACTGCTGATAACTGTTTCTTTGTAAAAAAGAGTGATGATCACATTGAATTTGTATTAATTTATGTGGATGATATTTTATATATAGGAAAACACAAAGAGAGCAGAGAAATCTTTGTAAATAAGTTAAACGAACATTTCTCGTTGAAATCTCTAGGTAAAGTGAATAAATACCTTGGTGTACAAATTAACAAAACTAGAAGGGGATTCAAACTTACTCAGAAAGATAAGATCATTGAACTTCTAAACAAATGTAATTTAAACAATGCCAAAACCTGTGACACTCCTATGCAAACTGATTTCCTTAGAAACACTGATGAGTCTTCCCCTGAATTTAAAGATAATACATTTTACAGATCAGTTATAGGCTCACTCCTTTATATATCTAATTGGACCAGACCAGATATTGCATTACCTCTCAATTTATTGTCAAGATATGTTAGCAAACCAACCATGTATCATTGGGAAGCTGTCAAAAGAATTCTAAGATATTTGAAAAGTACATTAGATTTTTGTTTAGTATTAGAACCTAATAATGACAAAGAACCAAAAATTACCTGTTATGCGGATGCAGATTGGGCTGGTGATACATCATGCAGAAAGAGTACTTCTGGTTATATTTTTCTATTGAATGATTGTCCAGTTTACTGGTACACTGGTAAACAAGAACTGGTAGCCACTTCAACCACAGAAGCGGAATATGTTTGTTTATCCAAAGCTGCAAATAACCTTGTATGGTTCAATGACTTGATCTCAGATGTTTGGAAAAAACCTGCATTACCTTTTGTTGTGCATGAAGATAATAAAGCAGCCATTGAAATATCCAGATCCGATGCCATTGGACAAAGGTCCAGGCATATTGATATAAAATTTAAGCACGTGAGACAATTATCTCAAGATGGGTTCATCAAAGCAATACATTGTGATACTTCTGAACAATTAGCTGACATATTAACGAAGCCTTTACCTTCTAAACAGCACAAATATTTAACTTCTAAATTGTATGTATTATATTGTCCTGAATCTGAATGTAATTGGTGTTGTATAGCGAACCGGCATTTAGAGGGGGATTTGTCAGATGTAAATGCCTTATTCTCTATTGTGTAAATAATGTATATATGGGACATCAGGGGTTAACTTATTCTTTGGATTTTAATGTATTCATAATTTACCACTCCCATTCCTGGCTCCACCCCTTGTATATATAAGGAGCCACCCTCACCATTTTCTTTGCTTCTATCTTGAATATTCAGCGAATATAGAATGCCTATTATTATTAAAGAGAAATATATTTAAATCTCTAATTCTTATTATCTTTATTGAGTCTGATCCTGAAAATATTGCAACACTGAGGTTTCGGTTGGGAGGTGTCTCCTTCCTACATCACTGTGTCTTGTACAGCACAGAAGTAGCTTCCTGAATCTTGAAGCTGAGCTGTACGGCGATCCAGCTGACTTTCTCTCCCCTTCTCCAAGTACTTCGCCACAAAACCTTTATCATTCTGGGTTCCTTGAGAATGTATAGATAGGATGAGAGATGGAGGTGTTCCAGGCAGCTGTTGGTACCAAAAATAGGGCTGGTACTGGATGGAGGAGTTGCACTTCAGAGTGAAAGAGCCTCCTTCTTGAACTTCCAGCTTTGCAGGTGCTTGGATCACTTGGGCATCCAAGCTGCAGACTGAGAAGAAAAGAAAAGAAAAGAAGAAAAGAAAAGGATGATTTCCCCAGAAAGAAAGCCACCAAGCTCAGAGAGCACCAAGGTCTCCCTTATTCCTTGCTTTGCCGGGATTCGTGATAGGACTTCCCTGTTTCCCCCAAAATAAGACATCCCGTGATAATAAGCCCAATCGGGCTTTTGAGTGCATGGCAATAAGGCCAAGCGCTTATTTCAGGGTTAAAAAAAAATATAAAACAGGGTCTTATTTTCGGGGAAACACGGTAGGAACAGCTCTCATCTTCTTTCCAAGAGAGACAGTTGGATTAAGTGACTAAGGAACAAGACTAGAATTCAGGAGAAGGTACGTTCTAATCCTTCTTTAGCATGAAATCTGAATGGAGCACTTTTTTCAGCCCAACCCAACTCCCAGGATTGGTGTTATGAGGAAAATAGGAGGTGGGAACATTATCCATGCTTCCCTGAGCTGTAGAAAATAAAGCTCAAATAGAAATCTCATCCTCATTCTTGGGACATTTTCACTTACCCAGAAGAAATAATCCAATGAGAAGTGTCCTCCACTGAGCTTTCCAAGTTCTTGAGAACATTCTAAAGGTATCCATGCTTTGGCTGGAGTTCACCTATCCAGGAGAAATAGGGAAGGCAACGATGCAGCTTCTCCTTTCTCAAACCGAGTCACTTTCTCTCTTTTCAAGGCTGCTGTTTGCTTTCTCCATCTAATGAATTTTAAAAGGGGCCTTGTGGTTAAAAGAGGGAAGAAAAAAACATCTTCAGCTGTAAACTAAACCTCCCTCTGTAAAGGAATGAAAGCAAAATGAGTGCCATCTAGTGAGAAAACTACAAATAGTCATAATTTACATTGGAAGAGCTAATGAGAACCTACCTGTTGTAGAAAGTGGCAGCACCAAATAACTTTGGCTGATCTGGTTTGGCACCACCAAATAATACGTCAGATCTGCCCAACTTGGATGAGACCACGTCGAAATTTGCAGGATTTAAGTTTAACTGGCAGATATTTTTTTTAACACTACAGCAAAGAATAGAGTAGAGTAGAGTAGAGTAGAGTAGAGTAGAATAGAATAGAATAGAATAGAATAGAATAGAATAGAATAGAATAGAATAGAATAGAATAGAATAGAATAGAATAGAATAGAATAGAATAGAATAGAATAGAATTTTATTGGCCAAGTATGATTGGACACACAAGGAATTTGTCTTTGGTGCGTACGCTCTCAGTGTACATAAAAGAAAAGATACATTCATCAAGAATCATAAGGTAAAACACCTAATGATACTCATAGGGAACAAATAAGCAATCAAATCATATTAGGAAACAGTCAATATAAATCGTAAGGATACCAGCAACAAGGTTACAGTCATTTAGTCATAAGTGGGAGGAGATGGGTGATAGGAATGATGACAAGATTAAATAATCATTCACTTTGAAATCAAAAAGAGTCCAATTCAAGAGGAAGACAATATGACTTTTAGGAAAAGACCACATACTCCATGGTTCTATTTTTCTCAAACTAAGCATCCCTGAATTCTTTTCTGAGGAAGAATGCTGTCAAATTGCCCCTACAGAATATAGTTCATAAAATCCTCAATGTCCAATGTCCAGATTGTTTAGGAAGGGGAGACCCTTTAAAGTAGTGGTGAAATTCATTTTTTTTTACTACCAGTTCTGTGGGCGTGGCTTGGTGTGGTGTGGTGTGGCTTGGTGGGCATGGCTTGGGAAGGATACTGCAAAATCTCCATTCGCACCCCACTCCAGGGGAAGGATACTGCAAAATCATCATTCCCTCCCCACTCCTGGGGGAAGGATATTGCAAAATCTCCATTCCCTCCCCACTCTGGGGCCAGCCAGAGGTGGTATTTGCCGGTTCTCCGAACTACTCAAAATTTCTGCTACCGGTTCTCCAGAACCTGTCAGAACCTGCTGGATTTCACCCCTGCTTAGTAATTGTAGATAAGTACTCGCAGAGTGCATTATTCTCAATAATTCTTCAATTATTATTAGCTCCAACATGGCTAGTGGGGAATTAAGAAGCTGTAGACCAACCTATCTTGAGTGGGACTCAACAAAAGCAAGTTCTGTTAGAACTTTAGACAATGTCATCTGATTTTCATTGGCCCCTACTATAAGATAATTGTATTGAGTTCTTTGCAAGAGTTATAAACCTCTTGGCTCTCAAAAACCTCTAAGCAATGAGAAGAAACAAAAGTGTCGTGACCAAATGGAAGACACTTCAAATGATAATGGACACTTCAAATGGCTGATGGCGCCCAGGATGAGGGCGTTCTCAGTGAGCGCACTGACCCTCTGGAATGCCTTACCCACTCAGCTCCGAACGGCTCCCGACCTTCGCTCCTTCCGCAAGGACCTAAAGATGTGGCTTTTTAAACAACTCATCTGATCTGCGGGGTGTTTTTAATTGGTTTTAATATGGGTTTTAAATTGTGGGATTTTAATTATGCTAAATTAATTATATTTTTTTTAATTGTTCTTCGGTTTTTAACCTTTTGTGAGCCGCCCCGAGTCCTTCGGGAGAAGGGCGGCATATAAATTTAACTAAATAAATAAATAAAGGGAAAAAAACCCAGAAAGTACCAGCCCCATCAATAAAGGACATGACTTCCCACTATTCGTAGGTTTATTTATTTATTTATTATCAAATCAAATATCAGATTAATCCCAGGGACAATGTTTTGGGGTGATGAATAAGGATGTAGCTTCTATCCAGAAGGAACCCCAATGTATTTGAGCTTTGCAAACGGTGGGAATGCCAATCTTACATCTGTCTCTTTTTCCTCCACATTGCAACACCATGAATGTTTCTTTTTCACTTTACGATTGACACGAATGCAGTGGTACACACACACGGCTTGTTCTGGGTCAGCAGCAGAGGTGGGTTTCAGCAGGTTCTGACCAGTTCTGGAAAACTGGTAGCAGAAATTTTGAGTAGTTTGGAGAACCGGTAGTAAAAATTCTGACTGGCCTCACCCCCATCAACTCTCTGCCTCCCAAGTCCCAGCTGATCGGGAGAAAATGGGGATTTTGCAGTAACCTTCCCCTGCCATGCCTACCAAGCCATGCCCACCAAGCCATGCCATGCCACGCCCATCAAGCCACACCCACAGAACCGGTAGTAAAATTTTTTGAAACCCATCAGGTCAGCAGGTCCAACTCTGCATCCCAATTCCCCAGCACAAAATTGTTCTGTCTTTGAGGGTTTTCGTACAAGCAGTAGGTGCCTCTGTATGCCTCTGATCTTGGGTTCCATATAAATAGACTGCAGAATCTTTCATCTGCACCTTTGCGATGCTGAAATGACTTGTTGTGGTCCGCCAGCAGCCTGCGGACCTGGCAGCGGAGTCGGACAGCGATGAGGCTGAGGAAGAACATGGGCCAGTCCTAGAGGCTGGGGAAAATCCAGATGAGGGCTCTGTGTCAGAGGCAGAGATGGGGCCAGGGCCATCAGGGAGTGAGGTGCGGACTCCAGAACCTCCAGAGACTGATAGGAGTGAGGCAGAGGAACAGGAGGAGCCTGTTCCTCATGCATGCATGAGAAAAGCTGCCAGAAGGCAAGAGCAGCTCAAGGAAAGAGGACAACTCGGGAGTAGGGCCAAGAGATGATTGGCCCCTCCCATAAGGCTTAAAACAGACCAGCAATGGCATTTGGGCTTTGCCAGAAAACAACATTGGTAGCTTTGTCTTCTTCTTCATCGACGTCTTGTATTTATTTTTGTATCTGTGACTTCTGAACGTTTGCCAAGAAAGGCCTTTGGCAGTTTGCCTAATTGGACCAAGGTTTCCGATAGGACTGAGGAATTTGTGTTGAGAGGAATTTGCTTTAATTTAGTTGAACGACGCTGGGAATGAAGTAATTCTCAGCTGTTCGAATAAAGTTTGTTTGTTTTTTCACTGACTGATTTTCCTACTACTTACTTGGGCGTGGGTCACAACATGACTCTCCTTCTTCTGTTTGTTGAAAGAGGTACTGAAGTGTTCATGTGGAATACTTTGACTTGCCTTCCTGTTGATACTGTTGATACCAGGCTCACACATGGTCCATCTCTACATCCCCAATTCCCCAGCTGAGATTCATTTCCTCTTTGCAGAATTGTTCAGTCTTAGAGGTTTTTTTGTACAGGCAGCAGATGTCTTTGTGTTGCTGTGGATCTTGGGCCCCGCAGAAATAGACCACAGCATCTTTCATCTGTACTTTTGTGATGCTTAAATGACTCTCCTTCTCCTTCTTGTCAAAAGAGGCACTGAAGTGTTCGTGTGTCTTCAATCCCATCGATGTAACAGTTAGGAGAAATGCAGGGCCTACTCCTGGATATTGCCTGTACCAGTGCATGCTATAGACATTATTGGAGCTGAACTGACAGGAGATGGTGGAATCCTCTCCTTCTTTGATGACTTCCACAGGCTTCTGATCCATTCGGTCCTGGCATTGGACACCTGGAAGAGAAAGACACAGGGATCATTCAGTTATTGTGAGGAACCTTTGAACCAGGGGTGAAATCCAGCAGATTCTGACAGGTTCTGGAGAACCGGTAGCACAAATTTTGAGTAGTTCGGAAAACTGGCAAATGCCACCTCTGGCTGGCCCCAGAGGGCGGAGGGAATGGGGATTTTGCAGTATCATTTCCCTGGAGTGGGGTGGGAGTGGAGATTTTGCAGTATCCTTCCCTTGCCACACCCACCAAGCCACGCCCACAGAACCGGTAGTAAAAAATTTTGGATTTCACCACTGCTTTGAACCATCTCTCTGTCTTGGGCATTCTGCTGCAATTTTCAGATGATTTACAAAGGAATCAATATGGGAGAACAGGCGTAAGTTGAAAAATAATAATTTTTCAACTTATGCCTGTTTTATTTTTTGTTTTTAAAAAATAAAAATAATTTGTCTTTGGAGATTCTCAATCATCCAAGTCATGGTTGTCCCAAAGGTGCTTTTTCCAAAAATGTTTTACTTTTCATCAGTCAGTTAAAAACAAGATAAGCCATGATGATAAATCTATCTCAGCATCTACTTCTGTCCTACTATCGCTGCACCATTGAGAGTGTCCTGACATACGGCATTCTTGGAAGGTATGGGAGCAGCTCTGTAGCGGACAAAAAAGCTCTACAGAGAATCACTAAATCTTCCCAGAATATCATCGGAATATCAACTACCAGCCCTGAATGACATATTCAAATCTCGCTGTTTGAGAAAGTTGCATAACATTCTCAGAGACTCTTCCCATCCTACTTAACAATCTTTTTGGACTGTTGCCTTCTGGTAGAAGATACAGAACAATTAAAACTTGGACCACATGTCTTCTGAATAAGTTTTATCCCAGAGCTATAATTGCACTCAACAATATACTAAAGGGCCACCATCAGTGTGCTGTTGGACAGCATTACTTGGTCTGTTGTGTGGATGTTTGGATGGTTTAGGGGTCAGGAATTTGTGGTGGTGGGAGTGTGTTTGGGGATTGTTATGTGTGTTGGATCTGGTCTCTGGGTGTTAAATGAATTTTGTTATATGGGTATACTGTTTATACACGTACAATGACATACAATTATATATATATATATATATATACCTTTGGCCGTCCAAGCTAATTCAGATTTCATGGAATGTTTGGACCTTTTTCTTTGTCTCGGGCATTCTCCTGCCATTGGCAGATGCCTTACAAGGAAGCCAACAAGGGGAAAATATGTATCAGCTGAAAAATGTGCAGGTCTTTGGCTGTGATGCTTCAGCTCAGGGGTGAAATGTAAAATTTGTTACTACCGGTTCTGTGGGCGTGGCTTGGTGGGGGGGGAATAATGTGACTGGGTGGGCGTGGCCAATTTTTTTTTTAACTTTTCAAAGCATTTTTTTCTAATGCTTTGAAAAGCCTCTGACAATCAGACAACTCAACTGGGATCGTCAGAGAGGCATTTTTAAAAAAATATCTCTCTGCCGATCAGGCAACTCAGCTGGGATCGTCAGAGACTTTTCAAAGCATTTTTTTTTACCACCTCTTCGGCCAAGAGGTTGCAGAAAAAAATGCTTTGAAAAAGCCTCTGAGGATCCCAGCTGAGCTGCGGGATCATCAGAGGCTTTTTTTTTTTTAACTTTTAAAAGCATTTTTTCGTCGGAAGAGGTTGTAGAAAAAATGCTTTTAAAAGTAAAAAAAAAAAGCCTCTGATGATTGTGCGACTCAGCTGAGCATGGTGGGGGGGTGCAGGGATTTTTGCTACTGGTTCTCCGAACCACCCGCCGTCATCGCTACCGGATCGGGCGATCTGGTCCGAACCGGGAGCATTTCACCCCTGCTTCAGTTCATAGGGTTCTCCTGATCTTTCTTCAGAGAGCCAGCAATAGGCAGCCACATGTCTTCTCCTTGGTTTCCCTCAACCTTTGGTGACAACCATCAGGTGCCTTTTAAGCACTGTGCTCCCATGCGCAGAAATAGACAGCTGAATCCTTAAGTTGTGTGTTCTTCAGATACAAAGAGGTGGTTTTCTTAACTGTGTCCAGACTCATTTCAAAATTATCCTTTGCTTTGGTCTCCGATACAGTCAGTAACATCATGAATTCTGGTGGGGCTCCTGGATATTGCTTGTACCACTGAAGATTATACACCGTTCCCTGATAGGAGCACTTCAGCAGGATGGAGTCTCCTTCCTTAACAGATAGAAACTGGTGCTCCTGGGTGACAGTAGCTTGACCTGATACAACTGGAAGGGGAATGGAAATGTTAGGAAAAATGATGGAGGAAGAAAGGAAGGGAGGGGGGGAGGGAGGGAGGGAGGGAGAGAGGGAGGAAAGAAGGAAGGAAGGAAGGAAGGAAGGAAGGAAGGAAGGAAGGAAGGAAGGAAGGAAGGAAGGAAGGAAGGAAGGAAGGAAGGAAGGAAGGAAGGAAGGAATCCACCAAGTTTCTTTAGCTGATCCTTTAGAATTTCCCAAGGAGCAATTATTATTCAATGTTTGCTATCCTATGTTACATTATAAAAATGATCGAGGGAGGGAGGGAGGGAGGGAGGGAGGGTGGGAGGAAGGAAGGAAGGAAGGAAGGAAGGAAGGAAGGAAGGAAGGAAGGAAGGAAGGAAGGAAGGAAGGAAGGAATCCACCAAGTTTCTTTAGCTGACCCAAGGAGCAATTATTATTCAATGTTTGCTATCCTATGTTACATTATAAAAATGAGGGAGGGAGGGAGGAAAGAAGGAAGGAAGGAAGGAAGGAAGGAAGGAAGGAAGGAAGGAAGGAAGGAAGGAAGGAAGGAAGGAAGGAAGGAAGGAAGGAAGGAAGGGACTCCACCAAGACGTTTAGTTAGCAGATTCTTTAGCATTTTCAAAGGAGCCATTATCATTTAATGTTTGAAATTCTTCCTTTACACTCTTAAGTATTTAAAGAAATTAATTTTCTCATTGATTCTTTTGCAGATTTTCTTTGTATAACTTTTTTTTTAAAATTCAGCTCCTAAACTCACTTATTGAGGCATAAAGTAAGCCAAAGATAAATGAAGGAATAAGATGAAAAGGATACCTGTGCAGATGGCCAAGAGCAAGGCAACAATCCCGCTCCCCAGATCCCCCATTCTTCTTCCTTTCAGGCACGACAACTGTGTCACAACTCTGTCTCCAGAAACACAGGGAAGTGAGAACCCAGACACAGTTTTGTACTCAGACCTTCCGGGGACTGAAGATCTGCTCAGCTCTGCTTTGACTCACGTAGATCAAAGGAGGAACATACCACAAACCCAGAACATAAAAGCTTTGTCATATTCTTCAGCAAACAAGCTAAAATAGTTCTGTTGTTTTCTAACATGAACAATTCATGGCATAGAACGTATGTCAATATTTCAACCACCAATGAGAACTGTGATAATTGGTCAATAATAAAAAAAATCATAGTAAATTATCAGTGATGCATCCAATGAGAATCACTAAAGTGCAGGGGTGAAATCCAGCAGGTTCTGACAGGTTCTGGAGAACCGGCAGCGGAAATTTTGAGTAGTTCGGAGAACCGGCAAAAACCACCTCTGGCTGGCCCCAGAGTGGGGTGGGAATGGAGATTTTGCAGTATCCTTCCCCCAGGAGTGGAGAGGGAATGGGGATTTTGCAGTATCCTTCCCCTGGAGAGGGATGGGAATGGGGATTTTGCAGTATCCTTCCCCTTGGAGTGGGATGGGAATGGAGATTTTGCAGTATCCTTCCCCCTGGAATGGGATGGGAATGGAGATTTTGCAATATCCTTCCCCCTGGAATGGGATGGGAATGGAGATTTTGCAGTATCCTTCCCCCAGGAGTGGAGAGGGAATGGGGATTTTGCAGTATCTGTCCCCCAGGAGTGGAGAGGGAATGGGGATTTTGCAATATCCTTCCCCCAGGAGTGGAGAGGGAATGGGGATTTTGCAATATCCTTCCCCCAGGAGTGGAGAGGGAATGGGGATTTTGCAATATCCTTCCCCTGGAGTGGGATGGGAATGGAGATTTTGCAGTATCCTTCCCCTGCTACGCCCACCAAGCCACACCATGACCACCAAGCCATGGCCACAGAACCGGTAGTAATAAAAATTGGATTTCGCCACTGGGGCCGGGGCACATGTGCGAGGAACGCACATCCATGCACAGGGGCCGCTCGCATTGCATTTTGGGGGTTCGGGCATGTGTGTGTGCGCTTTGGGCACTCAGCACCAAAAAGGTTTAACCATCACCGATCTAGACCTTATGGATTTCATTCACAGCAGTTCTCCCAACCTTTATTGATTAAGCTAAGACGAATGGGACAACCTAGTCAAGGTACAGAGGTACCTTCACAATCCGTCAGGTTTTGATTGTGGGTTTCTGACTTCCTGAACCGCTGTGCACTCACACCACAAAAGTAGGTTCCTGAGTCTTGAAGCAAAGAGCTGGGAAGGTGGAGGCGACTTCTCTGACCGTTATCCAGATATTCTGCTGTCAATCCTTCTTTAGTGACGTTCTGACTGGAAGTGATGGACAAGAGGTAGGAGAGTGGCATTCTGGGCCCTTGCCGGTACCAATGGAAATAACTGTATTCAGCATTGTTTTTACAAGCGATTGTGAGCCTGCCTCCTTCCTGGAGGTCCCGATACACCGGGGTCTGTGTCACTTGGGAGATGGAGATCCAGACTGCAGAGACATGATTTCAACAAGGTAAGGTTGAGATTTATGTCTAATGAACACAGCAAGCCTTCCTTTGACAGAAAATGAACACGATATTCCCAAATGCTGGAAGACTTGTTATTTGCAAAAAGATAATGATATTACAACTTCCTTCCTTCCTTCCTTCCTTCCTTCCTTCCTTCCTTCCTTCCTTCCTTCTCCCTTTCCCCTCCTTTCCTTCTTTTCTTCCTTTCCCCCTTTTTTCTATCCTTCCTTCTATCCACCCATCCATAAAGACAACCACTGATGTTTTTATTAATTAATAGTTGACTTTAAATTTTTTGAATTAAAAAAACAGCCTTAATCAGCATTCCTGGGTCTGTCCAACTGTTACAATAACACCTGAATAGCCAATTTATGGTATAAATAATATTCAAAGCTGCCCCCCTCTTTTCCTTCTTCTTCTCCTCTGCTTTCCTCTTTTCCTCCTCCTCTTTCTCCTACTCCTTCTCTTCCTTCTTTTCCTCCTCCTCAGCCTCCTTCTCCTCCTCCTCCTCCTCCTCCTCCTCTTCCTTCTCCTTCTCCTTCTCTTCCTTCTTTTCCTCCTCCTCCTTCTCTTCCTTCTCCTTCTCTTCCTTCTCCTCCTCCTTCTCTTCCTTCTCCTTCTCTTCCTTCTCCTTCTCCTTCTCCTTCTCCTTCTCCTTTTCTATTCCTCCTTCTTTTACTCCTCCTCCTTCTCCTCCTCCTTCTCTTCCTTCTCCTTCTCTTCCTTCTTCTTGTTCTACCCCTTCTCCTTTTCTATTCCTCCTTCTTTTACTCCTCCTCCTTCTCCTCCTCCTTCTCTTCCTTCTCCTTTTCTTCCTTCTCCTCCTCCTTCTCTTCTTTCTCCTTCTCCTTCTTCTTCTGTTCCTTCTTCTCCTCCTCCTCCTCCTTCTCCTCCTCCTTCTCTTCCTTCTCCTTCTCTTCCTTCTCCTTCTCCTTCTCTTTCTCCTTCTCTTCCTCCTTCTTGTTCTACCTCTTCTCCTCCTCCTTCTTTTACTCCTCCTCCTCCTTCTCCTCCTCCTCCTCTTCTTCCTTCTCCTCCTCTCCTAATTTTTTTTCAAGAGGATAAACTTACAGTTAAAATGAAAACAGAAGAAAAATAGCCAAGAATCCATGCCTGAATTTTCTTGCTTTGACTACAACTGGCCTCAAAAATGGGAAACTGAACAATCACCATTTCTCGTAGCTTTCTGACTTTGAATTCTGGGCTATGGTGTAACAAAGGATGTGGTTATGTGACGTCTATGGGAAGATATTATTTTATTTGCAAGGTGGTGAGGTGGGGGAGGAGAGAAAGAGAAAGGGAACGGATCCCAATGATTTTATTGAAGAGGATTTTAGTTTCAGTTCGGTTTGAGATACAGACAACAAAGACTCAACAGCCTGTCCCTTCTCATCCTGCAGAAACCAAAGCTCCAGCTTCTCAATGACTCAGGTGACCCTGAGGACACGGATAAACCTCCAAGTAGCCTCAACAACTCTCTAAAAGGATGCAAAAAACCAGCTGTATAAATCCTTCCATTCCCCACCATCCAGTCAGAGCTGAAGAAGCTTCTTGGATGAGAAGCGAAACGTCTTCAAAAGAAAACCAAGAAAGTCCAATTGCCTCTTGAAAAAATAAAAAGGACCCTTGGGACATTTCATTGCCTGATTCTTTTCTCTTAAGCAAAATCTCCTTGCGGCCTCCTTTGCTACCAAGCCATAAAACCGATAACTGAGTAAATGGGTGCCTTTGAGCACATTGGACATCACAGGGACCAGTAGATGGCAGCAGAGGGATATATCTGGAACAGGTGACAGCTGTAGCTGAGGTAGGATTCATCTTGAGGGCCAATTGATCAGAGCTACTCTTGCCTTAGTCACTTCTCTACCGCCAGGCACTCTACATAGGCTGCTCTCAGTGGTGGGATTCAAATAATTTAACAACCGGTTCTCTGCCCTAATGATTGGATGGGTGGGCGTGGCCATGGTGGGCGTCACCAGGGGTGTCTGACAGGCAGCACTCAGCCTCCTGCAACCCTCTGGGAGCGAAAATGGGCCACGGGAGGGAGGATGCCCCCACCTGTGCCCCGTTTTGGGCCTAGGAGGCCTCCCTACAGCCTCCAGGGAGCAAAAACAGGCCATGAGTGGGGCTGCGCCGTACCCCCACGCACCCCATTTTACTCCTAGGATATATCCCTGAAGCCTCCTGGGAGTGAAAACGGGCTGTGGGGGGCACGCCACACCCTGCACCCCCGTTTTGGGACTAGTAGGCCTCCCTGCATTTACCTGGGAGCCAAATGGGGTGCTTGGGGACTCCTGGAAGGAGTGGGGCAGGGAGGGGTGGGGCCAGCCAGCAATTTAACTACCGGTTTTCCCGAACCGGCTGGAACCAGATGAATCTCACCACTGGCTTCTCTTGAAGACTATTGAAAAGTTAGGGACTTAATGCAGGATCCCCTACACCAGGGGTGTCACACTTGTGGCCCATGGACTGCATCATGCACATGCCCAGTTTAGCAAAAAAAGGGGGGGGAGTCCCGATACGTCACGTGATGCTGCCATGAGAATTTAAGTTTGACACCCCTGCTCTATACCATCTCTGACCAATGATCATCCAGCTTCACACGAGAAGCAAAACTTGTCATTTCAAGGGGGGCGGGGGAGCTCATATACTCCTCCAGAGGAGACCCAAGTTCAAATCTACCCTCAACCCTGGATGATCACAGGTGACTTCAAGCCAGAGGTGCTGTTGTTAAAGTTAAATCCAAAAGAGATCTTTAAGTAAGGAAGGGTGTAAATTAAACCAATCGATCAATCACTGCGGAAGGCTCACACTTAAGGTGCTCACACTTAAGGTGCCAAGAGGATGTCTATTACATTTCTACTTGTCAATATCAAAAGCATTAAAGTTAATGCAAGCCGCCTACTTTGCTTTTGATTTCCCAGCTGGTTCAGCAAACTACTACTGCGTTAATTGTGAATCCTTGGTGGAGCTCATTAAAATCGCAACATCAATTCTCCAGCTCCTAACTCTACACGGCCTTTCTTCATCTCCTTCGACACTAATTGCTTTTGGGTCTTTCAAGTCTCTGTTGGCTAATTAACCTGTGTTGCCACAATCAAAGCTCTCCAAGGTCTAGTTAGAGTAATGTTTCTCAACCGCACCAACTTTAAGATGTGTGAACTTCAACTCCTCAAATTCCTGAGTGGGGATGCTGGCTGGGGAATTCTAGGAGTTAAAGTTATACATCTTGAAGTTGCCAAGTGAAAAACCCTGGTCTAGTTCATCCTTTTTATTCTGTACACCTTCCAGTTGAATAGAATAGAATAACAGAGTTGGAAGGGACCTTGGAGGTCTTCTAGTCCAACCCCCTGCCCAGGCAGGAAACCCAACACCACTTCAGACAAATGGTTATCCAACATCTTCTTAAAAACTTCCAGTGTTGGAGCATTCACAACTTCTGGAGGCAAGTTGTTCCACTGGTTAATTGTTCTAACTCTTAGGAAATTTCTCCTTAGTTCTAAGTTGCTTCTCTCCTTGATTACTTTCCATCCATTGCTTCTTGTCCTGCCCTCGGGTGCTTTGGAGAATAGCTTGGCTCCCTCTTCTTTGTGGCAGCCCCTGAGATATTGGAACACTGCTATCATGTCTCCCGTAGTCCTTCTTTTCATTAAACTAGACATACCCAATTCCAGCAACCATTCTTTGTATGTTTTAGCCTCCAGTCCCCTAATCATCTTGGTTGCTCTTCTCTGAACTCTTTCTAGAGTCTCCACATCTTTTTTACATCGTGGCGACCAAAAGTGAATGCAGTATTCCAAGTGTGGCCTTACCAAGGCCTTATAAAATGGTATTAACACTTCACGTGATCTTGATTCTTTCCCTCTATTTATGCAGCCTAGAACTGTGTTGGCTTTTTTGGCAGCTGCTGCACAATTGGACAGTGTCCTTCTTCAAATTCAGTAAAGGCTTCCTTTGAGGCCTTATATCACCAGTGAGAGGGACAAGGCCCTGTATTTAGTGTATTACAGGAACCCAACCTATTGTCTAACCTTGTTGGGTCTAAGAAGCCACCACAAGCAATCCTGAACAAGGATGAGATTCTGACATCACCTGCAGTTCTGTTAATCATTTAGAACACTGGTGTCAAACTCGCAGTGTCACGTTGCTGTCACATGATGTATCACAATGTTTTTCCCTTCATGGAGCTGGGGTGGGCATGGTCTGTGCATGATGCATCTGGCCCGCAGGCTGCGAGTTTGACACCCCTGATTTAGAGCAATGTTTCTCAGCCTTGTAGAATAGAATAGAATAGAATAGAATAGAATAGAATAGAATAGAATAGAATAGAATAGAATAGAATAGAATAGAATAGAATAGAATAGAATAGAATAGAATTCTTTATTGGCCAAGTGTGATTGGACACACCAGGAAATTGTCTTGGTGCATATGCTCTCAGTGTACATAAAAGAAGAGATACATTCATCAAGAATCATAAGGTACAACATTTAATGATAGTCATAGGGTACAAATAAACAATCGAATCATATTAGGAAACAGTCAATATAAATCGTAAGGATACCAGCAACAAGGTTGCAATCATACAGTCATAAATGGGAGGAGATGAGTGATAGGAACGATGAGAAGATTAATAGTAATGCAGACTTAGTAAATAGTTTGACAGTGTTGAGGGAATTATTTGTTTAGCAGAGTGATGGCATTTGGGAAAAAAACTGTTCTTGTGTTTAGTTGTTCTGGTGTGCAGTGGTCTATAGCATCGTTTTGAGGGTAGGAGTTGAAACACTTTATGTCCAGGATGTGAGGGGTTAGGATTAGGGTTAGATGTGTGGACTTCAGTTCCCAGAATTCCGCAGCTTGCAGGAAGTCCACACATTTTAAAGTCCTCAAGATTGAGAAACACTGAGTTAGAATACCCCAACCTTTGCACTATAAACTTCAGGGCCCTGACCAGCTTCTATGCTTGGGAGAAACCAACATAGAACCAAGGATCCATCCAATACATTAAACTTTAGGCAACTATATCTTGACAATAACAAGATAAGAGCAGGGGTATGATGAGAACAGTCCAGAGTTTAATTCCCCGAAAAAGTACATTCATAGCGTTCAGTTGTATCCACTGGAGGTCACCCTACCTACTTCATGAGCATCACACACCAGGTGGATCTCATACCCTTTGTCAGAGGTGGGTTTCACATATTTTTACCACCAGTTCACTGTGTGCGCACGCTTGCTTCATGAGCCTGGCGTTCCGTGCATGTGCTTTGCTCACACACACCTTCCACGCATGCGCCCAACCTCGAAAATGTGGCTTGTCTGTCTGTCTGTCTGTCTGTCTATCTATCTATCTATCATCTATATCTATCATGTCTGTCGGTCTATCTATCTATCTCATCTATCTATCATCTATCTATCTATCTATCTATCTATCTATCTATCTATCTATCTATCTATCATCTATATCTATCATGTCTGTCGGTCTATCTATCTATCTCATCTATCTATCTATCATCTATCTATCTATCTATCTATCTATCTATCTATCATCGTCTATCTATCTATCTATCTATCTATCTATCTATCTATCTATCATCGTCTGTCTGTCTATCTATCTATCTATCTATCACCGTCTGTCTGTCTGTCTATCTATCTATCTGTCTATCTATCTATCATCGTCTGTCTGTCTATCTATCTATCTATCTATCTATCTATCTATCTATCATTCACCGTCTGTCTGTCTATCTATCTATCTATCTATCTATCTATCATCGTCTGTCTATCTATCTATCTATCTATCTATCTATCTATCTATCTATCTATCTATCTATCATCGTCTGTCTATCTATCATCTATCTATCTATCTATCTATCTATCTATCTATCTATCTATCATCTATATCTATCATGTCTGTCGGTCTATCTATCTATCTCATCTATCTATCTATCATCTATCTATCTATCTATCTATCTATCATCATCTATCTATCTATCTATCTATCTATCACCGTCTGTCTGTCTGTCTATCTATCTATCTGTCTATCTATCTATCATCGTCTGTCTGTCTATCTATCTATCTATCTATCTATCTATCTATCTATCTATCATTCACCGTCTGTCTGTCTGTCTATCTATCTATCTATCTATCTATCTATCATCGTCTGTCTGTCTATCTATCTATCTATCTATCTATCTATCTATCTATCTATCTATCATCGTCTGTCTATCTATCTATCTATCTATCTATCTATCTATCTATCGTCTGTCTGTCTGTCTGTCTATCTATCTATCTATTTATCTATC
This sequence comes from Pituophis catenifer annectens, assembly GCF_029215685.1. NCBI lineage: Eukaryota > Metazoa > Chordata > Lepidosauria > Squamata > Colubridae > Pituophis > Pituophis catenifer. Next base: position 12,408,938 of record NW_027256895.1, read on the forward strand.
ATCGTCTGTCTATCTATCTATCTATCTATCTATCTATCTATCATCGTCTGTCTGTCTATCTATCTGTCTGTCTGTCTGTCTGTCTATCTATCTATCTATCTATCTATCTATCACCGTCTGTCTGTCTGTCTGTCTATCTATCTATCTATCTATCTATCACCATCTGTCTGTCTATCTATCTATCTATCTATCTATCATCTATATCTATCATGTCTGTCTGTCCATCTATATTTAACATCATCTGTCTGTCTGTCTGTCTATCATCTATCTATCTAGCTATCTATCTAATCTCTCACCCTGATTGGAAATACAGTACCAAAGGTAGAGAACTTTTAATTACTCTAGTTTTAACTTGTTTAATAACAACAAAATCTTGGTAGAGAATAAAACACTAGTTGATTCCTTTCATCTCTAACATAACTTCTCGACTCAGTTGCCCTTCCGATCTTTTCTTTTTTAAAAAAAAAATCTATTAATCGTTTTTTAAAAAAAGAGCAAACAATTAAACAAACAAGAAAAAAATTGATAAAAAGGAAGAATATCAACACACAAACAAAACATTTATTGGGGTTGTATGGTTAATGCTCAGTATATCACTAAAATAATCATGAAAATCAACATACATTAAATAATTTCACAAAAGTGAGAAAGGATTTGGATCTCTGAGTTTAGTACCCCAAATTTATATTTTTTTCAGAAATCAAGCATCTAACGATCAATTTCCTCAAAGCCCTTTTTACTTCCTTATTCCTCAGTGTATATATGAATGGGTTCAGCATGGGAGTGATGATGGCATAGAACACAGCCAGCATCCCATATATGGCATGGCTTGAAGCTGGTTGCATGTAGATAAAAATGGAGGGGCTATAGTATAGTAGCACTACAGTGAGATGAGCGCTGCAAGTTGAGAAAGTCCGATGTCTTCCTTCCATCGTTTGGATTTTCAAAATAGCAGAAGCTATGTAGGCGTAGGAAATACATATCAGTAGAAAGCAACCTGTGCCCACCAGGGCAATGTTTATCCTTATCATGGCATGATTCACAGTTATATCGGCACAGGCCAGCTTTAGCACAGGGGGTATGTCACAAAAGAAATAGTTAACCCGGTTAGGACCGCAGTAAGGCAGACGGAAAGTCAGACTGGTATGTATTGCTGCGTGAAAGGAACCCGTCAACCACGTGCCAGTTACAAGTCCCAAGGAAATTCTTCTGTTCATCAACATGGTATAATTCAGTGGACGGCAGATAGCAAGGTAACGATCATAAGCCATGACAGTATAAAGGAAACATTCAGTGCTGGCCAGAAAGTGGAAGGCGTAGAGTTGAAGGATGCAACCTCCAAAGGAGATGGCTTTGTAGCTAGGTGCTATGAAGCTGACCAGGATTTGGGGCACAGTGACCGAGGAGAGGCAGGTGTCCAGAAGAGAGAGATTGCAGAGAAAAAAGTACATGGGCAGACCATGAAGATGAGGTTCAACCACAACAGTGACGAGGATGAGGAGGTTCCCTAGCACTGTCAATGAGTAGATGACCGTGAAGATGATGAAGAAGAGAAAGGGAAATCGGGCAGTGTTTGGTATACCCCCAAGGATGAAGACGCTCACTTTGGTGTGATTGTCTGGATCCATCTGCTAGCAGCAGGAGCAGTCTGAAGGGCATCAAAATCTGGAGACCAGGAACTGTGAAATCCATCAAAAAAATTGAAACGGATGCTCAAGCTATGAATTTATTTGATAGCGAGATAGAGATGATAGAGAGACAGATAAAGATGGAGATGGAGATATAGATAGATATGGATGGTATAGATATAGATTTTAATGCCACCTCCCATAAATTCATCTTAAAGTGCAGACACATAATAAAACCAACCTTAAATGATTAAAATGCAACATAAAACTTCAATAAATGAAAAACCAGAACAAGACTTCGTTTCTCTCAACCTCTTTTGGGACAGGGGCTGCATGTTGGGCCCAGCCCAAGAAAGATATACAGTAGTGGCCAACATTGTGGAAACCTTTGGGAAAAGTGTATTTTCTAAAACTAGCTATTAACACCACTTTTTTTTTGAGTAGTACCATAAAATTATATATCAATGGAAAGATAATTTAATCAAGAATGTAACACAATAACTTTTAGGAAGGATTCGCTATTAGAATAGCAGTTACAGTAGAAAGAAGGAAAGGGAAACACGTAGAAAAAATGACAGATACAAAAATTATCACCATAGAAAAAAGGAGATCTACAAAAATGATCACCATGTCAGTTAATACTTAGCTGGGCAACCTTTAGCATGAATGACAGCCTTACAATGTCTTCCCATGGAGTGAACCAAGTCTTTTAGTTCTGCAGCTGTTAGAATTGGAAACCAAGATTGAATGATGGCTTCTATTAACTGGGTTTTATTGCTGGGTCGCTTCTGATTAACAAGTTTCTTGGATTCCAGCTCCATGGATTTTCAATTGGGTTAAGGTCTGGGCTATTCCTAGGCCATTCCAGCAGTGAAATATGATTATCTTGAAGCTCCCCAATAAAATGATGTTATTAGCCATCAAACCTCAAAAACACATTTTTCCCAAAAGGTTTCCACAATTTTGGCCACTACTGTAGAATAATTCAGCCAAAGTTTTTTTTTTTTTTTTTTAATTTGATTTATATGCTGCCCTTCTCCGGAGACTCAGGGCAGCTTACAATGCGTTAAGCAATAGCCTTCATCCTTTTTTGTATATTTATACAAAGTCAGCTTATTGCCCCCACAAACTGGGTCCTCAATTTACCTACCTTAGAAAGGATGGAAGGCTGAGTCAACCTTGAGCCTGGCGAGATTCAAACCTGCAGTAAATTCAATTCTTTATTTGCTTCAACCCTATAGACAGAATCTTGCCCGATTAAACCTTTACTATTCTCACTCGAATGGCTATACCCTGGGAGATTCTAGGGAGAGATTATCCCAAATCTCTTTCTCTTCATCTCTGAATGGTGCTGTCTGTTATCTCCCCTCCCCTCCTTTGAATGTGGTCCCTCCTTAATGGGAAACTGACACTTCACTGTAGTCCACCACACTGCTGATGGAATGATGGAATAGTGTATCATAAAAGGAGGCAAGGATCTATCTATTATCATTGAAAGCAGGGGAGGAAGTCGTTAAAGACTCCATGATTGCTTGGGGGCGAAATATGGCTTATTCATTGGATCTTCAAAAATGGGAGGAGATTTGGCTTAAAAATTTAAAATTAACTATGGCATCCTCTTATAAAGAGAATATTTATAAGATGGTTTATCGATGGCACCTACCTCCAGCAAGATTAGCTAAAATGTTCCCCGGGACATCTTCACAGTGCTGGAAATGTGGGCATAGCAATGGAACTTACTTCCACCAATGATGGACATGCCCGCTGGCAGCTAAATATTGGATGAAAATATGACGATGGTTGCTTGAAATTACACACTGTAGAGTGGAACTGAAACCGGAAATCTTTTTGTTGGGGGTTAGACCCGCAAATATTGGATTAACTAAATGGTATTTGATGCTGCACATAATTTCTGCAGGGAGACTGGTATTCACACAAGGATGCAAGAATGAGACTCGAACAGTCTCAAAAATAATTTATAAAATCATGGAATGTGCAGAGTCCGACAGACTTACAAAACTGATCAAGGGTAAAAGAGACTCAGATTTTTATGGTAGTTGGAATATGTGGTATGATTGGATCCAGAAACGATGGGAGACAGACAAAGGATAATGTTGGATTATAATTATAGATGATGGTATATTTATGGTAATTAATAAGTATTGGAAAGGTAAATTTGTATACAAGAATTTGTAAATATTTTCTACTTTTACTCTCTGATTATTGGCGGATATATATATATACGGATATTTTGGCGATGTTACACTGTGATAGAAAAATTATTATACATTTGTTTTTGATTTTTTTTTTTTTGAACTATAATAAAATGCTCTAATAAAATAAATAAAAAAAAAGGAGGCAAGGATGACTGAGAAATGTTGATTTGTGATTGTCTCGGCCACCTTTTTCACAACTTAGCAGCTATTGAGGGTGGGGGGTTTGCCGCAACGACATATTTCAAATGGAAGGAACATTGGTGGCTTCATCCATCAGGGAAAAGGCCACATCCAAAGGGGTGTGAAGCCACAGCTCTGCAGTTCAGATGTTGTGGCAAAAAGACATCGCAAGGAAGGGTTTGCATTGAGTCTCTGACTGAGTGGCTGGAAACAAAGATTTTCCTAGCTGTAAATAGTACCAAAGGTGCTTTTTTTTTTTTCAAGAGGCAACTGGACTTTTCTTGTTTTTTTTCTTTGACTTCTCATCCAAGAAGCTTCTTCGGTTCTGACTGGATGATGGGGAATGGAAGGATTTATATTCCTTGCAGACAGCTGGTCATTTGAATCCTTTTAGTGACTCATTATAAGGCCACCTGGAGGTTTATCTGTGTCATCAGGATCACCTGGGTGATGCAAATGTGTGTGGAGCCAGCAGTGAAATTCACTTACCTTCGCTACCAGTTAGGTTGGCAGAAGCTGGGACAAGAAACGGGAGCTCACCCCATTACACGGCACTAGGGATTCGAACCGCTGAACTGCCGACCTTTGGATCGACAAGCTCAGCGTCTTAGCACTGAGCCACCGCGTCCCTATAAAAAACAGTTAGTCTAAGCTCTATGTTTTAAATGGAGTAGAATCTGTCCACCTTCTAGCACCCACTCTTAACCCCATCTTTGAATATAATCTCAAACCAGCGTCCCAGATTTGCGTGTCCCCATTGAAATCACAAGTTTATATTCTGATATACTTGCCTTGCCTAAAGCAGTTGCTCAATATGGTACACCTAGTTGTTGCGTCCAAGTGATGCAGTTTGTGACTTTTGAAGTTCTAAATTGTCACAGTCCGATTCTCTAAGGGCTACAGCAACCCAAAAGGGAAGCATGAGAACGCAAATTTCATCTTTTGGAAGGCTCCCAATCCTCTTTCTCCTTTACATCTGGGCACAACTGGGAAAAGCCAAAACAGTGTTCCTATTCTCAGTAAGCATTGCCTCAACAAGAAGAAATATAACTTTGGTATCCCCCAGGTTTAAAACCACATAGCTAGATGCTGTTTTGATTAATTCCCATTGGCTAAGAGACTAAATCCTAGTATGATTTGATTGCTTATTGTACCATATGACTGTCACTGGGTGTTGTGCCTTGTGATTCTTGACGAGTGTATCTTGTCTTTTTATGTACACTGAGAGCATATGCACCAAAGACAAATTCCTTGTGTCCAATCACACTTGGTCAATAAAGAATTCTATTCTATTCTATTCTATTCTATTCTATTCTATTCTATTCTATTCTATTCTATTCTATTCTATTATTTTTTTAAAAAAATTGATTTATATGCCGCCCTTCTCCGGAGACTCAGGGCGGCTTACAATGCGTTAAGCAATAGCCTTCATACTTTTGTATATTTATACAAAGTCAGCTTATTGCCCCCACAATCCGGGTCCTCAATTTACCTACCTTAGAAAGGATGGAAGGCTGAGTCAACCTTGAGCCTGGTGAGATTAGAACTTGCAGTAATTGCAGGCAGCTGATGTTAATAACAGTGCTTTAGTCTGCTGCGCCACCAGGGCTCTTATTCTATTCTATTCTATTCTATTCTATTCTATTCTATTCTATTCTATTCTACTCTACTCTACACTCTACTCTACTCTACTCTACTCTACTCTACTCTACTCTACTCTACTCTACTCTACTCTACTCTAAATCTTAAAACTGGAACTCTGCAGCTTAAAGTATAATTCCACTTAAAACTGTCCTTTCTCTTTGTCTCTTTGTAACCTTCAGTCCTAGGGGAACAATATTTTGAACTGAAAGTCCTCTAATGGGCTAACTTAAAGAATTCATCTGCAACTTTGTATCAAGGCTGCAGCTGTGCAGATGGTCAACAGTATTAAGTATCTGGGGGTGCAGATAACTAA
>NW_027256895.1:12419918-12572418 GCF_029215685.1 Pituophis catenifer annectens
CTTACAATGTGTTAAGCAATAGCCTTCATACTTTTGTATATTTTATACAAAGTCAGCTTATTGCCCCCACAAACTGGGTCCTCATTTTACCCTCCTTAGAAAGGATGGAAGGCTGAGTCGACCTTGAGCCTGGTGAGAATTGAAGTTGCAGTAATTGCAGGCAGCTGGATGTTAAATGCTGCCTACCTAGAAGGCATTAGCCTCCTACGCCACTCAGGCTCTATTGACCCCTTTCCTAAGAGGTCTGTAAGGGGTGTGCATAAGTGCACTAGCGTGCCTACCACCCCTGTCCTAATATTCCTTTTTACTTACTCTTTTCATGCATTCAAATTATGTTTATACTTTTACCTGTTATCTTATATATGCTTGACAAATAAATAAAATAAAATAATAAGATAAGATAAGATAAGATAAGATAAGATAAGATAAGATAAGATAAGATAAGATAAGATAAGATAAGATAAGATAAGATAAGATAAGATAAGATAAGATAAGATAAGATAAGATAAGATAAGATAAGAAAATAAATACTTTATTTGGATTCCTGCCTGGGAAGATCAGAAGATCAGGTTCCAGCATCTCAAAATCTCATTCCAGATGAAGAATCCTAGGTTTCTAATAACATAGCATCTTACCTCTCTATTTGGTATAAAGAAGAGTGTTTAAGAGCTTGTTCCATTACAGAGCTCTCTTCAGTTGCTTCTTACCTATTTGTAGAAATTTAGAGTTTCACTTCATCAGTGTCTCATTGAAAGCAGCAACTCTCCTTTTCAATACTAGTTCGGAGTTCAGAGAAGTCTGTTTTTAACGCTGGCGCACCAGAGAACATCTAACCAGAAGACAATATAGCAGTGACACTTAGCTAAATCCTTGGTGGGTTTAAGATTTGGACTGCTCTTCTGCGACTCATGTATTTGCCTAGCAGTTCAGGACCTTCCCATAGCTCTGATAGAGGGTTGCAACAAGCTAATTTATTGCTAGTGTGCTTGTCACCACCTCTTTCTCTTTTATTCTTTGGTCTCCCTCAAGGTCACAGCAAGAGAGAGTTTCATGGGTTTCCAAGGAAAAGAAATAATAGCACCCTTGCTGGCCAAGTCTAAGGAGACTTATTTGAAAATGGGAGGTTAAAGAACAGATCATTAACCAGATCAAGCCCAGATCAATTTTCTCTAGTCAAGTAGAAGAGAGATAGAAACTCAGATTTAATAGCAATAGCACTTAGACTTATATACCGCTTTACACAGGGGTGGGATTCAGTGGTGGGATTCAATTTTTTTTTTACTACCGGTTCTGTGGGCGTGGCTTGGTGGGCACGGCAGGGGAAGGATACTATAAAATCTCCATTCCCACCCCAATCCAGGGGAAGGTTACTGCAAAATCCCCATTTCCTCCTGATCAGCTGGGACTCGGGAAGCAGAGAATAGATGAGGGCGGGCCAGACAGAGGTGGTATTTACTGGTTCTCTGAACTACTCAAAATTTCCACTACCGTTTCCCCAGAACTGGTCAGAACCTGCTGAAACCCACCTCTGGAATGAACCGTTTCCCTTGTGAATTGTTACTGGCATTGAAGATGTTCATGTTATATAATAACAGATGTTATTACAGAACTCCCATTTGCTTCTCAAACCAACTTGGTTAAGCTTGGGGACTGGGTTTCTGAATCTTAAAGTTATTCACATTGCAAGATGGGGAACACCGAAGGACAAATCACTTCTCAGATTCTCTCCAATGCCTTTACAAATATGGGCCATACCTTTGAGCTGTAGTGGGTTTCACTTACGTTTGCTACCGGTTCAGAACTGTGAGAACCAGTAGTTACAGCCAGCAGCTGGGCCTGCCCACCCACTCCGGCACTATCCCATCTTATACAATCGCTGTGTTTTTGACGCAGTGCGCATGTGTGCAAGGCATGCAAGCAAGCGAAGCTATCCCGTCCTATACAATCGGCATGTTTTTGATGCAGTGCACATGTACGCAAGGCACGTGAGTGAGCGAAGCAGGGGTGAAATGCTCCCGGTTCGGACCGGATCGCCTGATCCGGTAGCGATGGCGGCAGATAGTTCGGAGAACCAGTAGCAAAAATCCCTGCGCCTCCCCCCCTCCATGCCCAGCTGAGCCGTGCGATCATCAGAGGCTTTTTTTTTTTACTTTTAAAAGTATTTAAAAGATTTAAGTATTACCTCTTCAGGTGAAAAATGCTTTTAAAAGTAAAAAAAAAAACTCTGATGATCGTGCAGCTCAGCTGGGATCATCAGAGGCTTTTAAAAGCATTTTTTCTACAACTCTTCTGCCAAGAGGTTGTAGAAAAAAATGCTTTTAGAAGCCTCTGACGATCCCAGCTGAGTTGCCTGATCATCAGAAGCTTTTAAAAGCATTTTTTTCAGCAACCTCTTCCGCCGAAGAGGTTGTAGGGAAAAAAATGCTTTTAAAAGCCTTTGACGATCCCAGCTGAGTTGCCTGACCATCAAAGCCTTTTAAAAGCAAAAGTAAAAAAAGAAAAAAGTTGGCCACACCCACCCAGTCACATTACCCCCAAAGCCACGCCCACAGAACCGGTAGTAACAAATTTTACATTTCACCACTGAAGCGAAGCTACCCTGTCCTATACAATTGGCATGTTTTTGATGCAGCGCACACGTGTGCAAGGCGTGCATACTCACATTTTCGATTCTGGGAGAACCGGTTGTTAAATTATATGAAGCCCGCCTGTGGCTTCACAGTGCTTTACAACCCTCTCTAAGAGGTTTACAGAGTCAGCCTATTGCCCCCAACAATCTGGGTCCTCATTTTACCCACCTCGGAAGGATGGAAGGCTGAGTCAAACTTGAGCCTGGTGAAACTTGAACTGCCAAATTGCAAGCAGCTGGCAGTCAGCAGAAGTAGCCTGCAGTACTGCACTCTAACCACTGCGCCACTGCAGCTCATAAAATGGACTATTAAAATGGACTATTTAGGTTAAATTCCCTTACTACATGGATACGCGCCACCGCTGTTGCCGCTTCATGGCCGAAGTGGCCTGCCCGCTACTCTTGCAGTGCCTTACGCAGCACAGTGAAATTTAGCGTGCTTCACAATGGGGAAGATGGAGTACCCTCCTCCTCCTGGAGCCCACTATGACACAGAGCCACAATGCGACCCTGCCCCACTCCCCCCTGGCAACAGCAGCGGCATCAGCCATAGCTGGGTCAGGTAAGTGGGCAGACCATGAGCTGATGGCAGTGAACGCAGGGTGAAAATCAGGTCACGAGTCTCCCCGAGTGACCGAGGCGTGCGTGCCCAGCTGCAACAACAAAGGCCGGAAGCAGCCACCCGCCATTTCCTGCTGCAAAAATCTTTTTAAAAACCCTGACTGTCAGGCAGCAAGACTCAGCAAGAGATGAGGTGCCGGAGAATCAGACCCAGCCACTTGTCTCCACAGCAGTGCTTCCCAGATGTGGCTTACAGCTCCAAGCCCAAAATGGCTGGAGGCGAGGGCTGCCTTGAGCGCAAATGTACCGCGACGAAGGCGGAATGCTGTTGCTGCACAAAGGCAAGTAGAGGGGTGCTTCACTCCCACACTAAGGCTCCGGCCATCACCACCGCCACTTCGGCCCTCCATGAATGACATCGAGTTGGGCACGCCCACTCAACCACATGAAATCTTCCCCCCCAGACATGCCTACCCAGCTGATCATTATGGATAAATGGTTATTAAATTAGTTGAATCGCAGCGCTGCCTACACCATTATAAACAATAATTGTTCTCTAGGTGTAAATTCCTTTTGGGTCAAAAACACCCACAAAGGATGATTTTTTTTTTTGCTCCATAAATGTCCCCACCCTACCAGCAATGCAATTGGTCATGAAGTCATGACTGCTTGATTTTAGTGGAGCACAAATTTGGACCCCATTTGTTAGCAAATGAGTTTCTCGGGGACATTTCTGTTATCTATAATTGGCTCACTGGAGTGTGATCAAGGAGAAAGACGAATTGTTCTGGCTCTGAGGAATGAGAAGAGAGGAAGCTTGGAAGATAAAGGTACGGGGGGAGGTTCTCAGGGCAAAATCGTGTTCTGATATACCAGAGACCCCTTGGTCCTCTTAATGGACCATTAAGCCGTGCAAAATTTGCAAGCGTTAAAGGAACATCTCAGGGCAAATCAAGAGCTGCCAAATTAGATGGGAAGAAACCTAATTTGAATGCCATCGTTCTCCACCACACATCAGTTGAAGGCACTTCTTTGGCTGGTTTTCATGCAGAAGGTTAAAACAACTCTGAGCAAAAAAAAAAAAATCTCATTGACATCAACAGTCTGGAGGAAAATATGTTTGCTGCAGCTGAAATGACGTTAATGTAATTGAAGAGACAGATTTACTCTGAGAAGCATCTTCCATGCAGGAAAAAAAAACCCATTGAAGTTATTATCTGAAGTGATCAAGGAAATAATTGCTTCTTGTTAAGCGATTGCGAGATTCAAAGGTTCTATCAGTATTGTCTTCCAGATAACTGCACTAGAGCAAACCTATCAGATATGTTAGTAAATGGTATGAATTACGTATGATTTATCTATCAGATGATTTGTGAGTCTCTGAGATGTGGGGGGGGGGGGGGACAGTGAAGAAGTAGGGAAAAAAATCAACTCCAAAAATCCAGTGTTGATCCATAGTAATATCCTAATCAGATCTATTCTGAACTCAAAGCATTTTAATGGTTATAATAAAAGAGTTTTTGGGGAACAGGTCGTTGGTTTAGTCCTTATTAACTTTTGCAGTTTTATTTATTGCAAACTTTTTAAATGTTTCTGTAGCCAAAGGGAATCGTAGTGGCTTACAAAACTAATAAGGTAAAAATAACTATTGAGATATACAAATGAAGATGCACAATTTATCCACATCATCTTCTTCATAATTAAACAAAAGTACCAGATCTTCTACCTCTTCAACATAATTATTACCCAAAAGGAAATTCCAGATTTTGAATAACAGCTCAAACAGTTCCAATTCATTCTTACAACGGGCTGAACAGGATAGCAGAGGGGAAAAAAATATTGCGGATATGAAATTCATTTTACAAAGTACAAGCTTCCAACGAGAACCAGTATACATACTCAAGTATACTATGGAGGACATCCTTCAAAATAATTCTACCAAGGTTGTTGGACCTGCTTTTAGCTAGGAAATTCTCTGATTGCTATCAATAGTTATCTGATCATTATTATTATTATTATTATTATTATTATTATTATTATTATTATTGAAACAACATACTGCACTCTGAATCACGGTTACAGAGAATGTGTTGTCAATATGCAACTGGGTTGGATGTTTCTTGGTGGACACTTCATGGGAAATTTAACTCTAGAGATGGCTAATATTTGAGTTAATCTTTATGCTTTGAAACAAATAGCTTGATGTTTTAGTAAGGCAATTATCTGATTGATATCAATAGTTACCCATGACAAGATCCCTGAAGAAGATACTTCACTATATACGATGGTTATTGGGGAAATGTTATCAATAGCTGAATGTGTAGTTGGATGTTTCTTCCAAGATATTCCATGAAAAAAATAACTGTAGTGATGGCTAAGAATCTTTATGCATTTCAATAAATATATTTATGGAGTGTCCAAATCAAACAGCACCAAATAGATTTATCCTCTCTGGATTTCCATATCCAGAAGAACTAAAGCTCCCCTTGCTTCTCTTCTTCTCAATCATGTTCATCTTGACTCTTTCTGGAAACGCCCTGATCATCGGGGTGGTGATCTCCAACCTTCAACTGCACAAGCCCATGTACTGGTTCCTGTGTCATCTCTCCATCCTGGACATGGCCTTCTCAGCTGTGGTGGTTCCCAAAGTGATGGCAGGATTCACTCCGGGTGGAAAAGTCATCTCTTATGGAGGATGTGTGTCTCAGCTCTTCTTCTTCCATTTCATTGGATGTGCAGAGTGTTTTCTTTACACCTTGATGGCTTACGACCGCTTCTTGGCCATTTGTAAACCCCTCCATTATACCAACATCATGAGCTGGAAAGCCTGCCTCTTCCTCTCCTTGGGTACCATAATTGGTGGCTGCCTCAATTCTGCACTTCTGACGTCCCTCACCTTTCATTTGCCTTATGGAGGGGACAACTATGTTGACTATGTCTTTTGTGACATTCCTGCAATGCTGAGGCTGTCTTGTGCTGATGTACAATTTAATGAGTTGATGAGCATCGTTGACGTGAGCTTTATAACAATGACCTGCTTTCTCCTCATCTTAGCCTCTTATGCTTACATCCTCACAGCCATTTTGAAGATCAGTAGCAGTGAAGGACGGCAAAGGGCCTTCTCCACATGCACTGCCCATCTTACTGTGGTGTTTATATACTACCTGCCTTTGTTTTATCATTATATGAGACTAAGTTCTCAGGACTCTATGGATAGTGTGGTAAGTGTATTCTATACCACCATCACTCCTTTGTTGAACCCCGTGATATACACACTTAGGAACAAGGACATTAAAACTGCTCTGGTGAAACTTTGGAGCGGGAATTCAGAGTAAATAGCAGAGACAAGAAGCTCCTTGGATGAGAAGTGAAATGGCTTCAAAGAAAAACCAGAAAAAGTCCAGTTGCCTCTTGAAAAAGCACTTTGTAATATTGTCAGTGCTCAAATTGATGTCTTGCTTCCAGCATGGACATCTAATTTTATTTTATGGCTCGATTGATTCGACATGTGGGGATGAACAGCTTTCTTCCAATGACCCAGTCTGTTGTATGTAATCACTTCATTCTTAACTCAGACAGGTGGGGCCAGGGGTGGGATTCAGCCAGTTTGGACCAGTTTCGGTGAAGCGTTAGCTCCGATGATCAGCTGAGAGCAAACCAGTTCGCTCCGACGATCAGCTGACCCGCCGCCAGCCCCTGCGCTATACCAACCTATATTTCCTTTGTTTGAAGCCCAGCTGATAGGCACGGCTGAGCGGATTGCTGTGCCTCAACTGTTTTACTCACCAGGGCTGCAGTAGAAGGTAAGTTTTAGAGCTGTTTACAAATGTACTGCATGCACTCAGTGAACCGGTTGTTACACCGAAAAAATTTAGATCTATTTTTAAATGCACTGTGCACGCTCAGCGAACTGGTTGTTACACCAGTTGAATCCCACCACTGGGTGGGGTGCTGACTTGCTTAGAGGTGTTAAGAAGTGGGATCAGAAGTAGGGTCAATGGTCCTCCTAGCTGCATGTGGTTTCAAGAGAAAGACTGAACAGATGCTAAGGAAAGTATCTGAGATGTAAGCAACACTGAAGGAAACCTGAGGTCTACAAAGAGTCCTTTCAGGTGCTGCCTAGGTCTTCTCCTAGAGAAGTCCTTATCCAACCAGAGTTTGAAATTTACAATGTCCTTCTTCAGCCAACTTCAATTAGTTCTGCTCTCTTGGATATAGAAGAGGATGAACTCCAACAAATATCCTTTCCACCATGTCTCTTTAGGGGATGCAATATTCCAACTTCTTCCTAGAGTGCTGGTTGGGATTCCACTGTCTCCTATAAGGATTTCTGAAGGGATCCCAGCATTTCAATTCCTACTCTCGAAACGATGCTATAGAGCACTGCACACCAGAACAACTAGACACAAGAACAGTTTATGGTGCAAAGGTTGGGGTATTCTAACTCAGTGTTTCTCAATCTTGGGGACTTTAAAATGTGTGGACTTCCTGCAGGCTGCGGAATTCAGATGGACAGTGATGAGGGTAATGAGTCTTGGCTGGATCCACACCAGCGTCACAGAGATAAGCACGCACAACAGAAGAAAAGGCGTGCCCAAGATTAGGCTGAGTCACTGGACCACACCCCACAGGATATAAAAGGGAGCGTGGTGGCCAGTCAAACCTTGTGACGAACAAAGCTGAAAGCTTCCACGCCATTCTGCATTGCTGGACTTTTGGCTATAGACTTTGCTGGATTATCTCTGGACTTAATTGACTCCGTAATTATTGAGCTGTTTCTTTTGATGTACTAGGAGTGGGGAGAAGTTATCTCTCCTCTTCGTAAATAATAAACTCTTGGCAGGCAGCCACTAGGTTGTTGCCAAGTTCCGTTATCATAAGGAAAAGGATTTTGCCGGCTGGTTTGGTCTTTAACTCTTGAACGTCTGTTGGTGTGTGTATGTGTGGTTGGGGACAGAACACTCGTGTCAGTTTTCATTCTTCTTCTGCATGGATTCCATCTTTCCTTCTTCACGTAAATTCATGAGCATATGCTCCTTGAATAACTAAGTGGAATTATTATTATTTTCCTTCCTTGAGCTGAGCAGCCATTGCTTTGGACTATTCTTTAAGGTCACCATGGTACCTTTCAGGTCTCCTGGTCTTTTTATTCAATTAGGCTTTCATAAATAAATCATAACATGAGGTACCAATAAAGGAGAATTGAAAGAGTTTTGTAGAAGATGACCGGGATGAGCCCAAGGGACGAGTCAAACATGTCATCAGTCCCTTTGTCCCCACAAGAGATCTAAATCCAGCTGACCTTGAATTCTGTTGACTTTAGGTAAAAGTAAAGGTTCCCCCCCCCACATATGTGCTAGCCATTCCCAACTCTAGGGGGCAGTACTCATCTTCGCTTCAAAGCTGAAGAGCCAGCGCTGTCCAAAGATGTCTCTGTGGTCATGTGGCCAGCATGATTAGATGCCAAAGGCGCACAGAATGCTGTTATCTTCCCACCAAAGGTGGTCCCTATTTTTCTACTTGCATTTTTATATGCTTTCGAACTGCTAGGTTGGCAGAAGCTGGGACAAGTAACGGGAGCTCACCCCATTACACAGCACTAGGGATTTGAACCACTGAACTGCTGACCTTTCGATTGACAAGCTCTGCGTCTTAGCCACTGAGCCACCATGTCCCTCCAAGTCCCTCCGTTGACTCTTATTTACTGCCTACTTGCTTTGACCATCAGTAGTTCGGATTGTTGTAGAGAGCATTTGCATATAATAAACCTATATTTTTTTGAACTGCCTAGACTCCTGATTTCCAGCACTTGACAAGTTTATTTTGCACTCCAATATGATTGGTCATTTGGCTTCATTGCAATGGTGGGGATCTTAGTAACCAACTTTCTGTGATAGAACCTTCTTTGATCAATGGACTGTGATCGTACCAGTAGCTTTGGGCCTGATGGCCAGGTGCTACTTTCCTTCCCTTACTTTTGGCCAAATCATCCACTCCTTTTTATTGTAATGTGTTATCTTCATTATTTATTGTTTGTTTAGTTATTGGTTCGATTTATATGCTGCCTTTCTCCAGAAACTCAGGGCAGCTTACAATGCGTTAAGCAATAGCCTTCATACTTTTGTATATACCTGCTTAGTAGGGCTTTCGGGAGCCCCCCAAGCGGTGTTTGTTTTTATACAAAGTCAGTTTATTACCCCCCAATCTGGGTCCTCATTTTACCTACCTTGAAAGGATGGAAGGCTGAGTCAACCTTGAGCCTGATGAGATTTGAACTTGCAGTAATTGCAGGCAGCTGGTGCTATTTAACAGTACTTTAACAGTACTTTAGTCTGCTGCGCCACCAAGGCTCTTATTATGAGAAAGTGGTGCAAATCACCAAGACGATAGAAATTAATTCCATTATTTTTTTAAAAAAAAATACTATTTGTAAAAGAAAAAAAAAGGCTCAGAATAAAAGATTTACATGCATATCCATTCCTTGAAAACTATTCTATTAATCACACACACACACAAATTTTATTTTGAGTAGTTCAGAGAACCAGTAAATACCACCTCTGACTGGCCCCGCCCCCATCTAGTCTCTGCCTCTCGAGTCCCAGCTGATTGGGCGGGAATGGGGATTTTGCAGTAACCTTCCCCTGCCATGCCCAAGCCATGCCCACCAATCATGCCATGCCCACCAAGCCACGCCCACAGAACCGGTAGTAAAAAAATTTGAATCCCACCACATATATATATATATATATATATATGTTTTCTCAGGTTTTCGCGGGTGTTTGTATGTAGGTCTTTGGTTATTCGGGTCTTCTCCCACGTAAAATTGGAAGTGTCTTGGCGACGTTTCGACGAAGTCTCATTCGTCATCTTCAGGCTGGTGTTCTCGGCTTCGTGCTTCCAGGAGCAAACTGGAAGCACGAAGCCGAGAACACCAGCCTGAAGATGACGAATGAGACTTCGTCGAAACGTCGCCAAGACACTTCCAATTTTACGTGGGAGAAGACCCGAATAACCAAAGACCTACATATATATATATATATATGTATATGTATATGTATATGTATATGTATATGTATATGTATATGTATATGTATATGTATATGTATATGTATATGTATATGTATATAAACACACACACACACATACTTTGTGTGCGTGTCTCTGTGTGTGTGTGTAGAGATAGATGATAGATAGATAGATAGATAGATAGATAGATAGATAGATAGATAGATAGACAGACAGATACAGAGAGAGAGAGAGAGAGAGAGAGAGAGAATATTCAATATTTCTTGACATTGAAGTCCCAGAAAAATAGGACATGATAGATGTCAAGTTATGTAAACAGAAAACATTTCTAAGTAGTTCTCCAGCTAAAACCTTTAGCCTGAGAAAACTTGTTCAGATTTAAAAAGGAAGGAATATTTGCAATTATGCAAACATTCCTTAGATGTTTGCATAATTGATGGAGAAAAGGTCTCACTATTGAAAAGCATGCAACATTCATTTTCTTTGTCCTCTTCTTTGTCACGAAGTTCCTGGAAACACAACCAAAAAGGATAATCATCGAGTCTTTCAATATTACCACTGAGTCATATGAGGGGAAAAAATGTGTAGTCTAGGTCAAAAAGAAAACACAAATGGCACAAGACCACATCAAACACACTGTATTTTTAGAATTCAATACTCAACTTAATCCCTCAGGGTTTTTTTTTCTAAAAACACACAGAGCGCGTATTAAAAATACATTTGGATTTATTACGAAGACCTGTTGGGTTTTAAAAGTAGAGCTATTCAGAAACCAAACACTTTGAAGTTGAAGTTGAAACTGATGCTTCAGGAGAAGTAAAAGCCTCTTGCCAGGACTCTCAAAAATGTACCCCAACCTAAAACCTAATTGCTGGAAATGCAAACAAGTACAAGGTACCTACTTCCATGTATGATGGCTTTGCCCAGAAGTTAAAAAAATCTGGATTAAAATACAAAAATGGCTAAACACTGTAAAATAGAATTGAAACCTGACCTATTTCTTCTGGGGATTATTAAAGGAAATTATCCTAAAAGCATTAAATATTTAATTATTAATATAACTACAGAAGTAAGAATTGGACTCATGCAAGCCTGGAAAATGTCCACTATACCTACAGACTGTGCAATAATCTGGAATTTTTTCAGAAAATGTGCAGAAATGGACAAATTTACTTTAGAACTAAATAATAAGGAAGACTCGGGATACTACTCAATTTGGGAAAATTGGTATCAATGGATAGAAATTAAAAATAAGGAATGTAGAGAATAAAATAAGATACAAAATGTGTTTAAATATGTCGATTAAGTAGGAATATGTGGGGATAGATGAATAAAGTTAAGAATTATATACTGTCAGAATGATGTTGAATTGTATAATTATTATGGATGTATTTTAACTTGTATTTTTGGATTTTAAATGTTAATAAAGGTTTATAAAAAATTATTTTAAAAAAGCCTCTTGCCGGAGAAGATCAGAAGAGGCTCAAAAGAAATTATGGATTTTAAGATACGGACAATGTTAATTGTCTGTATCTTAAAATTCACCAGGAGAAAGCAGGAGCATTTAAAGAGAAAAGATGGCAAAAAAGATTTTTGGCAGTCAAGTACAACCTTTTTCCCCTGAAAATAAGACCTTGTCTTATATTTTTTTGAACCCTGAAATAAGCGCTTGGCCTTATTGCCATGCGCTCAAAAGCTCGATTGGGTTTATTATCAGGGGATGTCTTATTTGGGGGGGAAACAGGGTATGTGGGAAGTTAGCACCCACCCGTCTCCTAGGAAAATGAGATATTTTAGCAAATATTAAAAGGACAGAATATTTCCCCTAAAAGGGAGGCAGAAACTCAACCCCCCCACACACACCTTTGTCAATGGGCCAGTCTATTCTACATAACAAAGCTCTACCTCCTTCAGGCAGAGCCATATTAGGAATTGCCCAAAGCCCTTTTCATTACATCATCACCCAGCAAGAGTCAACCAAGCCTGGGACTCAAAAGACAACCTACAAAGTTATCCCTGCATGGCCCCATGGGAGTCTGACAACCAATCAGAACACAAGCTCAAATTCAAAAGCCCAACAGAGGGCATAAAACCCAGATGCACTCTCAGCATCTTTGCCCTCAATAAACCGTCTTTCCAAGCAACTTCCATGAATCCAGTGTCTTTCTCCCCACTCGGAACTGAACCCAGGTGGACATTTCTTCCAACAACTGGATCAAAGAATTGTTCTAAATTGATATCTCTTGAAATCAGTGGGACTTTAACATCTGGTTAATTGGACCTTATTGATTATTATGCGACTGAACTTTCCATCTAACTTGATTATTCAAAAGTAATTATGCTCCATGGAATATAAGGCAACAGTAATTGCCTTTCTCTTAAGTCAGTAAAAAAAATATTGTAGTTTCCAGGCACATTGGAATTTAGTAGAAATCTCAACAGAGCTTGTGTCACTATCTAGGGAATGGTGACAATGTTCTTGGAAGACAAAATGTTTTAAAAAGCTGTGAAATGTCAAAGGGCTCCTACCTGAATGCTCCAGAAGATATGAATCTGCCTCCTCCTTTTTTTTGCATATCTATCTTGCCGGAATCCATAATAAACTCAGAACAGAACTTCAAGGATCTCTAAGATCTGAAAGGGAAAGAAGACCTAATCCTAATTCGGAAGGAATCCAGATGACCTGGAAAGAATCTGGATCACATCGTGCTTATAGTTCACAATATAAGTATCTCTTTTTGGAAGTACACCGTCCTTGTTGAGGTCCATGCAATTAATTATCTCAACCATTGTTTTGAAAAGAAATCTTGGTCTCTTCCCTCTGAATAACTCTACCTGGGTGAAGGTATAGTTAGTGCAACTCAAATTACATTGCTGAAGAGAAAGACTATCTGCTGTCTATACAGCAGTGATGATGTCACCTTGTTAGGGTAATGAAACATCTGCAAGAAATCAAGCAAGCTCAGAGAGTGTCAAGAACAACTCATGTCTATACTTCTCCTGTAAACCTTCTAGAACAGAAGAGGAAGAGAATGAGATGCTACCAGACTGGATAGTTTCCAATTTCTCTTCCAACAGTGGCATTAGACATTAATGGCACACCTAGTCAAGTTGTCTGTTGTAATTTCAAACCAGCAAGCATAGCTCTTGAGACATGAAAAATTGATTGAGTTGCTCTTTTGCCAAGACATTGATAAGTTGGACTAGGTCTATGAAGAGGGAAATTATCCCAAAACAATTCTCCGTGCAAGGATGTTTTCCATGTTGTGTTTTGACCTTGTGAGTCTTCTGAAGGTTTGCACTGTCCATATGAAGGTAAGGCCAATGATCTGAGGACCAGGATCTTCATGATGTTCTACATGGTGAATTCAGAGCAGAATTTATTGAGCTTCCATATGACCCATGTCCTGTATATGTATATGAGAACAGCAACTCATCCTTCGTATTTGTGTATCAAATATTGTCCAATTAGTCAGAATCGTGTGATGTCCACCATCCATGTCAAAGTACTTTCTTCGGTGTAAACTCATGCTTTCCTTTTATATCAGGTGGTTGATCCAAGTAACAGGTTCCTATCCATTTGCTTGATAATCGTTTGCTTCTCCTTGAGTGGAAATGTTGCAAACATTTTAAAATTGGTCTCTCTGGCATGTCTTATCTCACTTGCTGGCTCAGACCCACTTCCTCCCTTACAACCCAACCAGGTTGAGGAAACTCTTATTTTGTTTTGTTTTTTGAAAAAAGTTTTTTTATTTTTATTTTTCATCAACATGTTTAAATGTACAGTCTTTTATCCATCCTTATACATTGTTCGTTCATCTTCTTCTTTAACTTCCATTAGGTAATTAATCAATTATTTTGTTCGAGTCTGCTCTTCTTTCCATTTCCTTCTTTTGTTTTACTACAACCTTTCCTTTTTCCCTTCCCTTCTTTCTCCTCCTTTCTTTCTCCTTTCCTCATTCCTCCTCTCCTTTCCTTTCCTACTTCCTTTCCTCTTTCCCCTCTCCTCTCTTCTTCCTCCCCTTCTTACCCTCTCTCCTGATCTTCTTTTCCCTTCCTTCTTCCTCTCCTTTTCCCATTTTTCTTTTCTCTTCTTCTCACCTCCCAACTCCCCTACTTTCCCTTCTCTACTCCTCCCCTCTTTTCCATTCCTTTGTTGAGGAAACTCTCATTTTTCAATTGTTGTTCATCACTCAAAATCCTAGTAAATTGGAGTGGGATTATAATAGCAATTGCAATAGACTTATATACCACTTTACGCTTCTTTACAGCCCTCTCTAAACGGTTTACAGAGTCAGCATATTGCCCCCAACAATTTTGGATCCTCATTTTACAAACCTCAGAAGGATGGAAGGCTGAGTCAACCTTGAACCTGGTGAGATTTGAACTGCCAAATTTGCAGGCAACAGAAATAGCCAATCTGCAGTACTGCACTCTAACCACTGCACCACCATGGCTCATAATGAGTTGTAAATAAATTTTGGGATCTGATTTGGCACTCAAAGAGGAAGGATTGGACACAAAGGTACCTACACATGGGGACAAAGTCCCTTCCAGATCATTCATGCTGCAACAGAATTAACAGATTTTCCTCATGCCTCTTTAGATGTTAGAAAATAAATAACAATAGAGAACAATATTGAGAATTATTACGCTTCTAACTTTAGAATAGCTTTTTTCCCCGGCACAAATTTCACAAAATTCTAGGCCACCAAGAGTATTGCACCTTCACAGTTCCAGGTGCCTAGGAATATACAAGTAGTCCTTGATTTACGACCAAGATGGAGCCCAAAATTTCTGGTGCAAAGTGAGACAATTGTTCAATGACTGTTGCCCCATTTTACGATCTTTATTTCCACGGCTTTACAGTGAATGACTGCAGTTGTTAAGTTAGTAACGTGGTTGTTAAGTGAATCTGGATTCCTCGTCGACTTTGCTTGTTTGAAGATCATAAAAATGACCTCAGGACACTGCATCTGAATTTTGATCACATGACCATCGGGGGGTGTTGCAATGGTCGTAAGTGTGAAAAGCGGCAATAACTCACTTTTTTCCAGTGCTGTTGCAACTTAGAAAGGTCACTAAAGGAACTGTTGTAACTTGAGGACTACCTGTACTGTTACAATCCATTTATTTGTTGGCCAAATTTTAACTATTTTTTTAAAAAAACTATCTTAACAGAATAAAAGATTAACAGAGTTGGAAGGGACCTTGGAGGTCTTCTAGTCCAACCCCCTGCTCAGGCAGGAAACCCTACACCATTTCAGACAGATGACTGTCCAATCTCTTCTTTAAAAACCTCCAGTGATGGAGCATTCACAACTTCTGGAGGCAAGGGGTTCCACTCATTAATTGTTCTAACTGTCAGGAAATTTCTTCTTAGTTTTAGCTTGCTTCTCTCCAAACAGATTAACAGAGTTGGATGGGACCTTGGAGGTCATCTAGTCCAATCCCCTGCCCAAGCAGGAGACCCTACTACACCATTTCCAACAAATGGCAGTCCAATCTCTTCTTGAAAGCCTCCAGTGATGAAGCTCCCACAACTTCCGAAGGCAACTTCTGTTCCGTTGGTTGATTGCTCTCACTGTCAGAAAATTTCTCCTTATTTCCCAGTTGAATCTCTCCTTGTTCAGTTTCCCTCCATTATTCCTTGTCTGGACTTCGGGTGCCTTGGAAAATAGCTTGACCCCCTCTTCTCTGTGGCAGCCCCTCAAATATTGGAACACTGTTATCATGTCTCCCCTGGTCCTTCTCTTCGCTAGACTAGCCATGCCCAGTTCCTGCAACCGTTCATAGCATGTTTTAGCCTCCAGTCCCTTAATTCCTTGATAAGTTTCCATCCATTGCTTCTTGTCCTGCCTTCAGATGTTTTGGAGAATAGTTTGAGCCCCTCTCTTTTTTTCCTAGAACATCATTAACTCCAAAATTTTGTCTTGGATTTTGAGAGGTGGTGTTTTTCCCAAGTTGTCCCTAATAAAAGAGAGAGTATAAATACATCTGTAAGACTAGAATGTTGACAAGAAAGAACTAATAATATGGTCGAAGATGTGACTGAGAACTGACATAATGCTACTTCCACCTAAGATATCCAGTGGCTTCTCTTTGACATGGACATTAATTTATTAGAGCTGTTATACTTTTCAATTACCTAGGAAATAATTGAGAGATAACTCTGTCATATAAGGAAGGTGCTGATGTTAATGATGAGGTGATGCAGGTTTCTATGTTTCAAAGAAGATTGAATTGGAGTCCATTAAACCTCCTTAGGCCATAAAAGCAAAACTTGCAGAATGCAAATAAGTTGCCAATGACTTTTCTCAGTTAAGAACTAGCTGTAAATGAAACATTCCTCCTAAAAATCTCTCACTCCTCAAAGCGCTGAAGTAAGCATAAGAAAAGCAGATACATGGTCTGCTCAAATCAAACCTCCCCAGACAATTTTGTCCTCTCGGGGTTCCCCTATCTAGAAGAATTTAAGCTCCCCTTGATCCTCTTCTTCTCGGTCATGTTTGCACTCACTCTTGCTGGAAATTCGCTGACCGTCTTGGTGGTGATCTCTGATCTTCGACTCCACAAGCCCATGTATTGGTTCCTGTGTCATCTCTCCATCCTGGACATGGCCTTCTCAGCAGTGGTGGTCCCTACAGTTATTGCAGGGTTCAACCCTGGGGGCGAGATGATCACTTTTTCTGGATGTGTGACTCAAATATTTTTTTTCAACTTCCTGGGATGCGCAGAAAGCTTTCTCTTCACCTTAATGGCTTATGACCGCTTCTTGGCTATTTGTAAACCATTCCACTATGGCAACATCATGAGCTGGAGACTCTGTCTCATCCTCTCCTTGGGTACCATCATTGGTGGCTGCCTCAACTCTACTTTTCAGACATCATTGACCTTTTGGTTGCCTTATGGACAAAGAAACCATGTTGACTATGCCTTCTGTGACATTCCGGCCATATTGAAGTTGGCTTGCGCTGATACAAAACTTAATGAATTGATGACGTTCATTGATGTTGGTCTTGTAGCGATGACTTGCTTTCTCCTTATCGTAGCCTCCTATGTTTACATCATCATGGCTATTTTGAGAATGAGTAGCAGTGAAGGACGGCGCCGAGCCTTCTCAACTTGCACCGCCCATCTTACCATTGTGGTCATATACTACCTGCCTGTGGTGTACCATTATCTGAGACCAGCTTCTCAGGGCTCCATGGATGGTGTGGTGAGCATGTTCTACACCACAGTAACCCCTTTGTTGAACCCATTAATATATACCCTTAGGAACAAGGAGATGAAAAATGCTTTGCTGAAACTCTCGGGTGGGAATCTGGTGTAGCAGAGGTGGGTTTCAGCAGGTTCTGACCAGTTCTGGAGAACCGGTAGTGGAAATTTTGAGTAGTTTGGAGAACTGGTAAATACAACCTCTGACTGGCCCTGTCCCCATGTATTCTCTGCCTCCCGAGTCCCAGCTGATCAGAAGGAAATGGAGATTTTACAGTACCCTTCCCGTGCCACACCCACCAAGCCATGTCCACCAAGCCATGCCACGTCCACCAAGCCATGCCCACAGAACCGGTAGTAAAAAAAATTTGAAACCCACCACTGCTGAGTAGGTAGCAAGAAATATGTAAAACAATTTTTATATGTATTTTTCAAAAATTCAATGGTCACGAGTCATGTTCTGAATGTGTACATTAGCCTATTTTAGGGGCTCTTCTAATTTTTGAGGAACTGTTAAGAAATTGGAGCTAGATTAATTTTTAGACAAAGCAAGTTTTGAAAAAGAGCAGATAAATAGCTCCTTCCCTACAAACTAGGTCAGGGGTGTGAAACATGGCCCATGGGGTACTTAGATCTGGCCCAAGGGGCAGCCCTGGAAACAGCAAAGGATCAGCCTGGGTGCCTCTGCCAGCAAAAATGGAGCTAGGGAGGAATGCCCGTGGCCCTCCTGAGCTCCCTTTTCACTGGCAGAGGGTTGCAGGAGGCCATTGCCACCAAAAAGAGAGCTTGGGATCCCGTTTTCACTGGCAGAGTGCTTGGGCCACCATAGGTGCCCCTGACACGAGTGATGTTGAGCTGGTCACGCCCACTCTGGCCACACCCACCCTGGCCCCTGAGGTAAAACGCAACCCTGATACGGCCCTCAATGAAATCGAGTTTGACACCCCTGAACTAGGCTATTTTGTGTCATCTTTCTTTCATAATTCAAGGAATGATATCTTGCTTAGAAGGGAAAAGAGAAGAAGAAACATAAGTTGGTCCAAGACAAAGATTCCAAAGATTCCCCGGAAGGTGGACTGTTGGGGGTTCGCAGGGGTTCGGGAGAACCTCTAGCTAAGATTCTGTGTAGTTCGGAGAACCCCCAAATCCCACTCCTGGCTGGCCCATCCCGCCCCACGCATCCTCTTGCGGCCCGTTTTGGATGCAGGTAAGTGCAGGGTGCGCACGGAGGCTCGGGGAGGGCGAAAAACGGGCCTACCGGGGTAGGCTTAGGCCCAGGGTACTTGCAGGACCATCTCCAGCCATTCTCCCATTGTCCTGTGCGCTCTCACAGAGTCCTCAGGGTGCCATCGGCCAAACAATGTCGGCTGACGACCCCCAGGGGGAGGGCGTTCTCTGTGGGAGCCCCGACCCTCTGGAATGAATTGCCCACTGAGCTCAGGACAGCCCCCAACCTTCTTTCCTTCCGTCGCAAGCTGAAGACGTGGCTCTTCCGCCAATTAAACTGATCCGTTTGGGGGTACACTGGTATAATTTTAAATTGTTTTTTAATTGGGTTACTGATTTTAATTTTGTATTGTCTTGTGATTTGTATTGAAGTTGTAAGCCGCCTTGAGTCCCTAGGGAGAAAGGCGGCATATAAATCACAATAAATAAATAAATACCGAAAGTTCAGGAAAGCCAGAAACAAGCCCATTTCTGGCCTCCAGAGGGTCTCCAGAGCCTGGGGAGGCCATTTTCACCTTCCCAGAGGCTCGAAGAAAGCC
This sequence comes from Pituophis catenifer annectens, assembly GCF_029215685.1. Classification (NCBI taxonomy): domain Eukaryota; kingdom Metazoa; phylum Chordata; class Lepidosauria; order Squamata; family Colubridae; genus Pituophis; species Pituophis catenifer. Next base: position 12,439,119 of record NW_027256895.1, read on the forward strand.
TCCGGAGCCCAGGGAGGGCAAAAAAAACCCCACAGTCATGCAGGAGGCCAACTAGGCCACACCCATCCAGCAACCGGGCAGAGAACCCCTTGTTAAAATTTTTGAAGCCCACCCCTGCCCTGAAGTAATCTCTGATCTAAGAGATTTTTGCAGGGTTTCTGAAGGCAGTGAAGAAAGTCTGAGGTTTACATCATGGAGCCACAAGTGTTAATGAGTTCCTCTCCTGGACTATCATGATCCATCCATATATTAAATTCTGATGCTTATATAATCCTCAGTCCAGTAACCTGCATGTGTTTTGCTCTCTTGGACACAGTGGATTTCAGGAACTCATCTTCTCCAATAATATATCTTTAGGAGATATGGTCCCTCAAACTCTTTCCTGACAGTTGGATGGAGTTCCATTATCTCTCAGAAGACCCGATTCCAAAGAAATATCAACTAATGCAAATACAACAAAATAGAGAGAAATAGAGATAGTCATTTGCTGCAGTTTTTACGGAGGCTCAATAAAAGCTACCAGACAGTTTATATGAATTTACTGTATAGAATGATTTGGGTGAATGATTTTTTTCAGTCAGATACTGTATATAGCGATTTGTGTAAATAAGCTTTGTTCTTTGTTGTTTGTATTCATTAAAGCATAAGAAATAGCAGATTTCTAGATTTGGAGATCATTCGGGGATGTATTTTTTTCTGTAAATACGGTAGTGACATTCATAATAAAATCATCGTCCCAGCAATGATACTCTTGCTATGATGTTAATATTTTTCTGAGGAGCACAGTGTCTTGAAATAGATTACCTTTCTGTATATTCGTTGCCCTCCAGGTGAGATTCAAGGTGCTGGTGATGACCTATAAAACCCTACATGGCTTAGGCCCAGGATATTTGGCAGACCACCTGCAGCCAGCAACAACATCCCATCGCCCGGTTCGTGCCCATAGGGAGGGCCTACTCAGGGTGCCGTCAGCGAGACAATGTCGGCTGGTGGCCCCCAGGGGTAGAGCCTTCTCTGTGGGCGCGCCCACCCTCTGGAATCAACTCCCCTTGGGGCTCTGATTGGCCCCTGACCTTTGCACCTTTCGCCACGAATTAAAAACTTGGTTATTCGAGTCCTTCGGCCTGGACTGATGGGGTTTTATATGGGTTTTTTTAGCTTTATCGAATTTAATTAGGCATTTTAACTTTGTATAATGGATTATTGTGGTTTTTATTGTTGTGAGCCGCCCTGAGTCCGTTGGAGATAGGGCGGCATATAAGCCTAATAAAATAAATAAATAAATAAATAAATAAATAAATAAATAAATAAATAAATAAATAAATAAATAAATAAATATTCTTGTCAAGAATGTAGAGATCTGTTTGCAGCAGTCTCCTCTGAAAAATTACCGAAGGCCAAGGTTCTATCAAGAAAAAAATACAATACATTTTGTTTTCCGTATGAGCTTTCCTAGAGGAGTCATTGAGTACTACATTCTGATTTTCTTCTAAATTGTCAACACTCAGCCATACCTCTTCTTCTGACTGGTCTCATTTCTCATCTCTATTGCCTGTTTCTTGCATTCCATCCATAATCATAACCATAAGTTTATTTGTCAAGCATATATAAGATAACAGGTAAAAGTATAAACATAATTTGGATACATGAAAAGAGTAAGTAAAAAGGAATATTAGGACAGGGACGGTAGGCACACTGGTGCATTTATGCACACCCCTTACAAACCTCTTAGGAATGGGGGGAGTTCAACAGTAGACAGGGCATTGACCACTCTGTTACTAAAGTCATATTTTCTGCAATCGAGTTTGGAACGGTTTACCTTGAGTTTGTATCTATTATTTGCTCGTGTATTGTTGTGGTTGAAGCTGAAGTAGTCATTGACAGGAAGGACATTATGGCAGATAATTTTATGTACTATGCTTAGATCAGACTGAAGTCGGCGTAGTTCTAAGTTGTCTAAGCCCAAAATTTGGAGTCTGGTGGCATAAGGTATTTTATTGCGGGTAGAGGAATGGAGGACTCTTCTCGTAAAATATCTCTGGACTCTCTCGATTGTATTTATGTCCGATATGCAATGCAGGTTCCAGACAGATGAGCTGTATTCAGGAATTGGTCTAGCAAATGTTTTGTATGCTCTAGTTAGTAATACAACATTACCAGAGAAGAAGCTATGCAAGATTAGGTTAACAACTCTTAATGCCTTTTTGGCAATGTTGTTACAGTGGGCTCATTCACTTAGATCTTTAGAAATGAGTACATACTCATACATATATACTGTAACAACCGGTTCGCCCAGCACCGGAAATGTGAGTGTGCGCGGGCGCACACTCGTTTCACACGCGTGCCATTCACACATGCATGCAGCATCGCAAAACATGGCGATTTGGGTGCGCATGCCATCCATACATGCGTGTGTCGTCACATGATCATGTGATCAAAATTCAGATGCATGGCAACAGGTTCATACTTATGACCATCACTGTGTTCCAAGGTGATGCGATCCCCTTTTGCGACCTTCTGAGAAGCCAAGTCCATGGAGAAGCCAGATTCTCTTAACCACAGGCTTACTTACTTATCAACCACAGTGATTCACTTAACGACTGAGGCAAGAAAGGTCGTAAAATGGGACAAAATTCACTTAATGAATGTCTCACTTAACAACAGAAATTTTGGGGTTCACTATGGTTGTAAGTCGAGGAGTGCCTGTATGTCAAAATGGTCACAAATCAGGTCAGCTAGATGACCGACACCTTTTTACAACCTTTTTGCATGGTTGTTAAATGAATACTAAAGTCATTAAGTGAACCCATGGTTCACAATGGGGCCGGTTTTGCTGAAAATTGGAAATAATTGCCAGCTTTCAATAAAATTGTCATAAAACACTTGGATTGCTATAAACAGGTATAACAAATTACTTCCCATTGGAAACAATGGGGTCTTAATAGCTACCGTATTTTTCAGAGTATAAGACACACTTTTCCCCCCCTAAAAGAGGGTGAAAATTTGGGTGCATCTTATACACCGAATGTAGCCAAAACCATGAGACATGAAGAGGCGATCCTTGTGCCTCGCGGTTTTGGCAATTCCTGCAGCCTGGAACAGCTGATTGGGGGTATTCCGGGAGGCTGATCCACTCGCCAATCAGCTGCTCATGCTGAATCAGGCTGCAATAATGTGCTGAAGCTGACCTGGCTGTTCGCTATTTGCTGCAAGGACTGTCAGAGTTTGAAGCAGCAAGCAAAACACAAGCAGAGGAGAGGAGTTTCAGTTTCAGTTTTAGTTTCAGAGATCAGCACAGCATGCAGCTTTAGAACAATTGACCTAAGCCACATCCAGGCTCCTTGCTGTCTCCTTCCTTGTTGCTCACACAGCAAATACTGTTTCAGTTTCCAAACAGTCTCACACACTGACAGGACGCTAGCCAGATAAATACTGATGGATGCTGGTAGGCAGAGGCAGAATTTTTTTTTCTTTTTTTCCTCCCCCAAAATTAAGGTGTGTCTTATACTCCGGAGCGTCTTATACTCCGAAAAATATGGTAATTGTTCTCTTGAATTATTTATACGTCTGAACTTTCAACATAATCTATTGTTGAAAATAATTGTGCCCCAGTTGAATTTCTGGAGATCGTAATTGCCTTTCTCCTAAATGAGCCATATTCTAAAATAATACTCAATGGAATTTGATGGAACATTCAACAGCATTCCTTTCCCTATTGCTGGGTAATGAAGCCATTGTGTTCAATAAACACACAACATTTAAAAGATGTCATGGGAGAAATATAGCAATGCTGCTGAAAGGATGCAGCAGGATACATGAATGTCTACTTCTCTATTTCAAACAGAGGGTCCATATCTTCAAAGAATCCATAATATCTCCATAGCATACTGCATCTTCTGTAGATGAGAAAGGGAGAGAACATCTAATCCAAATTAAGAAGGAATCAACAAGACTTGGAATATTTTACAAAATTAGAACACAAAAGCTTACAACAAGCCAAGAATTCACAACAGCTGACCATGTTTTTGGAATTTGTGACATCTTATTTTGCTATTCATGCAACTCATTCTCTCTGCTGTCATTTTGGAAAGTAATATTAAGACCTTCTCAATTGGGTTGAAGATTTTCTGGCTACAACTGGAAAACAAAATGCAGTCTGCTTTTCATAAAATGCCCGAGAGCAATTGAATGGCATGTTATAAAGCTAAAAATCAGAAACCACCGAGTGAATGCAATCGTCTCTTTAGTATTGTGTTAGGACCAAGGATGGATCGTTATGATTTATGATTGTAATGATGGAATATCACTTATTCGTATCTTCTGCAGACCATAAAGATAAAAGTAAAGGTTCCCCTCGCACATATGTGCTAGTCGTTCCTGCTTCTAGGGGACAGTGCTCATCTCTGTTTCAAAGCCGAAGACCCAGCACTGTCCGAAGACGTCTCCATGGTCATGTGGCTGGCATGACTAAACACCAAAGGCGAACGGAACGCTGTTACCTACCCACCAAAGGTCGTCCCTATTTTTCTACTTGCATTTTTTATGTGCTTTCAAACTGCTAGGTTGGCAGAAGCTGGGACAAGTAACGGGAGCTCACCCCATTACGCGGCACTAGGGATTCGAACCGTTGAACTGCCGACCTTTTGATATTTTTTTTTTAATTTGATTTATATGCTGCCCTTCTCCGGAGATTCAGGGCGGCTTACAATGCATTAAGCAATAGCCTTCATTCTTTTGTATATTTTATACAAAGTCAGCTTATTGCCCCCACAAACTGGGTCCTCAATTTACCTACCTTAGAAAGGATGGAAAGCTGAGTCAACCTTGAGCCTGGTGTGATTCGAACTTATAGTAATTGCAGACAGCTGGTGTTAATCACAATGCTATCAGTCTGCTGAGCCACCAGGCTTGTCAGCTTGTCAGATTGACAAGATGAGCATCTTAGCCACTGGGCCACCGCGTCCCTATTATTACAACATATTTCAACTAGATATCTAGTCAAAAAAGACAACATTATGGTAAGGCAAATAGTAATAGATGTCAGGATCTCTGTGCTTTTCCACAGTCGTTTGTGAGGGCCAGATACTTTTCAAAATTGTATATATTCAGGAATGCTAAAGGGAATTTGCTAAATAAGTTTCATTTCTAGATACTTTCCTAGAAGCATCTGTTTCTTAGTGAAACGGCCTGCTTATAATTTTGATAGATTATAGAGAGATACGAAATAAAAAGTAAAAATAATAGGTCTTTGTCCACCACATTGAATATTGATTTACTATTTTTCTAAAAATGTATTGCATGTAATGCCCACTTAACATATGACAGAAAGAGGATGATGTAACATTGTTCTGAAGATCTGGGGGAAGAAAAACACAGCACAGTAAGTGAATTCAAGTCCTACAAAACACAGAGAAGCTGTCAGGGATATCTAAAGGTAAAGGTTCCCCTCGCACATGCGTGCTAATCGTTCACAACTCTAGGGGGCGGTGCTCATCTCCGATTCAAAGCCGAAGAGCCAGCGCTGTCCAAAGACGTCTCCATGGTCATATGGCCGGCATGACTCAACACTGAAGGCGCACAGAATGCTGTTACCTTCCCACCAAAGATGGTTCCTATTTATCTACTTGCATTTTTTTACGTGCTTTCGAACTGCTAGGTTGGCAGAAGCTGGGATAAGTAGCGGGAGCACACCCCATTATGTGGCGCTAGGGATTCGAACCACTGAACTGCCGACCTTCTGGTTGACAAGCTCAGCATCTTAGCCACTGAGCCTCTGCATCCCTCAGGGATATCTATCCAGTAGGAAATATCTCCAGACAACTTGCCTCTTAGAGTAGCTCATTCAGCAAAGACTTCAAGTATATATAAGAGTAAAAGACAGATGGAATGTCCAAATCAATCAGCCCCATATGACTTTATCCTTTCTGGGTTTCCATATCCACATGGATTCCAGCTACCCTTGCTGCTATTCTTCTCCATCATGTTTGCCCTCACCCTTTCAGGAAATTCTCTGATTATCTTGGTGGTGATCTCTGACCTTCAACTGCACAAGCCCATGTATTGGTTCCTCTGTCATCTCTCCATCCTGGACATGGCATTCTCAGCTGTGGTGGTCCCCAAAGTGATTGCAGGGTTCAGTTCCAGAGGGAAAATCATTTCCTTTGCCTCTTGCGTTACACAGGTTTTCTTTTTGAACTCTGTTGGCTGTGCAGAATCTTTTCTTTACACCTTGATGGCTTATGACCGCTTCTTGGCCATTTGTAAACCACTCCATTATACCAACATCATGAGTTGGAAAGTGTGTCTCCTTCTCTCCTTGGGTACCATAATTGGAGGCAGCCTCAACTCTGCATTTCTGACGTCGCTCACCTTTCATTTGCCTTACGGAGAGGACAACTATATTGACTATGTCTTCTGTGATGTTCCGTCCATCCTGAAACTGGCTTGCGTTGATGTAAAATTCAGTGAATTGATGATCATCATTGACATGGGTTTTATTGCAATGACCTGCTTTTCCCTCATCCTAGCGTCTTATGCTTATATCATCACAGCAATTTTGAAGATTCGTAGCAGTGAAGGACGTCAAAGAGCCTTCTCTACTTGCACTGCCCATCTTACTGTGGTGTTCATATACTACCTGCCTGTGTTTTATCGTTATATGAGGCCAGCTTCTCAGGACTCCATGGATAGTGTGGTAAGCATGTTCTACACCACTATCACTCCTTTGTTGAACCCTGTGATATACACACTTAGGAACAAAGCAATGAAAACGGCTCTGGTGAAACTCTGTACTGGGAATCCAGAATAGACAATAAGATTTATGCCTACCTAATGTTTGCATTTTTTTAAAAGAAACATGGTGCATTGTCAAGTTTACTTCATCATTTCAGGATGGAAATCTGAGGTATTTTATGGATCTACTGAAAGTTTCTACTAACCACTCTTAAAGTATGGGTAAAAAGATAAAGGTTCCCCTCGCACATATGTGCTAGCCATTCCCAAGTCTAGGGGGCGGTGCTCATCTCTGTTTCAAAGCCAAAGAGCTAGCTCTATCCGAAGACGTCTCCATAGTCATGTGGCCGGCATGACTAAATGCCAAAGGCTCATGGAATGCTGTTACCTTCCCACCAAAGGTGGTCCTTATTTTTCTACTTGCATTTGTTACGTGCTTTCGAACTGCTAGGTTGGCAGAAGCTGGGACAAGTAATGGGAGGTCATCCCGTTACGCGGCACTAGGGATTTGAACCACTGAACTTCCGACCTTTCGATCAACAAGCTCAGCGTCTTAGCCACTGAGCCACTGCATCCACCATGTCCACCACATCCCTAGTGCTGCTACTTGTCCCAGCTCCTGCCAACTTAGCAGTTCGAAAGCACGTAAAAAATGCAAGTAGAAAAATAGGGACCAACCTTTGGTGGGAAGGTAACAGCATTCCATGCAACTTTGGCATTTAGTCATGCCGGCCACATGACCATGGAGACATCTTTGGACAGTGCTGGCTCTTCAGCTTTGAAATGGAGATGAGCACCAACCCCTAGAATCAGGAACAACTAGCATACTGTATATGTGCAAGGGGAACCTTTACCTTTAAACTATGGGTATAACTAGTCAAATTCCATAGAAAGCCACAAGGAGCTCATTAGAAATTTGGGGGTGAGTCTGTGCTATGTTCTTCTTAATCTAGGAGGTGAAGATTATCTGCTTAGAGGTGTAAAGAATCAGTATATCAAGTATCTCAATAGTCCTTCCACCTGCAGGTGGTTTCCAGAGAAAGCTTGAGCAGATGCCCAGGAAAGCATCTGAGATGTAAAGCAATGTTGAAGGAAGCCTAAAGTTTACAGAGCAATCATTCCCATCAAGTGTTTCTTTGTTCTTCTCCTAGAGAAGACCTCATCCAACCAGACCTTAAAATCAGATGTTCACAAAGTCCTTTTTCAGCCATCTTCTGTGAGCTCTGCTGTCTTTGACACAGAAGAAAAAGAATTCTATCAAATCATCCCCTCCACCGTGTCTATTTAGACTTTTCTTGCACTACTGTCTGACATTCCACACTGTCTCCTACAAGACCACCTATGTGAATAGATCTCCACATATAGGAAAAAAATCAGAGGGTAAAAGAAGAATTATTAGGCAACTAAGTTGTAATAAAAAACTATGATAGTTTATGCATGACTGTAACTGTTTTTGAAATACATTTAATAATTCTTCTGTATGTCTTTGCGTGTACTTCTTCCATGCCGTAATAATATTTCTGATATTATAATTTGAATTAGCATTATCCTTTTGCTTTGTTATTCGCTGAACTTGAGCAATAGCACTTGGTAAGTTCAATATGCAGATACCATGCATAGTTCTTTCTCTCTCAATAGAATTCTTTATTGGCCAAGTGTGATTGGACACACAAGGAATTTACCTTTGGTGCATATGCTCTCAGTGTACATAAAAAGATACATTCATCAAGAATCATAAAGTACAACACTTAATGATAGTCATAGGGTACAAATAAGCAATCGAATCATACTAGGAAACAATCAATATCAATATCAATCGTAAGAATACAAGCAACAAAGTTACACTCATGCAGTCATAAATGGGAGGAGATGGATGATAGGAACGATGAGAAGACTAATAGTAATAGTTATGCAGCCTTAGTGAATAGTTTGACAGTGTTGAGGGAGTTATTTGTTTAGCAGAGGGATGGCACTCAGGAAAAAACTGTTCTTGTGTCTAGTTGTCTTGGTGTGCAGTGCTCTATAGTGTTGTTTTGAGGGTAGGAGTTGAAACAGTTTATGTCCAGGATGCAAAGGGTCTGTAAATATTTTCACATCCCTCTTTTTGACTCGTGCAGTATACAGGTCCTCAATGGAAGGCAGGCATAACCCCACTATTCTATTCTATTCTATTCTATTCTATTCTATTCTATTCTATTCTATTCTATTCTATTCTATTCTATTCTATTCTAAATCTTTGGAAATCCTGTGTCAACCACAAGCGACCAGGAACAGGAATTGAGTTCTATGCATTTCAAACTTATTACATTTTTATCTATACACAAGTAACCGATCTACTAATAGTCAAGACAACTAAATAAGAATCAATGGAATTCACAGGTGGTTGAAGTAAGGTCTCTCGTGAGAGTGTAGTTGTAGGAATCCGCAATCTGCATATGTGCAGGGATTTTCCTATCTTGGATGGCAAACCTCAGATAAGGAAGGTTACTTGCACGTAAGGGCCAGGAAATTACATTAGAAGATAAGACCCTAATTCTGTAAACAAGAGGAACAGGAGGAGAGGAAGTGTGATGTGTGTTAGATTTTAATTATAGCCAAATATTAGAAGTGCTTAAGCCAGCAGTAATGATTAACCTATGATTTAAGTTACCTGGAAGATTCTGTGAGCCAATGATATTCTGCCAAGTATGCTGTAACTTGAAAGTAACAAACTATATAATGTCACTATGTAAGACAATAAAGTTACCACATATATTCTCAACCTTTGTGTGTGTGGTCACTCAACATGTAGTGACTCCAAACTGATGGTGCATTTTACCCTGCTTTTGGGCTCAGCCTGGTCATCTCCTATATCATAGTAATGAACAGGGTGGATCTTTACAGATAACTTTTGTTATCATTTTTTTCAACTATCAATTCATGCAACATCCATTTTCTTTGTCCTTTTGTTTCTACTGGAAACATAAGCATCAAAATCAACAGGGTGTTTTCCAAATCAAAATTAAGATAGAACCATAGACTCGAACGAGAAATAATGTTCAGCCCAAAAGGAAGTTCTCTCCTACAAGGCCAGATCACATACACTGGAGGTACGTTTTTAGTATAGCATACCCAAGAATTAACCAAATCCCTGGGTTTCTTCCTAAAACCACATATTTGTATCCCGAATACATGAAACAGTTATCTGTTTATCGCTATGGCTTATGATGTTCCATAACTACCTTAAGGCCAGGGTATTTACGAGACCGCCTTCTGCTACCAATAACCTCCCACCGGCCAATACGCTGTCACAGAGAGGGCCTCCTCAGGGTGCCGTCGGTCAAGCAATGTCGGCTGGTGGCCCCCAGGGGGAGAGCCTTCTCTGTGGGAGCACCCGCCCTCTGGAATGAGCTACCTCCCGGAATACGGCTGATCCCGGATCTCCGCACTTTCCGTAAGGCCCTGAAGACGTTTTTATTTCAGCAAGCCGGCCTGGCCTGAATAGGTTTTATGGGTTAGTTTTTAATTGTATAGCTTGGGGTTTTAAATTGGGAGGCTGATTAATTTAATTTATTTTTAGTTATCTTAACTTTTATATTGTATGTTATTTTAATTTTCGGCTGTTCACAGCCCTGAGTCCCTTCGGGGAGAAGGGCAGGATATAAATTCAAATAATAATAATAATAATAATAATAATAATAATAATAATAATAACAACAACAACAACAACAACAACAACAACAACAACAACAACTAGGGCAGCAAATTTCACTGTCTGTGATGGGTAAAGATAAATCAGGAATGGAATGGAATGGGATGGAATGGGAAGGGAAGGGAAGGGATGGGATGAGATGGGATGGGGTGGGGTGGGGTGGGGTGGGGTGGAGAGGAATGGAATGGAATGGAATGGAGTAGAATAGAATAGAATAGAATAGAATAGAATAGAATAGAATAGAATAGAATAGAATAGAATAGAATAGTTGGGAGGGACCTTGGAGGTCTTCTAGTCCAACCTCCTGCTCAGGCTGGAAACCCTGTACCATTTCAGACAAATGGTTGTCCAATCTCTTCTTTAAAACTTCCAGTGTTGGAGCATTCACAACTTCTGGAGGCAAGCTATTCCGCTGATTAATGGATTATGGATTTCAAGATAAAATCAACATTATGGTTGATCCAAGGGAAAGCAGAAATTCTAACTATGCATGTGAGGAGAAAAAAGATAAGCCAAATGGTAAGGCAGAAAAATGACTGACAGTCCGATCCGGAGTAAAAATAAAGAATTGTTCTGAATTAATTCCCACTGGAAACAATAGGATCATAATTCATAGCTAATCATCTCCTTGATTATTATGTGTGCAAACTTTCAAATTTGCCAATTGTTCGAAAGTAATTGTTACCCGGTGGACTTTCTGACAATCGTAATTGCCTTTCTCTTAAATCAGCAATATTTAAAATAACATGCCCTATCTCTAGGGAATAAAGGCAGGGTGTGTTCTCTGAAGAACACAATATTTTAAAAAGATATGAAAACTGAAGTATCTAAATGCTCTTACCTGGAGAAGTGAAGATACCTGAGTCTGCCTAATTCTTCACTACACACTGAAAGTTCATATCAAGCAAGAGACCATCAGAACTTCACAACCGACCTCCAAAGCTCTCTGAATGGAGAAGAATGAAAACATCTACTCCTAATTAAGAAGGCATCCAAAGACTTGGCATATCATACTAACTCACAACATATAAGCTTCAAACAAGCTCCTTTTTCAAAATGGCTGACTGGGGTTTTTTTTTGGAACTTCAACACCTTGCAATTCAGTCTCCCATTTTGTAAAGTAGTTCTTTTAGATCTTTTCCTCCATTCTCAATCTGGTTGAAGACAGGGTGGGATTCAGCCATTTCGGACTGGTTCCGGTGAACCGGTAGTTAACAGCCAGTGGCTGGGCCCACACCCCCACCCCGGTGCTATCCCGTCCTATACAATTGTCGTGTTTTTGATGCAGCGCACATGTGCACAAGGCGAGCCAGCTCACCTTTTCAATTCTGGGCAAGCCAGTTGTTAAATTGTGTGAAGGACACCTCTGTTTGAAGATCTCCTTGGTAGAACTCAAAATAAAATTGCAGTCTCTGAAAAGAAAGATCAACTGCTGTCCGTAAATTGCCCAATGGAAACTCAATGACGTGTTATCAAGCTAAAACTCAGCAAGCAAATCACCTGAATCCACATCCACAGCTTTCGTCTGCTACTCTGCAACTGCATTAGCAACTTGTGGCAGTCCTAACGAAGATATAATTTTGCCGGTTGCAATCCATTATACACGAGCCACTACAGCTCGGAGGGAATTCGAAAGCTTCTTCCCCGACATGTTCATAGTGTTGGAAATGGTCACTGAAGAGGCAAGTTATGCCCCTCAAAAAATAATAATAATAATCCATTGAGTGAGTTCCAAGGTCTCTTTAATGCTGTGTTATGATTGCCGGTTACTGATTTATTGTTAGGATGTATGATTGTTATGAGTGAATATTGTTTTTTCATATCAGCTGCAGATAGAATAGACTAGAATTCTTTTATAGACCAAGTGTGATTGGACACACAAGGAATTTTTCTTTGGTGCATATGCTCTCAGTAGACATAAAAGAAAAAATTATATATATATTTAATTTGATTTATATGCCGCCCTTCTCCAGAGACTCAGGGCGGCTTACAGTGCCTTAAGCAATAGCCTTCATACTTTTGTATATTTTTATGCAAAGTCAGCTTATTGCCCCCACAAACTGGGTCCTCAATTTACCTACCTTAGAAAGGATGGAAGGCTGAGTCAACCTTGAGCCTGGCGAGATTCGATCTTACTTTAATTGCAGACAGCTGATGTTAAATCACAGTGCTTAGTCTGTTGAGCTATCCAGCTATCCCATTTCTCAAGAATCATAAGATACAACACTTAGTGATAGTCATAGGATACTAATTAGGATAGGATAGGATAGGATAGGATAGGATAGGATAGAATAGAATAGAATAGAATAGAATAGAATAGAATAGAATAGAATAGAATAGAATAGAATAGAATAGAATAGAATAGAATAGAATAGAATAGAATTTTTTATTGGCCAACTGTGATTGGACACACAAGGAATTTGTCTTGGTGCATATGCTCTCAGTGTACATAAAAGAAAAGATACGTAAGCAATCAAATAGTACTAGGAAACAAGAAAAACAATATAAGTTGTAAAGATATAAGCAACATGGATATAGCCATAAGTGGGAAGAGATAGGTACTAGTAAGGATAAGAATAGTAATACAGTCTTAGTAAGTAGTTTGACAGTGTGGTGGGAATTAGTTGTTTAGCAGAGTGATGATATTCGGGGGGAAAACTGTTCTTGTGTCTAGTTCTTCTGGTGTGCATTGCTCTATAATGTCATTTTGAGGGTAGAAGTTGAAATAATTTATGTCCAGGATGCGAGGGGTCTGTCTATATTTTCACAGCCCTCTTTTTGACTCATGCAGTATACAGGTCCTCAACGGAAGGCAGGTTGGTAGCCATTGTTTTTTTCTGCAGTTCTAATGATCTTCTGAAATCTGTGTCTCTCTTGTTGGGTTGCAGAGCCAAACCAGACAGTTATAGAGGTGCAGATGACAGACTCAGTAATTCCTCTGTAGAACTCAATCAGTAGCTCCTTCGGCAGTTTGAGCTTTCTGAGTTGGCACAGAAAGAACATTCTTTGTTGTGCTTTTTTGATGATGTTTTTGACATTAGGTGTCCATGTTAGGTGTCATTGAAGAGGCAAGTTATGCCCCTCCAAAAAAAAAAAAAATCCATTGAATGAGTTCAAAGGTCTCTTTAATGCTGTGTTATGATTGCCGGTTACTGATTTATTCTTAAAATGTATGATTGTTATGAGTGAATATTGTTTTTTCTTTTTCATATCAGATGCAGATTGTATCAAGTTGACAAAACCATATTATAATAAGCCACAGGATCTTTGTGGTTTTCCAATCAGTCATTGGAAGGGAAGGACTTTTCAAACTTATTTATATTCAGGATTGCTACTCCAGAAGTGGTGCGGTGGCCTAGAGATGGAGCTCTCGCCCTCACAATCAGGAGGCTATGAGTTTGATCCTAGGCAGAAGTAGATATTTCTCTCTGGGCACATAGGGATTTTGGGGTCGTTGAAAAATGATGATTGCTAGAGACAACTCCCTAAATAAGTGTTCCACCTAGAGCTACTTTTCAAGGAGTTTCCTTTTATTAGTGAAATGGACTATTCGCTATTTGATAGGTAAAGGTAAAGGTTCCCCTCGCACATATGTCCTAGTCGTTCCTGACTCTAGGGGGCGATGCTCATCTCCATTTCAAAGCCGAAGAGCCAGTGCTGTCCGAAGATGTCTCTGTGGTCATGTGGCTGGCATGACTCAATGCCAAAGGCGCACGGAATGCTGTTACCTTCCCACCAAAGGTGGTCCCTATTTTTCTACTTGCATTTTTTACGTGCTTTCGAACTGCTAGGTTGGCAGAAGCTGGGACAAGTAACAGGAGCTCACCCAGTTAGGCATAACAATCATAGGGATTTGAACCGCTGAACTGCCAACCTTCTGATCAACAAGCTTAGCATCTTAGCCACTGAGCCACCACGTCCCACTCCACTATTTGATAGATGATAGATAGATATGAAATAAAGGGGAAGACAGTAGCTCTTTCTCTATCACATTGAATATTTATTAATTTAATAGTTTTTAAATATGTTTTCTACAGCAGCACCTTGACATATGACAGAATGAGGATGACGTGGTAGTTTTCTACATCTGAAACAAAAGCATGCAGCATTGTAAGTAAACTCAAGGCCTACAAAAGAGACCGAAACTGTCAGAGATTTTAGGAACTAACTCCAAGCAAACTGTTCCATTAGATTGGACGGTTGCTCAAACACCTGGATACATATAAGAATAACTGACTCATGGAGTGTTCTAATTTATCAGCCCCAAATGAGTTTATCTTCTCCGGGTTTCCATACCCACAAGGGTTTAAGCTGCCCTTGCTTCTCTTCTTCTCCATCATGTTTGCACTCACCCTTTCTGGAAACGCTCTGATTATCTTGATGGTAATCTCCGACCTTCAACTGCATAAGCCCATGTACTGGTTCCTGTGCAATCTCTCCATCCTGGACATGACCTTATCATCCGTGGTGGTTCCTAAAGTCATTGCAGGATTCAACGTCTTCGGAAGGGTCATATCCTTTTCAGGGTGTGTTACACAGGTATTCTTTTTGAACATTGTTGGGTATGCAGAATGTTTTCTTTTCACCGTGATGGGCTACGACCGCTTCTTGGCTATTTGTAAACCCCTCCACTACGGCAACATCATGAGCTGGAAATTGTGCCTCATCTTCTCCCTAGCTACCATCATTGGAGGCTGCCTCCACGCTACCTTTCAGACTTCTCTCACCTTTCAGTTGTCTTATGGAGAGAATAACCATATTGACTACGTCTTCTGTGATGTTCCACCCATCCTAAAGCTGGCTTGCAGTGACATACATTTCAAAGAACTGATTATCATCATCGACATGGGCTTCGTGACGCTGACCTGCTTTCTCCTCATCCTAACATCCTACGTTTACATCTTCACCGCCATTTTGAAGATCGGTAGCAGTGAAGGATGGCATAAAGCTTTCTCCACTTGCTCTGCCCATCTCACTGTGGTGTGCCTCTACTTCCTGCCTGTGTTCTATCATTATTTGAGGCCGGTTTCTCAGGACTCCATGGATAGTGTGTTAAGCGTGTTCTACACCACCATCACTCCTTTGTTGAACCCACTAATATATACCCTTAGGAACAAGGAGATGAAAACTGCTCTGCTGAAACTCTGGCGTTGGAATCCAGACTAGACAGCATCAAGTAAACCCAAGACATTTAAGATTAAAAACAAAAACAAACCATGATGAACTGTCAAAGTTTTTCATTATATTTTATCTATTGTATGGCAACACTCAAAATTTCTATTAACCACTGTTAAAGAATGGATATTTGCGGGACCGCCTTCTGCCGCCGATAGCCTCCCACCTACCAGTACGCTCCCACAGAGAGGGACTCCTCCGGGATCCCGTCAGCCAGGCAATGTCGGCTGGCGACCCCCAGGGGGAGGGCCTTCTCTGTGGCAGCTCCTGCCCTCTGGAACATTTGCCCCTGGAGATACGAAGGATATCGGATCCCCCCCCCCTTTTTTTTAGCTTTTTTAGCTTTTTAAATTGTCAATGGGTTTTAGTTTGAATGTTTTAAATTGTGGGCCAAAGTCATATAATTCTTTTAAAAAATTTAAATTTTGTATTGGTATGTGTTTTAGTTCCGGCTGTGCACTGCCCTGAGTCCATTTGGAGAAGGGCAGGATATAAATTGAATAAATAATAATAATAAATAATAATAATATAGAGCTGTGATCGCTAACCTTTTTGCCGTCGCGTGCCAAAAGTGGGGGGAGCGCGGGAAGGTCGCCCATGTACATGCCCACACCCATAATTCAATGCACCCCGCCCCCATGAATGCGCGTGTGACCCCCCCCCCAAGTCCCCCCGCTTTTAGCACGCGATGGCATGATGGGCCCGGTAGGCCCATTTTTCACCCTCCCCAGGCTCCTAGATGTTTTCTAAGAGCCTGGGGAGGGCAAAAACGGCCTTCCCCACCCCCTGGAGGCCCTCTGGAGGCTGGAAACAGCCCATTTCCCAACTTCCAGTGGGACCAGAAGGCCCCAAAATCAGATGGCCGGCGCATGCATGTGTGCTGGAGCTGAGCTACAGCAACACTCGCATGCCCACAGATATGGCTCTGTGTGTCACCTGTGGCACCCGTGCCATAGGTTTGCCATCACGGATATAGAGGGTCAAATTGCATAGAAAGCAAATGATAGCTAAATATCTATGGAGATTCTTAGTCATCCAGGTCATGGTGGTCCCAAATATGCTTTTTTCAAGAGGCAACTGGATTTTCTGGGGGGTTTTTTTGAAGATGTTTCGCTTCTCATCCAAGGAGCTTCTTCAGCTCTGACTGGATGGTGTGGAATGGATCATTATCCATAGTCAGAGCTGAAGAAGCTTCTTGGATGAGAAGCGAAACGTCTTCAAGAAAAAAACAGTTGCCTCTTGAAAAGAAAAAGCATATTTAGGAGAAAGCAGAGGAGCTGATTAGAAACATGGGCATCAGCGGATTGTTTCAAATCACACAGTCTGTTGAGTGTAATCACTTCTTTCTTAATGATGGGGTGAATGACTTGCTTTGAGGTGTAAAGAAGTGGAATCACTTGTTGGTCCTCTTATCTGCATGTCATATCCAAAAAAAGATTGAACAGATGGTCAGGGAAGTATCTGAGACAGAGGTGGGTTTCAGCAGGTTCTGACCAGTTCTGTGGAACCGGTAGCGGAAATTTTGAATAGTTCAGAGAACTGGTAGTAAAAATTCTCACTGGCCCTGCCCTCATCTATTCTCTGCCTCCTGAGTCCCAGCTGATCAGAAGGAAATGGGGATTTTGCAGTAACCTTCCCCTGGATTGGGGTGGGAATGGAGATTTTACAGTATCCTTCCCCTGGCATGCCCACCAAGCCACACCCACAGAACCGGTAGTAAAAAAATTTGAAACCCACCACTGATCTGAGATATAAGCAATGCTGAAAGAACCCTGAAGTTCCCCACGTGGTGTTGCCTAGCTCCTGTCCTAGAGAGATCCTCATCCAACTAGAACTTGTTCATAGAACTTCACAATGACCTTCTTCAGCCCAGTTTCAATTAATTCTGTTGCGTCGGAATGGAAGAGAAAGAATTCCAGCAAACCATCCTCTCCACCATGTCTCTTTAAGGTAAGGTTAAAGGTTCCCCCGCACATGCGTGCTAGTCATTTCGGGGTTTAGGGGGGCAGTGCTCATCTCCGTTTCTAAGCCGAAGAGCCAGCGCTGTCCGAAGATGTCTCTGTGGTCATGGGGCTGGCATGACTCAATGCCAAAGGCGCACGGAACGCTGTTACCTTCCCACCAAAGGTGGTCCCTATTTTTCTACTTGCATTTTTACATGCTCTCGAACTGCTAGGTTGACAGAAGCTGGGACAAGTCACGGGAGCTCATCCCATTACGCAACATTAGGGATTCGAACCGCTGAACTGCCGACCTTTCGATTGACAAGCTCAGCATCTTAGTCACTGAGCCACCACATCTCGCTAATGTCTCTTTAGGAGTTATGATATTTCTACCTCTTTCTGGACTACTAGCAGAGATTCATCTGCCTCCTACAAGGCCTATTTCTGAAGGGATATCAGTTAAGGCACGTAGGAGGGAAATCAGAGAGGGAAAAGAAGAATTATTTAACAACTAATTTTTATTGGAGAGTTTGTACATATCTATGAGTTTTAGAAGAAAAGGTGTCTTTAAAAAACAAGAAAAAAATAACACATACATACTTAACACAAAGAAGAAGGGAGTCAAGCTATTCTCCAAAGCATCTGAGGGTAGGGCAAGAAGCAATGGGTGGACACTAATTAAGGAGAGAAGCAACTAGGGAGAAATTTCCTGACAGTGAAAACAATTACCCAGTGGAACAACTTGCCTCCAGAAGTTGTAAATGCTCCAACACTGGAAGTTTTTATGAAGAGATTGGATAACCATTTATCTGAAATGGTATAGGGTTTCCTGCCTGAGCAGGGGGCTGGACGAGAAGACCTCCAAGGTCCCTTCCAACTCTATTATTCTATTCTATATTAGCAGCGGCCTAAAAAGCAAACACAGTTCTAGGCTGCTTAAACAGAGGGATAGAATCAAGATCACGTAAAGTGTTAATACCACTTTATAATGCCTTGGTAAGGCCACACTTGGAATATTGCATTCAGTTTTGGTCACCACGGTGTAAAAAAGTTGTCGAGACTCTAGAAAGAGCTCAGAGAAGAGCAACAAAGATGATTAGGGAACTGGAGGCTCAAACATATAAAGAACAGTTGGTGGAATTGGGTATGTCTAGTTTAATGAAAAGAAGGACTAGGGGAGACATGATAGCAGTGTTCCAATATCTCAGGGGCTGCCACAAAGAAGAGGGAGTCAAGCTATTCTCCAAAGCACCTGAGGGCAGGACAAGAAGCAATGGGTGGAAACCAGGGGTGGGTTCTAAATTTTTTTACTACCGGTTCTGTGGGCATGGCTTATTTTGTGGGTGTGGCTTGGAGGTCATGTGACTAGGTGGGCGTGGCTAGCTGGTCAGAGTCATTTCTGGAAGGTCCTTGCACTTACGACCTGAGTAATTTGTTTGCTTTTAACACTGATCA
Organism: Pituophis catenifer annectens; assembly: GCF_029215685.1. Taxonomy (NCBI): domain Eukaryota; kingdom Metazoa; phylum Chordata; class Lepidosauria; order Squamata; family Colubridae; genus Pituophis; species Pituophis catenifer. The sequence continues at coordinate 12,458,115 of NW_027256895.1, forward strand.
GCTGTAGGACGGCCCTTTGAAGCCCCGTGGCAAGAGTTTAAAAAAGAGTTTTTTTCCCTCTAGTCATCAGCTGGGACTCAGGAGGCAGCAATAGATTGGGGGTGGGACCAAATAAAAGGTAAGAATAACATGGGGGGGTGGGGGAGTGGGAGGGCGGGGGGGAGAACCGGTTCGGTGACGTCATATCGTCACCGCTACCGGCTCGGCCGAACCGGACCAAACCAGGAGGAACCCACCACTGGTGGAAACTAATCAAGGAGAGAAGCAATTTAGAACTAAGGAGAAATTTCCTGACAGTTAGAACAATTAATTAGCGGAATAACTTGCTTCCAGAAGTTGTGAATGCTCCAACACTGGAAGTTTTTATGAAGAGATTGGATGACCATTTATCTGAAATGGTATAGGGTTTCCTGTCTAAGCAGGGGGCTGGACTAAAAGACCTCCAAGGTCCCTTCCAACTCTTATTTGGAGAACCAGCACCACCACCCGCTCCTGACATGCGATGGCAAAAAGGTTAGCCATCACCGATCTAGATATGTGGAGAAGGAAAAAGATAACCCAGGTGGTAAGTCATGGCAGTCAGCTCTGACATAAAAGAGCCTTGATAGTACAGTGGGATACACACCCTGTTATTAACACAGCTGCCTGCAATTTCTGCTGGTTCGAATCTCTCCAAGGCTCAAGGTTGACTCAGCCTTCCATCCTTTCTAAGGTAGGTGAAATGAGGACCCAGTTTGTGGGGGCAATAAGCTGACTTTGTATAAAATATACAAAAGTATGAAGGGTATTGCCTAACGCATTGTAAGCCGCCCTGAGTCTCCGGAGAAGGGCAATATATAAATCAAATTTTTTAAAAAAATCATTGTTCTGAATTAATTCACATTGGAAACTTAACTCGTGACTAATTGATCTTTCTGTGACGATGTGTGCAAACTTTCAAATTTACTTATTGTTTGAAAGAAATTGTTCCCTAGTGGACTTTCTGGAAATCATAATTGCCTTTCTCTTAAATCAGCCACGTTTTAAAACAACGTACACTAACTCTCTAGGGAATAAGAGCAGAACGTTCACTGAAGATGCAATGTTATAAAAACAGCTGGAAACAGAAGAGTCTGAAGTGCTTCTACCTGGTGACATGAAGATGTATGATGCTGCCTAATTCTTCGCTTCACATTGAGAGGCCTTATTAACTAGGAGTTCATAAGATCCTCAGTTCAGAACTCCAAGTAGCTCTAGATTTGAAAGGGGAAAAATATCTCAGCAAAACTGAGAAGAAGGCTCATGGCTTGGTGGAGACTTGGCATGCCACAAACCAGTGGTGGGATGCTGCCGGTTTAACAACCAGTTCGGTGATCGTGCGCTTTGCACATGCACGCGCCTAACACGCACTGCATGCGCGTGCACAGTTTTAGAAATACTAACCTTCTGTGTTACCGCTTGGGAGTTACACAGCTGAGGCGCGGCAATCCGCTCTGCCGTGCCAATCAGCTGAGGAGATAAAGGTAAGTAAAGCGTGCGGGTGGGAAGGCAAGCCAACCTGATCGTCAGAGCGAACCGGTTCACTCCCAGCTGATCGTCGGAGCTACCGGTTCGCCCAAATCAGTCCGAACTGGTAGAATCCCACCCCTGCACAAGCCTGTATCTGGGGTGATATCTACTTACCTTCCGGTTTGGAAGTGCATGAGTCACACGCGTGCGCGGACCCTCTGCACATGCACAAACCCTTCTGCACATGTGCAGAGGGTAAAAAACAGGTTACTTCCTGGTTAAAACCAGGAAGTAATGACGACCGGGTGGGTGGGTGGAGCCTCGTGCTGCCGTCGCTACTGGTTCTCCAAACCACCACTGCCATTGCTACCGGTTCAGCCGAACCGGTCCGAACCGGTAGCATTTCACCCCGCCTGTATCTCACAATAGTTGTGAAACTGAGGTTACATTTGTTGGATTTTTTTTTTTTTTTTACAATTAGTTATGCCAGCTAAAGCTTGGAAAGAAAAGGTGAGACCTTCCACTCTATGCTAAATTTAGGACTCTTATCTTGGAGCAAGTAAAAATACATCACTGTCCATCAAGAGAAAGTTCGTTTGTTTTCCATAAGAAGTCCAGCAAACCTAAGAAAGAAAATTAAAAGTTACAAACCTATGAGTTTGTCCATCAAAATATTCCACCGGCTCTTCTGGGAGCAGCATTAGAACTACTGTGCCTTTCAACCCTCCCAATCAATTTCACACCAGCAAGTATGATGGAAAAGAAGAGAAATGGATGGAGTCACTCCTTCCTCAACACTGTATTGATTTATCAAAATTAAAACCAGGGAGACTCTAAGCATTGTACATGATACCAATTTGGAATAGGTCTGTGAATGAGGTGAACGATGTCCCAAAAATCTATCCGCAAGGCTGGATTCCATGTTGTGCGATGATCGATGAATCTTCCCGGAATCTCAACAGAGATATTAAAAGGTATATTAGGCTAACGCAAATTATTTTTCACATTTATTTTATGTCCCCTTCCTATCCTCTATAAGGTGACTCTGGGCCACATGTTCATTTGAGGGTGGACATTTTTCAACTTGTATATGGTGTGTGGATGTGCAAATAAGAAATTTGAGTTGGATCTGGTCCTTCGTATTTTCACATGAGATGCTTTACAGTTGATATAATGAAGAATTGCATGATTTCCTCCATGGTGTTGTAGGAAGGAGGCACCCACCCACCCCTCCTAGAAGAATGAAATAGTCTAGAAAATATTAAAGAGGCAGAATATTATATTTCCCTGGATGAGAAAAGGAGAAACATGTTTTTAAAGACAAAGCTCTCTGCAGCTCCTTGCCTCCCCCCACCTTCAGCTCCAGGGTGATGGGATTAAGACATGGCCCACAGGACATGATAGGATTAGCCCTCTACCCATCTCACCACATGGCACCTGGGAAGTTTACATCACCCAGAAAGGCTCAACCAAGCCTGGGACACAGACAGCCTACTAAATTAGCTAAGATCCCCGCCCCCTGGGAGTCTGACAGCCAATGGGATACATTTATTGTACAGGAACAGGAAACTCTAAGGCAGGGCCCAAGAGTGTGTATAAATATAATCCTCTCTCCACTCCATGTGCCTTTTTGCCCAGGCCCTCAAAACCATGTGGTCCTGTCCACCATTAAACCATCTTTCCAAACAGCCAACATGTTTCCAGTGTCTTTATCCACACTTGGAACTGAACCCGGATGGATATTTCTTCCAACAGTGTAAAAGTTGTTTGTTCCCCAACTTTACAGAATCTTCGATCACAGGGGTCTCCGATATCCTGTCTGTGGACTGGGACCGAGCTGCAGCATGCCAGCAAGTGGGCCATGCAAACAAGCAACACCCCATCCATGGGGATGCAGGCAGCCCCTCCTCCAGTCCGCAGAAAAACGTCTCTCCATGGAACCAGTTCCTGGGTGCCCAAAAGGTTGGGGTCTACTGTTCTATTAGATTGACAGAAGCTTAACTCCTATCTTTTTCCTATCAAGCTTATATGCAGGATTTCTTCCACTCCTGTAAAAGGACTTGCAGAACAACTCCAGATCTGGGGTGAAATATAAAATTTGTTACTACCAGTTCTGTGGGCGTGGCTTTGGGGGGGGGGTAATGTGACTGGGTGGGCGTGGCCAACTTTTTTTTTTTAACTTTTCAAAGCATTTTTTCTAATGCTTTGAAAAGCTTCTGCAGATCAGGCAACTCAGCTGGGATCGTCAGGGAGGCTTTTTAAAAAATACTTCTCTGCCGAACAGGCAACTCAGCTGGGATTGTCAGAGACTTTTCAAAGCATTTTTTTTACCACCTCTTCGGCCAAGAGGTTGCAGAAAAAAATGCTTTGAAAAGCCTCTGACGATCCCAGCTGAGCCGCACGATCATCAGAGGCTTTCCTTTTTTTACTTTTAAAAGCATTTTTTTTGTCCGAAGAGGTTATAGAAAAAATGCTTTTAAAAATTAAAAAAAAGCCTCTGATGATTGCACGGCTCAGCTGGGCATGGGGGGACGGTGAGGGGGGCGCAGGGATTTTTGCTACCGGTTCTCCGAACCACCCACCACCATTGCTACTGGATCAGGCGATCCGGTCTGAATCGGGAGCATTTCACCCCTGCTCCAGATCCATATTTCATTTGTCTTATCAGTTTGATGAGTGAAGGAAAACATTTCGGTGATTTTGCTTGGTGGCCTTCGGTTCTTCTCAAGGGGTTATCTGGCAAATGATTTGAAAATGATCTCTCTCTGACATTTCTGACCTCACCAGCTGAGTTGGTGACACTGGCTCTCTTGCAGCCCAAGTTGTTGGTCAATGCTTGTTCCTGAGGGAAAACTACCATTATTCATTATCCAGAATCCAACAAGATTAGGAGAGGTATAAACAGTCTCTTCTATTGGAACAGACATAAATAACGCCTGTGCTTCGCTACGAAATTATGTGATCAGGCTTGATAAATTGCCACTTAAAGCCTGAAACTTAATGTAGAATGTGTAACTTCGTAGCATCAGAGCATGTTAATATAAGGTAACTGGTAGTTGGAACAGAGAGGGAGGGGGAATAGAGTGTCCCAGCCTGCAGGCCGGATGAGTCACATGCTGGCCATGCCCACACCCAGTTAGTGAAGGGGTAGCATCAGAGCATGTTACTATAAGACAACTGGCAGTTGGAACAGTTATTTTCAGGTGGGGAGAGGGAGTAGAATGTCTAACTCCTTAGCATCAGAGTGTGTTAATATAAGGCAATTGGCAGTTGGAACAGAGTTCTTTTCAGTGGGGCGGGGGAGTAGAACATCTCGCTCTTTAGCATCAAAGCACGTGAATATAAGCATCTGAATATAATACAATAATATTGTATATGAAATACTAATGTTCTGATGGTCATTTCGAAAAATCCTTTCTTAGCAAGCACCTAGAAGCCAAGAAGAACATACGTGCCAAATTTCAAGTTTGTAGGCTTTGCGGTTCTGGAGATTTTGTGATGAGTGAGTGGTATTTGGCTTTTATATATATTGATTAGGTGTATCTCGTTTGCTGCTAAGACAGGATGCGATATGGTCAGCCAACTGATAAGTAAAGGAGAAGAAATTTTGGACAGCTCTATGATACAGCTCTAAAAGAATTATAACCCAATCTACCCGACCTTATTTAAATATGGACAAGATACAGGTGAAACTCAAAAAATTAGAATATCGTGCAAAAGTTCATTTATTTCAGTAATGCAACTTAAAAGGTGAAACTAATATATGAGATAGACTCATTACATGCAAAGCGAGATAGTTCAAGCTTTGATTTGTCATAATTTTGATGATTATGGCTTACAGCTAATGAAAACCCTAAATTCACTATCTCAGAAAATTAGAATATTACATGAAATCAATAAAACAAGGATTGTACATAGAACAATATCGGACCTCTGAAAAGTATAAGCATGCATATGTACTCAGTACTTGGTTTGGGCCCCTTTTAAATCAATTACTGCCTCAATGTGGCGTGGCATGGATGCTATCAGCCTGTGGCACTGCTGAGGTGTTATGGAAGACCAGATCAATAGCAGCCTTCAGCTCTTCTGCATTGTTCAGTCTCATGTCTCTCATCTTTCTCTTGGCAATGCCCCATAGATTCTCTATGGGGTTCAGGTCAGGCGTGTTTGCTGGCCAATCAAGCACAGTAATCCCATTGTCATTGAACCAGGTTTTGGTACTTTTGGCAGTGTGGGCAGGTGCCAAGTCCTGCTGGAAAATGAAGTCAGCATCCCCATAAAGCTCGTCTGCAGAAGGAAGCATGAAGTGCTCCAAAATCTCCTGGTAGATGGCTGCATTGACCCTGGACTTAATGAAGCACAGTAGACCAACACCAGCAGATGACATGGCTCCCCAAATCAACACAGACTGTGGAAACTTCACATTGGACTTCAAGCATCTTGCAGTGTGTGCCTCTCCATTCTTCCTCCAGACTCTGGGTCCTTGGTTTCCAAATGAGATGCAAAAGTTGCTCTCATCAGAAAAGAGGACTTTGAACCACTGAGCAACAGACCAGTTCTTTTTTTCTTTAGACCAGGTAAGACGCTTCTGACGTTGTTTGTTGTTCAGGAGCAGCTTGACGAAGAATACAACATTTGAAGCCCATGTCCAGGATCCCTCTGTGTGTGGTGGCTCTTGGTGCACTGACTCCAGCCTCTGTCCACTTCTTGTGACAGTCCCCAACACTTTCGAATGGCCTTTTCCTGACAATCCTCTCCAGGTTGCGGTAATCCCCGCTGTTTGTGCACCTTTTTCTTCCACACTTTTCCCTTCCACATAACTTTCTATTAATGTGCTTTGATACAGCACTTTGGGAATATCCAACTTCTTTTGCAATTACCTTTTGAGGCTTTCCCTCCTTATGGAGGGTGTCAAATATGGTTTTCTGCACAACTGTCAGGTCATCAGTCTTTCCCATGATTGTGATTCCTACTGAACCAGACTGAGAGACCATTTAAAGGCTCAGGAACCCTTTGCAGGTGTTATGGCTTAATTAGCTGATTAGAGTGCGACACTTTGAGCCTAGAATATTGAACCTCTTCACAATATTCTAATTTTCTGAGATTGTGAATTTGGGGTTTTCATGAGCTGTAAGCCATAATCATCAAAAGTATGACAAATCAAGGCTTGAGCTATCTCGCTTTGCATATAATGAGTCTATCTCATATATTAGTTTCACCTTTTAAGTTGCATTATTGAAATAAATGAACTTTTGCATGATATTCTAATTTTTCGAGTTTCACCTGTAAACACAGACGTGTATTTCAACTTGGTAATACTTTCCAGCTCTTATTTCTTTCCAAATAACATAGAATTTTGAGACATAAGGAGCATTTCTCTTCCACAAGTTCAGGGTTGGTCCATTATGGATGCGCTGTCTGGATCCATACATTTGTAGGCAAGATTTTAGACTTTAGAATCTTGTTTTTCATGGCCAGGTACAAGTTCTTTCAGGAACATCCTTAACTCACACATTGAGACTTAAGATAACTCATTTTATCATTCTATACTTGGTTGCTGGAATTAGGTATGTCTAGTTTAATGAAAAGAAGGACTAGGGGAGACATGATAGCAGTGTTCCAATATCTCAGGGGCTGCCACAAAGAAGAGGGAGTCAAGCTATTCTCCAAAGCACCTGAGGGCAGGACAAGAAGCAATGGGTGGAAGCTAATCAAAGAGAAAGAAGCAACCTAGAACTAAGGAGAAATTTCCTGACAGTTAGAACAATTAATCAGTGGAACAACTTGCCTCCAGAAGTTGTGAATGCTCCAATACTGGAAGTTTTAAAGAAGAGATTGGATAACAATTTGTCTGAAGTGGATTTGGGTTTCCTGCCTTCTTGGACTAGAAAACCTCCAAGGTCCCTTCCAACTCTGTTATTCTGTTCTATTCTATTCTATTCTATTCTATTCTATTCTATTCTATTCTATTCTATTCTATTCTGTTCTGTTCTGTTCTGTTCTGTTCTGTTCTGTTCTGCTCTGCTCTGCTCTGCTCTGCTCTGCTCTGCTCTACTCAATTCAACTCTACTCTACTCAATTCTACTCTGCTCTACTCTACTCTACTCTATTCTATTCTACTCTACTCAGCTCTATTCTACTGTACTCTACGCTACTCTACTCTATTCTGTTCTGTTCTATTCTATTCTATTCTATTCTATTCTATTCTATTCTATTCTATTCTATTCTATTCTATTAACATATCTCATCTGCCCCACAGGTTAGGTGAACAAAAGTAAAACAAAAGTACTACATGGAGTGTCCGAATCAAACAGCCCCAAATGAATTTATCCTCTCTCGGTTTCCTTGTACAGAAGACTTAAAGGTCCCCTTGATTCTCTTCTTCTCCACTATGTTTGCACTCACCATTTCTGGGAATTCTATGATCATCTTGGTGGTGATCTTTGACCTTCAACTGCACAAGCCCATGTACTGGTTCCTCTGCCATCTCTCCATCCTGGACATGGTCTTCTCAGCTGTGGTGGTCCCCAAAGTGATTGCAGGGTTCAGTTCAGAGGGAAAATCATTTCTTTTCCTGGATGCGTGACAGAGGTCTTCTTTTTTAACTCTGTCGGGTGTGCAGAATGTTTTCTTTACACCTTGATGGGTTACGACCGCTTCTTGGCCATTTGTAAACCCCTCCACTATGGCAACCTCATGAGCTGGAAAACCTGTCTCACCCTCTCCTTGGGTACCATAATTGGAGGCAGCCTCAATTCTGCATTTCAGACCTCGATCACTTTTCATGCGCCTTACGGAGAGGACAATTACATTGACTATGTCTTCTGTGACATTCCATCCATCCTTAAGCTGGTGTGCGTGGACATAAAATTCAACGCATTGATGTTCATTGTTGACATGAACTTCATAACGATGACCTGCTTTCTCCTCATCCTAGCCTCTTACGCTTACATCCTCACAGCCATTTTGAAGATCACTAGCAGTGAAGGTCAACGCAGAGCCTTCTCCACTTGCTCTGCCCATCTTACGGTGGTGTGCATTTATTTCCTGCCTGTGTTTTATCGTTATATGAGGCCATCTTCTCAGGACTCCATGGATAGTGTGGTAAGCGTGTTCTACACCACCATCACTCCTTTGTTGAACCCATTGATATATATGCTTAGGAACAAGGAGATGAAAAGGGCTCTGCTGAAATTCTGGGTTGGTAATCCAGAGTAGGCAGCAGGAAGTATACCCAAGACATTTTTAAACTTTTTTTTTTTTTAAAAAAGAAATATGGTGAGTAGTCAAATTGACGACATCATTTCCAGATGGAATTCAGATGTAGTTTAGTTTAGTTTAGTTTAGTTTAGTTTAGTTTAGTTTAGTTTAGTTTAGTTTAGTTTAGTTTAGTTTAGTTTAGTTTAGTTTAGTTTAGTTTAGTGTCATTGCACCTTGCTCAATGAAATTAAATGCCATCTTCAGTGTACATTATACATGTAAAAACACACATCCTTCACAATCTGTACACTGGGTACACTGGGTATACTGCAGGGGTGAAATCCAGCAGGTTCAGACAGGTTCTGGAGAACCGGTAGTGGAAATTTTGAGTAGTTTGGAGAACCGGTAGTGGAAATTTTGAGTAGTTCAGAGAACCAGCAAGTACCACCTCTGGCTGGTCCCAGAGTGGGGTGGAAATGGAGATTTTGCAGTATCCTTCCCCTGCCACACCCACCAAGCCATGCCCACAGAACCGGTAGTAAAAAAAATTGAATTTCACCACTGGTACACTGGGTACACTGGGTATGTCTAGTTTAATGAAAAGAAGAACTAGGGGAGGCATGATAGCAGTCTTCCAATATCTCAGGGGCTGCCACAAAGAAGAGGGAGTCAAGCTATTCTCCAAAGCACCTGAGGGCAGGACAAGGAGCAATGGATGGAAACTAATCAAGGAGAGAAGCAACTTAGAACTAAGGAGAAATTTCCTGACAGTTAGAACAATTAAATCAGTGGAACAACTTGCCTCCAGAAGTTGTGAATGCTCCAACACTGGAAGTTTTTAAGAAGATGTTGGATAACCATTTGTCTGAAGTGGTGTAGGGTTTCCTGCCTAAGCAGGAGGTTGGATTAAAAGACCTCCAAGGTCTCTTCCAACTCCTATCCTATCCTATCCTATCCTATCCTATCCTATCCTATCCTATCCTATCCTATCCTATCCTATCCTATTCTATTCTATTCTATTCTATTCTATTCCTAGCAGGGGGTTGGATTAGAAGACCTCCAAGGTCCCTTCCAATTTCTATTCTATTCTATTCTATTCTATTCTATTCTGTTCTGTTCTGTTCTGTTCTGTTCTATTCTATTCTATTCTATTCTATTCTATTCTATTCTATTCTATTCTATTCTATTCCATTCCATTCCATTCCATTCCATACCATACCATACCATACCATACCATTCCATTCCATACCATACCATACCATACCATACCATACCATACCATACTATACAATTGAATTGAAAACCCCTGACATTGCATTAATATTGCACTATACAGTAGAATTCAGTATAGTTTCTGATCTGGGATAGAAGCTGTTTTCAGCCTATTTTTATTGTCCTATACCGACTGCCAGATGGTAATAGTTCAAAAAAAATGAGAGGGATCTTTAAGAATGTTTTGAACTTTCTTAAGCCAGTGGGAGCTATAAAGCTCTTCCAAAGAGGGGAGAGGGCAACCAATGATCCTCTGGGCAATGACGTTAACCCTCTGGAGCGCTGTCCTATCTGCCACTGTGCAATTGGCAAACCATACACAGTAAGTTAAAATAAGACAGAGTCTTATTTTCGGGGAGACAAGGTAGCCTCAGGTACCCCTGCTCTCTTGGACAAATAAGACTAGGAATTCCAGCAAATTATACTCTTCATGATGTCTCTTTAGAACATTGGTGTCAAACTCGATTTCATTGAGGGCCACATCAGGGTTGTGTTTGACTTCGGAGGCCAGGGGGTGACCAGGGTGGGTGTGGCCACCTCGATAGACATCACTCGTTGAGGCTCAGTTTTCAGCCACAATGGCTTCCTGCAGCCCTCTTCCAGCAAAAATGAAGCCCCCTCCCCCCATTTTCGCTGGCAGAGGGCTGCAGGAGGCCATTGCAGCCAAAAACGGAGCCTGGGAGGGCCACATGTGGCCCTCTCGAGCTCTGTTTTTGCTGACAGAGGCACTGCGGGCTGGTCCTTCACTGTTTCCAGGGTGGTCCCACAGGCCAGATCTGGCCCGCAGGCCTTGAGTTTGACACCCCTGCTTTAGAAGATGTCATATTTGCTGGCTGCATTTCCATTGCCTCCAACAAGACCAGTTTGTGAAGAGATCTCAATGGAGGCATGTACTGTAGGGAAAAAAAATCAGAGAGAGAATTATTTAGCAACTATTTTAATGGAAAATTTATACATGACTGTATGTTTTAAAAATGCATTTAATATCTTTTCTGAATGTATTGCCATGTGCTTTTCCCATGATGCACGAAACTTTTTGATGTTGTAATTTAAATAAACATTGTTGTTTCCTGACTTTATTCACCAAACTTGAGAAATGTAACATTCTATTATTAGTGTGTGGCATTGTTACAGTAGCCAGAAGACCACAGTAGTTTAGTTTGCCAAGGTACCAGTTCTGTTGTATGACACGCTTGCACGCTTACCAAGGTATGTCAGAGGAGGGTGAGCTGGCTTCACACCAGAGAGAAAGATGAGCAGCATTTCCTGCAGTGTGATCCAAAGTTCCCTCTCCTCCTGGAGTTGCCTTACAAATGGATACCGCAACCAGGAAGGTTCACATCAGTCAGGAATCTGACTGCCTTCACAGAGCACCAACTCATCTCCCACCAAAGTGGTACCTATCTCTCTACTTGCATAGAACATACTTTTGAACTGTTAGGTGGACAGAAGCTGAGGCAAGTGACAGGAACTCACCCCAACACATAATGCTAGAACTCAAACCGCTGGAGCAGAAATCATATCCAGCATCATTAAGCCACCGAGCCACCCCACCTCATTCTAAAGTTAGATTTGCAGATAATAATAAATAATAGATTTCCTGTATAAATGCAGCAGAGACAATAATTATGAAACCTTTTTCATTTACAAGAATATTCTTGCAATGAAGCTTACACTTTCCAGAAAAGCAAAGACATGGTAAAATACTGCTGCTTTCTCTTGTGCTCTTGCCAAGTTCAGAGGTGGTATTCAGCCAGTTCAGACCGGTTTGAGAAAACCGGTAGCAGAAATTTTGAGTAGTTCGGAGAACTGGCAAATACCACCTCTGGTTGGCCTCGCCCTCCTGCCATTCCCTGTCCTATATTCCCTTGTTTTTTAGCTCATCTGATTCACGCAGCAGAGCAATTGTCATGCCTCAGCTGAGCTAGACAACAGCTCAGTTCACCAGTGCTGACACCAAGGGTGGTCTTTGAGTGCTGTGCGCAAAGCACACTCTCATAGAATGGTAGGAAAAGATTTGGAATCCCACCACTGGGCAAGATCTATGGAGATCTGTGTGCAATGTCTCCTATAGTGAGTTACTGAATTTCAGGAGGACACTTGCCCTAAACAGCAAGGAATATGAGAATCATTTTTCCAGATGGCTTTTACTTGAAAAACAATATCTTCCTGAGTGTCAGCCAGATCTCCAGCATGGGTTTTTACTTTGATGCCCTTGCTATTGGCTGCCATAGTAATGGGGAGGGGATGTCAGAGTATATTCATCAACTGGAATAGAACATGGTAACAAGGTCAGCCAATGTATAGGCATAGCAACTAATTCAGCCAATGGGAGCTGAGACAGACTGGAGCCAGGGCGTGTCTTAGTCTGCAGCTTCTGAGTCTGTGCAGAGAAACTGAAACTATTCTGCTCTGCTGAAATGAAACTAACTGTTCTCTCCTGCCTTGTGTTTTGCTTGTAACTGCTACTACGCTGAAGAAGAATCTATATTGGTATTGTACATTTATCTTCATATATTATATGTATATAAAGAAGTTAATGAATCCTGCTGAATCTGTTTACCTGTGTGTGCTTTCTGGATTTGATTTCTACTGCAAACTCTGATAGGGGGGCATGGCATTTGGGTTTGGGAAGTGAGCTGATGAGGTGAACTAAAAGGAAGATTTTAGTTAAAAGGCTCTCAAGAATTACTACACTGCTGAGTGGAATTGTTTACATTCAGTCAAGGCCAACCATCCTAGAACTCCAGATGGACGAAAATACCTGAAGATGTGCTTCACATGACATTATGAGCGATGTGGATTGAATATTCGGCCTGGGTCCTTGGGGGGAGGGATTTGGGGAAACTTTCAAACTGTAACTTTTGTACCTTTTGAATCAGATCTTGCCTTGCTTTCACTGCTATCATTTCAAACTCAGTAAAAGTACCTCTTCTCTACCTCAGTGGAGTTGAGGGTTTTCTTTCTTGGGTTTTGAACAGCTCCTTTTGTCTAATTCAATCCTGAATTCTCAACTTTATCACATATGTCTTGTATTCCAATGATGAGATCTTCTTAATATCTCTTCTAACCATTGTATTAACTCTTTAATCTCTCTAGATTGAGAGCAAAGTCTAAAGTCCAGCTGAAATGCTTACGGGATTTCCTCTTCACTGATGATGATGCCATCACTTCTCACTCTGCTGAAGACCTTCAACAACTTATGGACAGTTTTAGCAAGGCCTGCCAAGACTTTGGACTAACAATCAGCCTGAAAAAAATACAAGTCATGGGTCAGGACATGGATTCACCTCCCTGTATTACAATCTCTGCACAAGAACTGGAGGTCGTCCATGACTTTGTGTACCTTGGCTCAACTATTTCTGACACTCTCTCTTTAGATACTGAGCTGAATAAACATGTTGGTAAAGCAGCCACCACATTTTCCAGACTTACAAAGAGAGTATGGCTTAATAAGAAGCTGATGGAACATACAAAGATCCAGGCCTATAGAGCCTGTGTCCTGAGCACACTCTTTTACTGCAGTGAGTCTTGGACCCTTTACGCACGGCAGGAGAGAAAGTTGAACACCTTTCATATGCGCTGTCTCCGATGTATTCTTGGCATCACCTGGCAGGACAAAGTTCCAAATAGGGCAGTCTTGGAACGTGCTGGAATTTCTAGCATGTATACACTATTGAAACAGCGACATCTACGCTGGCTGGGGCATGTTGTGAGAATGGCTGATGGTCGGATTCCGAAAGATCTCCTGTATGGAGAATTAGTGCAGGGAAAGCGCCTCAGAGGGAGACCACAGCTGCGATATAAGGATATCTGCAAGAGGGACCTAAAGGGAATGGACATTAACAACTGGGAAAATTGACCTCCGATTGTTCAGCTTGGAGGCTAAAGACGCAGCATGGCCTTCTCCAATTCGAAGAGACACTTGTTCAGCAGGCTGAGGCAAAGAGGCAGTCCTGGAACCAGCGAAATCTGGAGGCTGGGCAGGGGACAGAATATATCTGCCCTCAGTGTGGAAGGGATTGCCACTCTCGAAGTGGCCCTTTTAGTCACACTAGATACTGTTTTAGGACCTCTTTCCAGAGGACAATACCATAGTCTTTTGAGACTGAAGAATGCCAATGATGATTTGATGACAAAATTTTATAGCTTTTGGGCATTCCCACCACATGTGGTAAAAAGTCCCTGGCACTCTTGCCTTGCTTTTTTAAGTTCCAACTTTCACAACCAAATGTAGCTATGAGGAGCGAATTAACCTACATTAGTTCAGATTCATAGCAAGGGAATACCTCTTTGGATATAGTGAACGATGTATTTTGCTGAGATTTTTGTGCAAATCATGACAAATAGAGGTGCTTACCACTTCCCCCCCCCTTTTTTTTTTGCAACTATAAATGCATACAAAATCCATTTTCCTTGTCCTTTTCTCCCATTAAAACCGTAGTTAAAAACAACAACAGGGTATCTTCCAAAGCAAAATTAACATAGAATCATAGAAGCAAATGAAAAGCAATATGTAATCAAAAGGGAAGTATTATTTTACAAGACCAGATCATATATAGTAGGGGGTGCATTTTTAGTCTTAACTGAATCCCTCCATTTCTTGCTAAAAACATGCATCATATCCAGAACAGATGCAAATTGCCATGAGATGATAATGTTTGTTTGATGGCTAGTGATGATCCATGACTAGAGTAGTAAATCTAGATTAGTGTAACAGAAGTGTAAGAATAAATCAGGAAAGAGACAAGATGGATCATGGATTTTAAAATGAGGACAGCCTTATGGTTAATTAAAGGAAAAACAGACATTCAAGCTATGCATTTTAGAGAAGGAAAAAAAGATAATCCAAATAATAAGACGGAAAAATGACTTGAGCAGTCAGCTCTGGAATAAAATAACCGTTCTCAATTAATTCCCATTGGAAACATTAGGATCTTAGCTCATGGCTGATTGATCTTTTTCATGATTATGTGTGCAAACTTTCAAACTCACTATTATGTGAAAGTAATTGTTTCCCCAGGGGAGTTTCTGGGCAGATTTAATTGCCTTTCTCCTAAATCAACCATATTTGAAAATAACGTTTACCAACTCTAGGGAATAAAGGCAGAACGTTCACTGAATAACTACAATGTTATAAAAAGATGTGGAAACAAAAGAGTGTAACTGCTCCTATCTGGAGATACAAAGATGTACGATTCATAGCAGTGTTCCAATATTTGAGGGACTGCCACAAAGAAGAGGGGGTCAACCTGTTCTCCAAAGCACCTGAAGGCAAGACAAGAAAGAATGGATGGAGACTAATTAAGGAGAGAACCAACCTGGAACTAAGGAGAAATTTCCTGTCAGTGAGAACAATTAACCAGTGGAACATCTTGCCTCCAGAAGCTGTGGGTACTCCAACACTGGAAGTTTTTAAGAAGAGATTGGACAGGCATTTGTCTGACCTGGTATACAGTTTCCTGCCTGAGCAGGAGGTTGGACTAAAAGACCTCCAAAGTCCCTTCCAACTCCGTTATTCTGTTATTCTGACTCTGCCTAATTCTTCACTTCACATCCAGAGTTCATATCAAGCAGGAGTTCGTAAGATCTTCAGCACACAAATCCAAATACCTCTAGCTGTATTTCACAATAAGGTATTGACTATTTTTTTAAAACTTGAAATTACATTTGCTGGGGGTTTTGCAATTAATTAAACCAGCTGAAGTTTAGAAACAGAAAGTCTGAGATCTTCGTCTCCATGCTCAGTTTAGGATTCCTCTTGGAGAAACTAAAAATACATTGCTTTTCCATCAAGAGACAATTTATCTGTTTCCCATGAAGTGCTCAGTGAGTCTTCTGAACAGAAAGAGAATGAAAAGTTACAAGGTTACAAGTTAACAAGCAAATCATTCAGAGGTAGTATTCAGCTGGTTCAGACCGGTTCAAGCGAACCGGTAGTGACGATGATCAGTTCTCCCCACCCACCCAACCCCGCTCTATCCTGTCCTTTATTTCCTGCTTTGTAGCTCATCTCAATCGCGCGGCACAGCTGATATTTTTCCCCGTCGCTGATCTACTTACCGTTGCTGACTTGGAAGGTAAGCAGCTGAGCTTCTAAATGCTCCATTTTCAGCGCTTCATGCAAGTGCCTTAGGCACACACACGTGCAAAGTGCACACTCACCGAACCAGTTGTTAAACTGGCAGCATTCCACCACTGAAATCATTCAAAGACTCCATCAGGATTTTCCACCTCTTCTTCCAGGAACAGCATTAAGAAATATTCACATTTCTACCGTTCCAGTCAATTTCACACCAGCAAACTTAGCATGTTGGGGTGGGGTGGGGGAGAGAAATGAATTAAATCACGCCTTCCCTGAGATTTTATTTATTTTTTAATTTATCAGATCGTTAAACCACAGAGGGATTCTGGATGGCGTATATTGTACAATGTTGGAATAGATCTGTGAAGCGGCAAATGATGCCAAACAAAATCTATGTGCAATGCTATTTTCCATGCTGTGTGATGATCGACGAGTCTTCGGGAATTTCAACATAGTTAGTAAAAGGTATATTAAAGGTAAAGGTTCCCCCGCACATGTGTGCTAGTCGATTCCGGCTCTAGGGGGCGGTGCTCATCTCCATTTCAAAGCCGAAGAGCCAGTGTAAAAAAAAAAAGTACTACATGGAGTGCCCAAATCAATCATCCCCAAATGAATTCATCCTCTCCGGGTTTCCTTGTACAGAAGACTTGAAGGTCCCCTTGATTCTCTTTTTCTCTGTCATTTTTGCACTCACTCTTTGTGGAAATTCTCTGATCATCTTGGCGGTGATCACCAACCTTCAACTGCACAAGCCCATGTACTGGTTCCTCTGTCACCTCTCCATCCTGGACATGGCCTTCTCAGCTGTGGTGGTCCCCAAAGTGACTGCAGGATTCATCCAGCCGAAAAATATCATTTCCTTCTCCGGGTGCATCTCACAGGTATTCTTTTTGAACTCGGTTGGGTGTACAGAGTGTTTTCTTTACACTGTGATGGCTTATGACCGCTTCTTGGCCATTTGTAAACCACTCCACTATGGCAACCTCATGAGCTCAAAAGCCTGTCTCCTTCTCTCCTTGGGTACCATAATTGGAGGGACCCTCCACTCTGCCTTTCAGACCTCTCTTACCTTTCATTTGCCTTACGGAGAGCACAACAATATTGACTATATCTTCTGTGATATTCCCTCCATCCTGAAGCTGGCTTGCATTGAGATACAATTGATAGAAATGGTTATCATCATCGACATGGGCTTTGTGACAATCACCTGCTTTATCCTCATCCTAGCATCTTACACTTACATCATTACCGCCATTTTGAAGATCAGTAGCCATGAAGGACGACACAGAGCCTTCTCCACTTGCTCTGCCCATCTCACTGTGGTGGTCATATACTACCTGCCCTTGTTTTCTCGTTATTTGAGACCGGCTTCTCGGGACATCCTGGAGAGTGTGGTATGTGTATTCTACACCACCATCACTCCTCTGTTGAACCCCATAATATACACCCTTAGGAACAAAGAGATGAAAACTGCTCTGGTAAAACTCTGGGGTAGGAATCCCGAGTAGATTGCAACAGGTGTGTGCACCATATATTTTTCGTCAAGTTTAGATGACTAGATGTGAATTCTAATTTACTTTAGTGTATGGATGTGCAAGTGAGAATAGGAAGACAGTTCAGAACTACAGTATCTATTAACTTTTTTGTAGCTCAGCCATGATTATTGGAATGGATCAGAGGTGGGTTTCAGCAGGTTCTGACCAGTTCTGGAGAACCGGTAGTGAATATTTTGAGTAGTTTGGAGAACCGGTAGTAAAAGTTCTGACTGGCCCCGCCCCCATCTATTCTCTGCCTCCCAAGTCCCAGCTGATCGGGAGGGAATGGAGATTTTACAGTAGCCTTCCCCTGCCATGCCCACCAGGCCACACCGACAGAACCGGTAGTAAAAAATTTGGAAACCCACCACTGGAGTGGATACATGGGAAAAGAATAAAATGGAATGGAGTGGAGTGGAGTGGAGTGGAGTGGAGTGGAGTGGAGTGGAGTGGAGTGGAGTGAAATGGAAGGGAAGGGAAGGGAAGGGAAGGGAAGGGAAGGGAAGGGAAGGGAAGGGAAGGGAAGGGAAGGGAAGGGAAGGGAGGAGAGGAGAGGAGAGGAGAGGAGAGGAGAGGAGCGGAGAAGAGAAGAGAAGAGAAGAGAAGAGAAGAGAAGAGAAGAGAAGAGAAGAGAAGAGAAGAGAAGAGAAGAGAAGAGAAGAGAAGAGAAGAGAAGAGAAGAGAAGAGAAGAGAAGAGAAGAGTTGGAAGGGACTTTGGAGGTCTTCTAGTCCAACCCCCTGCTCAGGCAGGAAATCCTGTACCATTTCTTTATATAATTTTTAAACTTCGGTTTAGTTTTTCTCTTGCATATCTGTGTGCATTTCTACTTATTTTCTTATGGTTGTCTCAATCAGATGTAGACTAAAATACATTCACTTTGGAATAAAATTTACTCTTCTATTATTCTTTTATTGTTTAAAAGGGAACTGTAACAGAGGATATTGTTTATTTTGGAAATATTATACACCATTCCTTTTCAGTAAAAGCTGCAGAAATATTGAAACAGCATTATCTTTGTTTGATAGTTTTGTAGATTATGCCAATATTTTCCTGAGATTCCAAAATATGTTCAAACGCTGCCTATTCGCATTGTGTTCTGATTGTGTCATGCTGAGGTCTCTGTTCATCTAACTTCCTAAGCTTTTGGAGAGAAAATGTACTAAGATGACTTCCTGATCATCTTCGTTTAAGGAACAGAGTCCTTCTGAACCAATGGGATGGCCCACATCTTTATTGACTTGTTGATTCTGGCTTTTGACTCATCCAAACTGCATGGATTCACCGTCAATCTTATTTGGTCCTGATTTCTAAGTTGCATCTTAGAGGTGGCGCAGTGGTTAGAATCAGAGGTGGTATTCAGCAGGTTCTGACCAGTTCTGGAGAACCGGTAGCGGAAATTTTGAGTAGTTCAGAGAACCGGTAAATACCACCTCAGACTGGCCTTGCCCCCATCTATTCTCTGCCTCCTGAGTCCCAGCTGATCGGGAGGAAATTGGGATTTTGCAGTAACCTTCCCCTGGAGCGGAGTGGGAATGGAGATTTTACAGTATCCTTCCCCTGCCATGCCCAACAAATGACACCCACCAAGCCATGCCATGCCTACCAAGCCATGCCCACAGAACCGGTAGTAAAAAAAATTTGAATCCCATCACTGGTTAGAATGCAGTATTGCAGGCTAACTCTGTTCACAGTCTAGAGTTCGATCCAGTGGTGGGATTCAACCCATTCACACCGGTTCAGGCAAACCGGTTGTTAAATTACCCCCGCCCCCTCCATGCTATCAAAGTGGATCCTGGGAGCTGCAATGGAGAAACAAGTAATGGAGCGGCCGGCATGAGAAAAGGAGAAGGCTGCTTTCCCTCTTTCTTCTCCCTGCTCTTCCTCCTTCCCTCGTGCTGGCCACTCCATTTCCCATTTCTCCACTGCAGTGCAGCGGCCAGGATCCAGTTTGATAGCGGGAGGGGTACTTTAACAACCGGTTTGCCCAGGGTCAGGTTGGCCATTGCAAGAGGCTCATCTGACATGTGTGTTGGAGCTGGAGGATGGGGACGGGTTGTTGTGGCTCCATCATCTGAGCCTGTGTCATTGGCAGGAGAGGACTCCGAGAGTGAAGGAGAGGAGTTGGCAAGGCCTCCCTCTCCAGGACCCTCCTCTCTGGCAATGCCTTTGGTGTCCGCCGAAGGGCAAGAGATAGGGCCGGGGCCAAGCACATCCACACAGCCACAGATGGACAGTGATGAGGGTAATGAGTCTTGGCTGGATCCACACCAGCGTCGCAGAGATAAGCATGCACAACAGAAGAAAAGGCGTGCCCGAGATTAGGCTGAGTCACTGGACCACACCCCACAGGATATAAAATGGAGCGTGGTGGCCAGTCAAACCTTGTGACGAACAAAGCTGAAAGCTTCCATGCCATTCTGCATTGCTGGACTTTTGGCTATAGACTTTGCTGGATTATCTCTGGACTTGATTGACTCCGTAATTATTGAGCTGTTTCTTTTGATGTATCAGAAGTGGGGAGAAGTTATCTCTCCTCTTCGTAAATAATAAACTCTTGGCAGGCAGCCACTAGGTTGTGGCCAAGTTCCGTTATCATAAGGAAAAGGATTTTGCCAGCTGGTTTGGTCTTTAACTCTTGAACGTCTGTTGGTGGGTGTGTGTGTGGTTGGGGACAGAACATGGGTCACATCTCCCATGACAGCCAACCTGACCCCGGGAGAACCGGTTGTTAAATTATTTGAATCCCACCACTGGTTCGATCCTGATGGGCTCAAGGTTGACTCAGCCTTCCATCCTTCCGAGGTCGATAAAATGAGGATCCAGATTATTGGGGGGCAATGTGTTGACTCTGTAAACTGGTTAGAGAGGGCTGTAAAGCACTATGAAGTAGTATAATACCTATTGCTATTAATATGGATCATTTCAGTATCTTATACCTTGTATAACCAGTGGTGGGTTGCTACTGGTTCGTCCTGGTTCAGGCAAACTGGTAGCGGTGGGAGGCTCCACCCACCTGCCTGGACATCTCTGCGCATGCACAGAAGCGTTGTGCACTCCCGCACCCGCCCATGAGCAGACTGGTAGCGAACAAAAGTGAAACCCACTACTGCGTATAACCTTGGCATTTAAATTACATTCCCTGATCTATGATAGTTTAGATGGAGGAATAGATAAACACTCATATAATATTGTGATTTTTTTTCCCCTAATGAAAGTATATTGGATATTTTTCCAACAACTCCAGTATAGTCACCCTCGTGGTTGTTTCAAAAGAATTGGCTTCATCTCGGCTGCAGATAATTTGTTGTGTCTGAGAACATAAACATTCTTTTTATTAAGAAAATGGAAATCCGAATCCTATCATTGTCATCGGGTTTAAGTTAGAAGCATTTGTTTCTAACAAAGTAAATAAAATAAAAGCGCTAACATTAAGAACTCCAAGGCTTTATATTGGTTTCTTGTATTTCACTCATGACAGAAAAGAATAGAATAACAGCGTTGGAAGGGACCTTGGAGGTCTTCTAGTCCAACCCTCTGCTCAGGAAGGAAAGCCTATATCATTTCAGACAAACGGCTGTCCAATCTCTTCTTAAGAACCTCCAGTGTTGGAGCATCCACAACTTCTGGAGGCAAGTTGTTCTACTGGTTAATTGTTCTGGCAGAAAATGTCTCCTTAGTTCTAGGTTGGTTCTCTCCTTGATTAGTTTCCATCCATTGCTTCTTGCTCTGCTTTCAGGTGCCTTGGCGAATAGGTTGACTCAGTGGTGAAATCCAATTTTTTTTACTACTGGTTCTGTGGGCGTGGCTTGGTGGGCATGGGGTGGCTTGGTGGGCATGGCAGGGGACGGATACTGCAAAATGTCCATTCCCACCCCACTCTGGGGCCAGCCAGAGGTGGTATTTGCCGGTTCTCCGAACTACTCAAATTTTCCGCTGTGAACCAGCGAAATATAGGTTAGGAGTGGAGGGAAGCATCCCTGGAAAACAGCTGAAAAGCTGTTATCCAGCCAAAAATAAACCTAGGAGGAGTGAAGGAGAAAATGTTGGAAAGCAGTTAAAACTAAACTGTGATCCAGCCAACAAATAAGGTTAGGAGTGAAGGAAAGCATCCCTGGAAACCAGCTAATTAAGCTGCAATCCAGTTAAAAATAAACCTAGGAGGAGTGAAGGAGAAAATGTTGGAAAGCAGTTAAAACTAAACTGTGATCCAGCCAACAAATAAGGTTAGGAGTGAAGGAAAGCATCCCTGGAAACCAGCTAATTAAGCTGCAATCCAGTTAAAAATAAACCTAGGAGGAGTGAAGGAGATATTTTTGAAGAACAGTTACTGATTTTGAAATGTTCTTAAGAGAGGAATAAAATACTTTATGTTGATTATTAGATGTGAGTTAAAAGAAACATTGATTTGATTTGGGTCTTTGAAGTAAGGAAAATATATGAAATGCTGATTGTTAAAATGATAGATGAATATTATAAAGAGCTGTTTAGATTTGAAGTTTAAGATTTAGGGTGATTACATAATAAAATATTAAATGTTAGAATAAGATGTTAGATTGAATGATAAAAATTGGGTTTAGATTTGTTCTTTTTTTCTTTTTTTTTCCCTTTAAGATGTTAACTGAGGAAATTTGGAATTTATACTTATTTTATACCGGATCAAACCCTTGCTCTAAAAAGATGTTGTTTTGTGTTTTATGTTGAAAAATAAATAAAAAAAATTTTTTAAAAAAATTCCTCTACCAGTTTTCCAGAAACTGTCAGAATCTGCTGGATTTCACCCCCGGGTTGACTGCCTTTTCTTTGTGGCAGCCCCTTAGATATTAGAAGACTGCTGTCAATTCATCCCAGACCCTTTTTCACTCGACTAGGTAAAGGTAAAGGTTCCCCTCGCACATCTGTGCTAGTCATTCCCGACTCTAGGGGGAGGTGCTTATTTCCATTTCGAAGCCGAAGAACCAGCACTGTCCAAAGACGTCTCATGTGGCCAGTCATGTGGTTGGCATGACTAAATGCCAAAGATGCACGGAACGCTGTTACCTTCCCACCAAAGATGGTCCCTATTTTTCTACTTGCATTTTTTACGTGCTTTCGAACTGCTAGGTTGGCAGAAGCTGGGACAAGTAACGGGAGCTCACCTCATTACAGAGCGCTAGGGATTTGAACCATTGAACTGCTGACCTTTCGATCGACAAGCTCAGCATCTTAGCCATTGAGCCACCACATCTCTATTCACTAGACTAGACGTACCCAATCCCTGCAACCATTTTTCATATGTTTTCGTCTCCAGCCCCCTAATCATCTTTGTTGCTCTTTTCTGCACTACAATGCCAATACCAAAATAAAAAAAAAGGTGGAAAAATAAGTACCAACGGAAAAGATATTTGAAGCCTTTTACGGGAACGAAACTCAGCAGAAGCAGCTATTTCGAAGAAAAATTGCATAAAGCAGCACAGCTAACGTTGAGGCCCTTGGAGGTTTATCTATGTCCTCAGGGTCATCGGAGTAGTGCAAATGGTTCCTGTAGTCTGCAATTTTTCTGGAAATCCATTCATATGCCCACACTATTCGTTGGCAGTTCATTCCAAAGCGCATAGCTAAAAGTCTAAACTGAAGTATGCAGTAGGGCAGTGATGGCTAACCTTTTACGTCACCGTGTGCCAACCTGCGTGCCGGAAATGGCACGCAAAACCATCCCTCCTGGACCGCGTGGCCTTACTGGCCTTCGCACATACGTGAGCACTGAAACCAGGGGTGGGTTCTAAATCTTTTACTACCGGTTCAGTGGGCGTGGCTTATTTTGTGGGTGTGGCTTGGAGGTCATGTGACTAGGTGGGCGTGGCTAGCTGGTTAGAGTCATTTCTGGAAGGTCCTCACACTTACGACCAGTCCTCGCACTTACGACCCGACTCATTTGTTTGCTTTTAACACTGATCAGCTGTAGGACGGCCCTTTGAAGCCCCGCGGCAAGAGTTTAAACAGTTTTTTTCCCTCTAGTCATCAGCTGGGACTCAGGAGGCAGCAATAGATTGGGGGTGGGACCAAATAAAAGGTAAGAATAACGTGGGTGGGGGGGAGGGCGGGGGGGGGAGAACCGGTTCGGTGACGTCATCTCGTCACCGATACCGGCTCAGCCAAACTGGACCAAACCGAGAGGAACCCACCACTGGCGTATATGCGCACCAGAACACTTCCCTTCCAGGTTTCGGGGATTCCCACGTGCGCGAAGATCATCTGACAGGCATACGTGTGTGCACAGGAATGCAGAAGAGGAGCTAACGAGGCCACGCATCCCGCAGGATGGTTTGTGTTCTATAGGTTCGCCAACATGGCACTAGAGTATGAACGGATTTCCAGAAAAATTGCAGACTACAGAAACCATTTGCACCACTCAGGTGACCTTGAGGACACAGATAAACCTCCAGGTGGCCTAAACGAC
The DNA here is from genome assembly GCF_029215685.1 of Pituophis catenifer annectens. Classification (NCBI taxonomy): domain Eukaryota; kingdom Metazoa; phylum Chordata; class Lepidosauria; order Squamata; family Colubridae; genus Pituophis; species Pituophis catenifer. The sequence goes on from NW_027256895.1 coordinate 12,482,133, forward strand.
TCTGTAAAAAGGATGCAAACAACCAGCTAAAATCCTTCCATTCCCCACCATCCAGTCAGAGCTGAAGAATCTTCTTGGATGAGAAGCGAAACATCTTCAAAAGAAAAGAAAAAAGTCCAGTTGCCTCTTGAAAAAGTACCTTGCGACAACCAGGACCTGGATGACTGAGAATCTTCCTAGACCATTAATTTGAATTTTATGTTTATGTTATCATGGCTTTGTAAGTCATCCAGAGTCACTTTGGATTGTTAAATGGAAAGCATATAAATTTAATAAGTAAATAATCTCAGGACTGAGGTATCTTTGATTCTTGTTTCTTGCCTAATCCATCACATCGATTATTCTGAGACCAAACGTTGGGTGCAACCAACTGTTTTCTAACTGTTCCTCAGTGGTTTTCTGATAACGTTAATTGCCTTTCCTCTAAATAAACATTTAAATTTAAACACCCAGAGGAATTTTGAAGGAAGCAATAACGGTGTACATTCAAGAAAAGAAGACTGAGAAGATGTGGGAGTTACAGAAGCTCCATAAGTCTAAAGAGATAAAGGTCAAGAACTGCAGAACTGAAAGAAATCATCGTTGCTGGACCTCCATTCTTCTGTCTCAAGTTCTCAAGCTATAGCAATCTTCTTTCATTCTTTATTCTGTAAAGATGATACCATGCTAATGACAATACGGTCTTCTAAGGAAGCATCTAAACATGCCATCTGGGGGGAAAGGCTACATGATAATGCAAGTGAGAAGAACCTAAGATGCTTGGGAAGTTCTCGGTGTAGTCCTAGTCTCAGCCAGTTTATACTTCACAAGTCTCTCTTTCTTTCACACTAAGGTATTGTCTTCCATAGCAAATTAAAACTGGTCTCACTCTGAAAAGAAACCTTGGGACCGAGCATTCATCTCAAATTCAAGTCTCAGTGAAAGCAATTTAGTCTTCATTGCCCTCACAGAAATCATTGATAGATCTACTATCAGAGAAATCTTCTAAGAACCTTCTACACACATAAGAAAAGTTTATGCTGGTGACTTCTTGCTTAAGTGGCCCATCAATATCTTTCAATCTTCTTCCAAGCAACAGAATGAGAAATTGTATAACAAGTTTATAGGATTTTTTTGGTGCTGCATAATTAATCTTTCTTCAGTAGATCAACCCAGCTTTCTCTCTAGGAGGAAATCTAAAACCTGGAATCTTGTCTGCATACTCGATCTGGGTGAAATCTATTTGGGACAATTTAAATTATTTTGCTGTCATGAATCTACTTCTGAACAGAACCAAACTAAAGCAACGGAAAGTTAGTGAGTATGCTTTGACTAATATTATCCTATAAAGCATTTAAATATTTCCAAAATCCTTTGACATGTGTTTTGCAATTTTTCCAGGGAATATTAAAGCCAGCTGCCATTGCTCCTGCAGAAAAAATGTATCGGTGTATATTATCCAGATACACAGGAAATTGGATTGTATAATTTCTCCTTCAATATATTTATGATTTTTGCAGGAATTTTTCTAAAGATCTTGTACAGTAAACCTCTAATAAAAGGGATTAATAGGAGGAAGCAGGGGTGAAATCCAGCAGGTTCTGGAGAACCGGTATCAGAAATTTTGAGTAGTTCAGAGAACCGGCAAATACCACCTCTGGCTAGCCCCAGAGTGGGGAGGGAATGGAGATTTTGCAATATCCTTCCCCCAGGAGTGGGGAGGGAATGGGGATTTTGCAGTATCCTTCCCCTGGAGTAGGGTGGGAATGGGGATTTTGCAATATTCTTCCCCCTACCACGCCCACCAAGCCACGCTCACAGACCCGGTAGTAACCAAAAATTGGATTTCACCACTGGGAGGAAGGCATGTCAATTCATGCTGCATGTCTGTTAAATGGGATTTTATGGGCTCCAACACACAATTGCATATGAGAAAACCGTCTTTCCTGAATAACATTCCTCCTTCATGACTGTAAAAGCTAGCAATGGGGATGTCCGGTCTCTACAAGTGTCAATCACATAAGATAGAAAACTGCTCTTTGAGTGAAACACGAATGAATGTAATGAATTCATGTTCCGTTTTATAAGTACTTACAGGTCTTAGAGAAAGAACAGGAATTGAGAATCTATTTGCACGCCTCATGGTATTAAAACAAGACATTGATAAATCGAGTTTCAAAAGTGATTTCTTTCCCAAAGCGACTAAACACGTATATCCTTATTGTGTTGGGTTGGATTCGTATCTCATATGTGAAATGTAGATATTAAAAAGAGTCCTCTCTTTTTTAAGGTTCCCCCGCATATGCGTGCTAGTCATTCCCAACTCTAGGGGGCGGTGCTCATCTCCGTTTCTAAGCCAAAGAGCCAGTGCTGTCCGAAGACGTCTCCATGGTCCTGTGGCTAGCATGACTCAATGCCAAAGACGCACGGAACGCTGTTACCTTCCCATCAAAGGTGGTCCCTGTTTTTCTACTGGCATTTTTTACATCCTTTCGAACTGCTAGGTTGGCAGAAGCTGGGACAAGTAACAGGACCTCACCCAGTTATGCGGTGCTAGGGATTCGAACCGCTGAACTGCTGACCTTCTGATCGACAAGCTCAGCGTCTTAGTCACTGAGCCACCGCACCCTTCCTCTCTTTCTTAGCCAGATACTATTTCTTTCCGAAACAACATTGAATAAGTGCCTCGGACTTCAATATACCTGATTATATCATAGAATATCTCCCCTGCTCCACAGTTTAGGTGATTAAAAGAAAAGATACTACATGGAGTGCCCAAATCAAACAGCTCCAAATGAATTTATCCTTTCTGGGTTTCCATACCCACAAGGGCTCAAGCTGCCCTTACTTCTCTTCTTCTCGGTCATGTTTATCCTGACTCTTTCTGGAAATTCCCTCATCATTGGGGTGGTGATCTCTAACCTTCAGTTGCATAAGCCCATGTATTGGTTCCTTTGCCATCTCTCCATCTTAGACATGGCCTTCTCCTCCGTGGTGGTCCCCAAAGTCATTGCAGGATTTATTCCTGGAGGAAAAGTCATTTCCTTCATAGGGTGTGTCGCTCAACTCTACTTTTTTCATTTCCTGGGATGTGCAGAGAGTCTTCTCTACACCTTGATGGCTTATGACCGCTTCCTGGCCATTTGCAAACCACTCCACTATGGCAACATCATGAATTGGAAAGTATGCCTCCTCCTTTGTTTGGGTACCGTAATTGGAGGCAGCCTCAATTCTACGTTTCAGACTTTTCTTACCTTCCACTTGCCTTATGGACATAGACACTACATTGACTATGTCTTCTGTGACATTCCTGCCATGCTGAAGTTGGCTTGCGTTGATACAAAACTCAATGAGTTGATGAGCTTCATTGACATTGGCCTTGTGGCCATGACCTGCTTTCTGCTTATCTTAGCATCGTACGTCTACATCATCCTAGCTATTTTGAAGATTAGTAGTAGTGAAGGACGGAACAAAGCTTTCTCAACTTGTACTGCCCATCTTATTGTTGTGGGCATCTATTACCTGCCTGTGATATATCATTATCTGAGACCAGCTTCTCAGGGCTCCATGGATGGTGCGGTAAGCGTGTTCTACACTACAGTAACGCCTTTTTTGAATCCACTGATATACACACTTAGGAACAAGGAGATGAAGACAGCACTGGTGAAATTGTGGAGAGGAAATTCCGAGTAGCAGGCAGGAAGTAAACAAGCTTGTTTTTACTTCATTTTTCTATTACCCGAAATCACCCGAATAGAGAAAAGTGAACACAACCTCCTAGAAATGCGGTAGTACTCAATGCCTTTTTGTGTGTCTTCCTCAGAGGTTGTGTCAATCAAAAATTTGGGGTTGATATTGTGTTCCAGGGTAAGTTTGCTCTTCTGATATTAAAGATACTAAACAATTCCAATTCCAGCAGGGGGTTTTTCCATGTACATTGCGTAAATGACTATTTCTCCATTGAAACTGAGTTCCTCATATTAATCTCTCATTCTCAAATTGAAATAATTTTATCGGATGTTCGGAATTTACATGTTGTAATTTGCTATTGGGCACTCGAATGGGAAAACAAAATTTAAAGGAAATTAAAAAGAAGATACCGAATTAATAAATATAGTCATGACTCTCAGCATATTTAATATGACAGTTCTCAGTGCCTCGACTTTCCCTACTTCCCAGGACTTTCTATAGACCATCAATGTTGTTAACCCTAAACATTGGGACTACCTATTTCCAATACTTTTTGGTCCACCCATTGTAAAAAGCCAAAGCAGACCCTACACCATTTTGGACAAATGGCAGTCCAGTCTCTTCTTGAAAGCTTCTAGTGATGAAGCTCCCACAACTTCTGAAGGCAATTTCTGTTCCACTGGTTGATTGTTCTTACTGTCAGAAAATGTCTCCTTATTTTAAGGTTGAATCTCTCCTTGTTCAGTTTCCATCCATTATTCCTTGTTGGGCCTTCAGGTGCTTTGGAAAATAACTTGACTCCTCCTCTCAGTGGCAGCCCCTCAAATACTGGAAGACTGCTATCCTGTCTCCCCTGGTCCTTCTCTTCACTAGACTAGCCATGCCCAGTTCCTGCAACTGTTCGTCATATGTTTTAGCCTCCAGTCCCCTAATCATCTTTGTTGCTCTTCTCTGCACTTTTTCTAGAGTCTCAACATCTTTTTTATAGTGTGGTGACCAAAACTGGATGCAGTACTCTAGGTGTAGTCTTACTAAGCCTTTACAGAGTGGTATTAGTACCTCCCTTGATCTTGATTGTATCCCTCTGTTAATGCACTTTAGGATTGCATTGGCTTTTTTGGCTGCTGCCATCCACTGCTGGCTCATATTTGTTTGTCCACTAAGACTCTCAAGATCCCTCTCACAGTTACTGCTATTAAGCTTGGTTTCACCCAGTCTATATGTGTACTTTGGGTTTTTCTTGCCTAAGTGTAAGACTTTACTTTTCTCTACATTGAATTTCATTTTGTTAGATAATGCCCACTGTCCAAGTCTGTCAAGATCCATTTGGATCTTGAGCCTATCATCTAGGGCAGTGGTGACAAAGCTTTTACTCACTGAGTGCCAAACAGGTATATACTTCATGCACTTCTTCGCACGTGCCATCTACATTAACAAGCAGCTCCTTCCCCATGTGCTGTGCATGCAACTGCACCATCTGCGCACACGCACAGGTTTCACACGGCTCCCCCATGCACTGCGTGCACAATCGCACCATCTGAGCATGTGCGTGGTTTTCACGCATGCAATGCACACGAGTGAATGCCATCTGTGCATGCATGCACTGTGCACCAGTACTCTCATGTGCATGCACAAACACTCGTGCAGGAGAGCTCCAAAGACCAGCTGTGTCCCCTGAATTGCATGCATATGCACCGGAGGACCGAACCACAGCTTGGGAGGCGCACACCTGCGCAGCTGCAGGTGAGTTGGGCGACAGCTCATGTGCTCAGAAAAATGGCTCTGCATGCCACTTCCGGCATGCGTGCCATAGGTTCACCATCATGGATCTAGGGTGTTGGCTATTCCTGCCAGCTTAGTATCATCCTCAAATTTGGTAAATTCCCTTTCTATTCCCTCCTCTAAGTCATTTATGAAGATATTGAAGAATACTGGGCCTAGGACAGAACCTTGTGGTACCCTCCACTGCTTACTTCCCTCCATGTAATTCAACAATGTCAAGTTGACAGTGTCTCTTGTAGAGAGAGAGAGAGAGAGAGAGAGAGATGGGGAACTGACTAATGAGTAATAGAAAGCAAATACTGGACTCTCCAAAGATGTAGAAAATCTACTACAGTTAATTCTTCCTAGATCCTTCAGCTTTCAGGGGCAGGGGCTGTCATCAAAAACTGTCTCTGTAGAGTGTCAACCATCCAAACCAAGAATTCAGCATAAATAACATATCAAACCAAGGAAGTAAATAGGTCTGGTAGAATGGAGGCTAGTTTGTCTCCAGCAATGGTCTCGATGTGCCTTCTGTTGTGGTCCGCCAGCAGCCTGTGGAGCTAGCAGTGGAGTTGGACAGCGATGAGGCTGAGGAAGAACATGGGCCAGTCCTGGAGGCTGGGGAAGGCCCGGATGAGGGCTCTGCGTCAGAGGCAGAGATGGGGCCAGGGCTATCGGGGAGTGATGTGCAGACTTCGGAGCCTCCAGAGGCTGACAGTAGAGAGGCAGAGGAACAGGAGGAGCCTGTTCCTAGTGCACATATGAGAAGAGCTGCCAGAAGACAGGAGCAGATAAAGCAGAAAGGATGACTCGGAAGATGATTGGCCCCTCCCATAAGGCTTAAAAGACCAGCAACGGCTCTTGGCCTCTTTGCCGGAAAACAACATTGAGAGAATTGCTTCTTGTTTCACTGTATTCATTTCTTGTCGGCATCTTCTGCTTCTGAACTTTTGCTAAGAAAAGCCTTTGACAGTTTGTCTAATTATCTCAAGGTCAGGTGATAAACTGTGGAATGGTGTTTTGAAGAATTTGCTTTAATTTAGTTTGGACTACGCTGAGAATTAGTTAATTCTCAGCTGTTCTAATAAAGTCTGTTTGTTTTCGAGCTGTTTGTATTTAATGCTAACTACTCGGTGCCAAAAGGTTCGCCAACATTGTAATAGTGCAATAAAATAAACAATAAAAAGGACAGAACAAGAAATTCTGCTATATGATTATGAAAAAAGAAAAATGGACCAGTAGAGTGCAGAGAACAAGGAGGGGAGGTGGAGTCTGCCATCAATCCAGAGGCACCTCCAATAATATAAATGAGTTCTCGGAACCTCCCTTTCCCTACTACACAGAAAGGTGACTAGTGAGTAACAGAAAGGAAATACTGGACTTTCCAAAGATGTAGAAAACCTACTACAGTTTAGATCACAGTGTCAAACTTGAGGCGTCACATTGCTGTTACATGATATATTGCGATGTTGTTGTTTTTTTCACTTTGCAGAGCTGGGGTGGGCATGGCCTGCGTCTGACGCATCCGACTGGCAGACCGCCAGTTTGACACCCCTGCCCTAGATCCTTCAGCATTCAGGAGCAGGGGCTGTCATCTAAAACTGACTCTGTAGAGTGTCAACCATCCAAGCCAAGAACTCAGTGTTAAGGAATTCGCAGAGTAACCCTTGAATAGCAAGGGTGTGTACATGAAAGCGATTGAGAGTAGATATGAATAAACCCAGTCAACACACAGATACACTGAGTTGTGTTTACTTTCAGGAAATAGTAAGGCACAGTCCAATAAACAGTCCAGGTCATTCACATATAAAGCAGGAGATAGCAAAATTACAGTCCAGGGATAATCCAAAACAAAGTCTTCTTACCAGTCGTCGTAGTCATTCACAATAAACAGTTCTTCTGGATTTGCAAACAGTAGCATACAGAGATATCAGAGAGCAAGGACAGCAAAGAGAAACAAACCATGTTTCTAGCTCCCTCTTAAGGAGATTGGCTACATAGTTAACCAATCAGGACACAGCATGATGCAATACAGCAGTCTTAAAGCTATATTGATGGTTTATATATTGCCAACCCAACATGTCAAACCAAGGATGTAAATGGGCCTGGTAGAATGGAGACTTCTTTGTCTCCAGCAAATGGTCTCAATGTGCCTTCTAACTTTGGCTTTGAACATACCGTATACGTTAATGTTTGTCAGCAAGGCTGGCTGTGGAATTCTGAGAGTTGAAGACCACAAATCTTAATGTAGACAAGTTGAAAACAACTGACATAGACAATTATTTACTTGGGAAGCCTCTAGGTTCTTCTTACTTTCCTCTTAGTAAGGCTTTCTAATGAGGAGCCATCTCTCCCAGGGGAGGGATTCAGCCGGTTCAGACCGGTTCGGGTGAATGGGATGCTAATTTTACATCTGGTTTGCCAAACTGGTAGTTGCAAGGACTGGCTGGCCCCGCCCATCCCACCCCGCCCCTTCCAGGAGTCTCCACGTGGCTCGTTTTGGATGTCAGGTAAGTGCAGGGCCCACGCAGAGGAACTGGGAGGACAAAATAACGGGCCTCCTGGAAGTTCTGGAAAACTGAAAACGTGCCTGTTTCTGGCCTCTGGAGCCTGGAGGAGGCTGTTTTTGCCCTCTCAGAGGCTCGAGGAAAGCCTCCAGAGCCTGGGGAGGATGAAAATGCCCACAACCACCACCATGGTGCAGGAAGCCGAGTAAGCCATGCCCACCCCTGATCTCTCCCCTCTGCTTAAGCAAAAAGGCAAATCCTGGCAGTATTTGTTTATAAACGCCTGATAAGGTTAATTGCAGCCAATGCTTCCTCCACAAGCTTCTCTTCTCTAGCCTGACTGGGGAGTTGATTTCTTGATCTGGTCTACCTAGTGGAGCTGACAGCCTGTGCAATGCAACCCCTTGACCCAGGGTTTGGTCCCAACTCAAAGAACAATCTGAACATCTGAAAGATTGCATCTTTTTCACTAGAAAGATGAAAAAGATTGCTAATCTTGATTGCTAAGATTGCTAAAGGTCTGTCTGTCTGTTTATGGATGGATTGCTCAACACTCATAAATGCAAGACCCAAGTGCTATACCAGAGGTCTTCAAACATGGCAGCTTTAAGACTTGTGGACTTCAACTCCCAGAATTCTCCAGCCAGCATAACTGGGTGGAGTCCAGTTTGAAGACCTCTGTATTATACAATGATTAAAAACGCAATTACAATGTTCTTAAGGATAAAAATTTTCAAAAAAATCAACACAAACAAGAAAAACACACATCAACGTTTCTTACATCTCCCATAATTAGCTCATCTAATGCCTTTGTCCCAATGCTCACATCGATGACATCTTCAGAGCCTTTCTGGATTGGGACCAATCAAATTTAAAGGGGAGAGATTATTTATTTATTTATTTATTTATTTATTTATTTATTTATTATTCAAATTTCTATACCGCCCTTCTCCTTTCGGACTCAGGGCGGTGACCAGCCAAAATAAAAACATCTATACATAACATTACAATTAAAAATAGAGTTAAAATAATTTATAAATTTGGCCTGTAATTTAAAACTTGTCAATTTAAAATCAATATCAAAATTTTAAAACTAACCCTAAAATCAAGACAGACCGGCTAACTGAAAAAAGTAAGTTTTTAGGGCCCGACGAAAAGTCCGGAGGTCGGAAATCACTTGTATCTCTGGGGGTAGATTGTTCCATAGGGTAGGTGCCACCACAGAGAAGGCTCTCCTCCTGGGGGTCGCCAGCCGGCATTGTCTGGCCGACGGCACCCTGAGGAGGCCCTCTCTGTGGAAGCGAACCGGCCGGTGGGAGGCTATTGGTGGCAGAAGGCGGTCCCGTAAGTACCCCGGCCCTAAGCCATGGAGCGCTTTAAAGGTGATCACCAACACCTTGAAGCGCACCCAGAAGTCCACTGGAAGCCAATGCAGCTCGCGCAGGAGAGGGGTCACATGGGAGCGCCCCGTCGCTCCCATAATCCCCCGCGCGGCCGCATTGTGTGATTATACCACAGGGCAGGCCTCACATCTCAAAAAGTGATTTATTCATCCTGCCTGTTATGTGTTATTTATTTATTTATTTTGCCTAATATCAATGGTGGGATTAAAATAATTTAACAACCAGTTCTCTGCCCTAATGACGGGCTGAGTGGGTGTGGACATGATGGGCGTGGCCAGGTGTGACAGGCAGCACTCAGCCTCCTGCACCCCCCCCGAGAGCAAAAATGGGCCATGGGGGGGGGGGGGGGCGTGCCGCATCCCTCTGCACTCCATTTTGGGCCTAATAGGCCTCCCTGCAGCCTCCTGGGAGTGAAAAAGGGCCATGAGTGGGTGACCCCACACACCCCCGCTGCCCCATTTTGGGCCTAGTAGGCCTCCTTGCACTTACCTGGGAGGCAAAACGAGGCACGTGGGGACTCCTGGAAGGGGCGGGATGGGGTGGGCGGAGCCAGCCAGCAATCTAACAACCAGTTTTCCCAAACCGGCTGAATCCCATCCCTGCCTAGTATATTTTTGCATTGTATGGGACTGGGAGCTACTTTGAGGCAGTGGTGAAGTCCAAATTTTTTTACTACTGATTTTGTGGGCGTGGTGTGGCTTGGTGGGCATGGCTTGATGGGCATGGCAAGGAAAGGATACTGCAAAATCTCCATTCCCATCCCACTCTGGTGCCAGCCAGAGGTGCTATTTGCCAGTTCTCCAAATTACTCAAAATTTCCGCTAGTGGTTCTCCAGAACCTGCTGGATTTCAACCCTGCTTCGAGGATTTCCATTTTACATGGCAAAGTGACATATACAGCATGTTAATGGATTAATTTAAAAATTTCAAGGACAGGTCACACAAAGCCTCATTTCATACACCTGTCCCACCGCCCTGTTTTTGCTCACTTTAAATGACCAATTTAACCCACTTAACCACTTAACCCACTTAGCTCTATTCCGATTGATTGATTGATTGATTGATTGATTGTGTCAGATGTAAATGCCTTATTCTCTAATGTGTAAATAGTATATGAACGGGGTATCAGGGGTTAACTTATTCTTCACTTCTTAATGTATTCATAATTCACCACTCCCATATCTAGCTCCACCCATTGTATATATAAGGAGTTGTATGCACACACTTCCTTGCTTCTATCTGTGAATATTCAGTGAATATAGAATGCCTAATGTAAATAAAAGGAGATATATTTAAATCTTTAACTCTTGCTAAATTTATTGAGTCTGATCCTGAAAATATTGCAACAAGCTGGTAGCAGAGGATGGTTAATTGACTCAATAAATAATTAAAAATGTCTAAGAAAGATAGGCCCAACACCAGGGCATACAACAAAGAAATGGAAACAGAACAAGAAATAATCAACGAATCCACAAACGCGATTTCGAGAGAATCCGAAGAATACACCACTGAAGACGAAGAAATAATAGATGAAAATGATGATCAAGAGGAAATCGAAATAGAGAATAACGAACTCAGGTCAGAGATATTAAAACTATTGAAGAGCCAGAAGAATGATGAAAGCCTCATCGCGAAACTCCAAGATATGCTGAAGAACAGCGGAGCAGCGAGAGAGAAGCACATCAATAATGAAAAATCAAAAGACCCAAAAATAGTGAGTGATATGACTGCAGAAAAAATTATTGTGAAGAAGAAAAACGGTGATCCCGTGCGAAATTTTGAATGGCAGCCATCTTGGTTTCAACAGACCTCCAGGGTGAGCGAAGCAGAGCCAATCAGAAAACTCAATTCAAAATTTCTGGCGCGAAAAACATTATCAGACAACGAAAACGAAAAAGAAGATTCAAACACCTCAGAAGAATCAGAATCAGAAAGTGAAGGTGATTCAACAAACAATCAAATAAAATCAGCAATGAAAACGCTTTTTGCTGCATTTGGGCCAAAACTAAGAATTAATAAAAAGCTAACGAAGAAGCGAACGAGCAAGCCAATGCCTCAAGACCTGCCTGCTCCCATCCTGACTACGAGAGCGCCGACGCCCGAACCCAGAGAGTCCTGCCGATACCGCCCCACGCCACAGACCGAAGCAAGCACCAACGCCCTCAAAAGAAGAGGAAGAGCAGCAGCCATCGTCAGGACTCCTAAGATCGAGCCAGAGACCGATTCGTCTGAAGAAGAGCAGAACGAGCGAGCCGCAACGAGGAGAATCTCTCACGACGACTCCAGGGAAGAAATGGACAACGCGCATGCGCAAGACTACGCAGACGGTCCGGGAAGACATGAATTGACGAGAAGACCATGCAGGCTCGTTGCGAGCATCCCCACACCGTTTTGTAACTTTCTGCATTTACGAGACCACGGACTACCTCAGGTTGTAAGTAATGGACTTAATAATGTCGGAAATTTACCCAGTGACTTCCCAAAGCTAAGGATAGATGGCATTAATTTACAAGAATGGTATCAGCAGCTCCAGGTTGTCTTTATGAAGGAAAACTTACTGTTTTTTATCACTAGTCCCCCAAAAAGACCTTGGACTCTAAAAATAGACTGTTTACACCATAGAGCATTTTTCTTATTAATATCTAGTGTGTCTCCTGCAATGTATCACAGCATTAAGCAAAATCTGACTGTTTCAGAAATTATTCAGTGCATGTTCAATTTGTTTCACAGTGACAGTGTAGCTACCACCACAAGAATGTCTAAAGATTTCTTTTCATCTAGGATAAAACCAGGGGTTTCCATAAGTGAGCACTTAATATATTTAAACAAAATAAGAGCTGAACTGCATTTAAGGGGGGAGGTGATTTCAGACCAAACAATGAAAAGTGTTATTATCAACTCACTTGATCCATCATGGGACAATTATATGTCACATTTAGACACAATCAATCTAGGATACTTATCCATAGAAAGTCTATCCAATAAATTAATAGCAGAAGACAATTCAAGAAGGGATCGTTCTAACAATCACATAGAACACAAACCATATAGGAAAGTAACTTTCCAAGAAAAATATAATGAAACATTTAAATGTCATAACTGTGGATCCAGGGAACACAATAGAAGAGATTGCCCCAAAACTTCAAAAGAAAGACATAGGTCTGAATATAGAAACAAATACAATTATAGACAATCTTCCATGGATAGGCATAGATATAGAAGCCCACCAAATTACAAAGAGAATAGAGGGGGCAGAGATAATTCAAAGGATAGAAAATCTGGTTCACTGAATGGATTAAATAAACAAGACAACACTAACATACAGCAGAATGAGAACAATAATTGGCTTATTGATTCTGGTGCAACTAATCACACCACTAATAACAAAAATATATTGTCTTCATTTGTAGAAGATAAATTTGTAATAAAGGTGGCTAACCAAGAAAAGGTTCAAGTATTAGGTAGAGGGAATGTAACCTTGCCTGGTCTAGGAAAAATAGAGGGGGTATTGCTAATACCTGAAATACCTCATAACATACTAAGTGCCATAAAACTGAGTAGAGATTCTGATATTAACATTGTTTTTTCTAAAGGAAAAGCGACTTTAGAGAAGAATAAAATAGATATAGGCACTGTGATGATTAAAGGAGGCCTACCTTATCTGATAACAAAGGAAAAATGGTTGCATAACATTGATTCAAATATGGAAGATTGTATTGAAGTAGATGATGGAAACATTAGCAACAGTGACAATGATGAATGTAAAATATCTCATGATCATAAAGATGCACACAATGAAAAAAAACCAAAAATAGGTAAGCCAATTCATGATGAGTGTGCTCACATCTTACATAGGAAGTTAGGACATGCCAGTTTTCCTGTAGTACAAAAAATGACTGAACACGCAGAAGGTGTTAAAATAAAAAATTGTGAAAACTATTTGGAATGCTCAGTATGTAAATCCACAAAATTAAAAACTAGCCCCAGGCCAAGAAAATCTACTAGATCAACCAACAAAATTTTTTATTTAGTACACATGGACTTAGTTGGTCCACTAACTCCATCAATCACTTATAGAAAACGTTACTTCTTGACCATAGTAGACGATTATAGCCGCTATGGATTTGTTTATACATTAAAACACAAAGATGAAACCTTTCAAAAATTTAAAGAATTTTATAAACGCATAGAAACACAACACAATATCAAAATAAAACAAATCATGACAGATAGGGGATGTGAATTCATGTCTAAAGAATTCTCCCAATGGTTAAAGGACAAAGGAATGTTACATTACACATCTAGTCCATTTTCTGCGTTCCAGAACGGGATTGTAGAGAGGAAGAACTCAACATTACAAACCATGATTAGATGCACATTGGAAGATGCTGGCTTAAGCAAACAATTCTGGTCAGAAGCTCTACATTATTCCAATTACACACAGAATAGAACCTGGTCCAGCATTGTAAATAAGACACCATATGAAGTGATGTATAATAGGAAACCAAAATTGGCACACATGCACATATTCGGAGTCACTGCAGACGTACACATACCTAAACAATTAAGAAGAAAGGGAGAAAACGTGTCCAGAAGACTCAGATTTATGGGATATGAGACAGGCACTAAAGGGTACCGATTCATTGATAATAATAACAAATTTATAGTCTCCAGAACAGCTGTGTTCCATGAACAGGCCAACTGGTCTAAAATACATCTTAATGAAATATTTCCAAGTAACAACAAAGATACAAAATCTCAAGAGAAAGGGACTATAGAAAAACAAAATATCAACAAATATAAAAACAAAACCAAAACATGGATAAATAGCCAACACAAAATAAAGACAGACACACTAACAAAAAAGGAAGCAAGATATTTGCATGATAACAATAGTAAACCTGAAAGAACAATTAGAAACACCAGAAATCAGATGCCTAATAAATACAAGGATTATATAATGCATATGGATGGTGAGCCAACAACACCTAATACATATGAGGAAGTGTTAAAGCTCCCTCGTAAAGAAAAGGAAAAATGGGAATTAGCAATGAAAAAAGAGATGGAAAGCTTACAAGGATTAAATGTATTTACACCTGCAGTTGCACCAAAAGATAAAACAATTATTGGTACCAGGTGGATATATAAAATTAAGAACTTAGAGGGAGGCAATACCCTATACAAAGCTAGACTAGTTGCACAAGGTTATGCACAGAAATATCCGGAGGACTATACTGACACGTATTCACCTACAGTAAGAACTGAGAGTGTCAAAACAGCTCTAGTGGTAGCATCAGCACTCAATCTCGATGTATTCCAATATGACATACAGACTGCGTATCTACACGCAAAACTAGATAAGGAAATATATGTAAGAGCACCTCACAGTCAATACACAAACAAAAATGAGACTTGGTTGTTAAACAAGAGTTTATACGGGTTAAAACAATCTGGTAAACGATGGTATGATTGTTTAGTAAAAGTACTTAAAACCATGGACTTCAATGCCACCACTGCTGATAACTGTTTCTTTGTCAAAAAGGGTGATGATTACATAGAATTTGTATTGATTTATGTGGATGACATTTTATACATAGGAAAACATAAAGAGAGAAGAGAAACTTTTGTGACTAAGCTAAGTGAACATTTCTCATTGAAATCTTTAGGCAAAGTAAACAAATATCTTGGTGTTCAAATTAATAAGACTAAAAGAGGATTCAAACTTACTCAGAGAGATAAGATCATAGAGCTCTTAAACAAATGCAATCTAAGTGATGCCAAACCTTGTGATACTCCTATGCAGACCGATTTCCTAAGAAATGCTGATGAATCATCTCCTGAATTCAAAGATAACACATTTTATAGATCAGTCATAGGTTCACTTCTTTATATATCTAATTGGACAAGACCAGATATCGCTTTACCCCTCAATTTACTATCCAGACATGTCAGCAAGCCAACAATGTACCACTGGGAAGCTGTTAAAAGAATATTAAGATATCTGAAAAATACACTAGACTTTTGTTTAATGTTGGAACCTAACGATAATAAAGAACCAAAGCTTACATGTTACGCAGATGCGGACTGGGCTGGAGACACCTCATGTAGAAAAAGCACATCTGGTTATATATTCCTCTTAAATGACTGTCCAGTTTACTGGTACACTGGTAAACAAGAATTAGTGGCCACTTCAACGACAGAAGCAGAATATGTTTGTTTATCTAAAGCTGCTAATAACCTTGTATGGTTTAATGATTTGATTTCAGATGTTTGGAAAAAACCTGTTTTGCCTTTTGTTATGCATGAAGACAATAAGGCAGCTATTGAAATATCTAGATCTGACGCCATTGGACAAAGGTCCAGACACATAGATATAAAATTTAAACATGTGAGACAATTATCTCAGGATGGATTTATTAAAGCAGTACATTGTGAAACTTCAGAACAATTAGCTGACATATTGACAAAACCTTTACCTTCTAAACAGCATAAATATTTAACTTCTAAGTTGTATGTTTTGTACTGTCCTGAATCTGAATGTAATTGGTGTTGCATAAAGAATAGGCATTTAGAGGGGGATTTGTCAGATGTAAATGCCTTATTCTCTAATGTGTAAATAGTATATGAACGGGGTATCAGGGGTTAACTTATTCTTCACTTCTTAATGTATTCATAATTCACCACTCCCATATCTAGCTCCACCCATTGTATATATAAGGAGTTGTATGCACACACTTCCTTGCTTCTATCTGTGAATATTCAGTGAATATAGAATGCCTAATGTAAATAAAAGGAGATATATTTAAATCTTTAACTCTTGCTAAATTTATTGAGTCTGATCCTGAAAATATTGCAACAGATTGATTTTATAAACCAGTTGTCTCAATGGTTTTCTTCTCATGCCCAGCACATACTGTTTTCCTTAAATAGAAAGTGGTAAATCGTGGATTAACTGTTAAAGAAAAGAGTTAAACTTCTGAAATCCCTAAGGGGCAAATTTATGGAATAGTAAAAGTAAAAATACCCAAAGGGAAGAGTTCAACAGAAATAAGTGATCATTAAAAGATACCATATTCTAAATTGGTAAAAGGAAGACCTTCGGGGATTAGGGCCAGCAGGAAATGCTCTCTTCTCTTGAGGAAATATTTCTTTAAAGCTCAGATCTTTTCCTTGCTTATATTATACATTCACAGATGGTTAATTAAAGAAATAAATAGTATTGATGAGGAGCACGTTCTGATTAAATGCTTTGCAGATAAAATCTGTTCCCCATTTTTCTCCTAATGGAAATTCTGCAGTGAAGGATGTAGCTACCTAGAAGACTAATTTATTTATTTATTTTCAAAATATCTGTTCTTAAAATGTTATTTTTATTTATTTATATTTGAATTTATATACCGCCCTTCTCCCCTTAGGGACTCAGGGTGGTGAACAGCCAAAATTAAAATACATACAATATAAAAGTTAAGATAGCTAAAATAAATTAAATCAATCGGCCCCCAATTTAAAACCCCAAAGCTATACAATTAAAAACTAACCCATAAAAAAAAACTAATTAGGCTAGGCCGGCTTGCTGAAATAAAAACATCTTCAGGGCCTTATGGAAAGTGTGGAGATCCGGGATCAGTTGTATTCCAGGAGAAAGCTCATTCCAGAGGGCGGGTGCCCCCACAGAGAAGGCTCTCCCCCTGGGGGCCGCCAGCCAACATTGCTTAACCGACAGCACCCTGAGGAGGCCCTCTCTGTGAGAGCGTATTGGCCAGTGGGAGGTTATCAGTAGCAGAAGGTGGTCTCGTAAATACCCTGGCCCTAAGCCATGGAGCGCTTTAAAGGTGAGAACCAACACCTTGAAGTGCACCCGGAAGACCACCGGGAGCCAGTGCAGCTCGCGCAGGAGAGGGGTTATATGGGAGCACCATGTCGCTCCCGTAATCACCCGCGCGGCCGCATTCTGGACCAGTTGGAGCCTCCGGGTGCTCCTCAAGGGGAGCCCCATGTAGAGAGTGTTACAGTAAAATGATCTGAACAACCTGGGAAAGGAAGACCAGAGGAAGGTATTATATGACAGAATGACAGAAAATAAATTGGGACGATTCTAAGCCTCCAATGAAGAAACAAGATTGCGTTTGAAGTCATATGATATGCGTTTTCTCATGTTCACGATTATCTATATCGTGTTTCGAGCAGCTTTCTCCAGGTCGTGTCATACTTTCTAAAGCAAATCTTCTCCTTATTTTAAGTCAGAAGTGTGAAGAATTTGTATAAACAGCTTCAAACCATAGGCACTATGTTGTTGGAGGCAAATGGTTTAAGGTTACAAAACTATGTTGATTGATGAGTAACTGAAAAAAATGTCTTGGCATGCTGAATGGAGAAATACCATTTTTTTTAAAATCAAATTTATAGACTGCCCTTCTCCCGAAGGACTCAGGGCGGTGTACAGCCAAAGTAAAAAACATAGATGCAAACATTAAAAGCAATTTAAAAAGATACAAATAAATTTGGCCCCAAAGTTAAAAAACAATAACAAAACATATTAAAAACATTTAAAAAGCATTAAGCCAGCCCAGATTGCTGAAAAAGGAAGGTCTTCAGGGCACAGCGGAAGGCACCGAGGTCTTGAATTCTTCGTGTCTCTGGGGGCAGTTGATTCCAGAGAGCAGGTGCCCCCACAGAGAAGGCCCTCCCCCTGGGGGCCACCAGTCTACATTGCTTGGCCGATGGCACCCTAAGGAGGCCCTCTCTGTGGGAGCGCACCAGTCGGTGGGAGGTCATTGGTGGCAGCAGACTGTCTCGAAGGTATCCAGGTCCTATGCCATGGAGCGCTTTAAAGGTGATGACCAACACCTTGAAGCGCACCCGAAAGATCACTGGAAGTCAGTGCAGCTCACGCAGGAGAGGTGTTATGTGGGAGCGCCATGCAGCTCCCGTCACTACCTGCGCAGCCGCATTCTGTACCAATTGAAGTCTCCCGGTGCTCTTCAAGGGGAGCCCCATGTAGAGAGCATTGCCGTAGTCCAGGCGAGAGGTGATGAGGGCATGAGTGACTGTGGACAAGGAATCCTGATCTAAGAAGGGCCGCAACTGGCGGATCAGGCGAACCTGATAAAAAGTCCCCCTAGCCACAGCCGTCAGATGTTCCTCCAAAGACAGCTGTGTATCTCAACATAAAGAATTTTCTTCTGAGTTTCTGTGGAACTTACTTGTATCTTGGGCAGGTTACTGAAATTTAAAATCCTCATCTCCAAGCTTCCATTTTCAACAACAACAAAAATAGAATAATTCAACAATATCTCTCTTGTGTTGTGAGTGAAAAGAACATGATTCTGTGACTTAGCAGACTTTAAGAATCTGCTAAGACTTTAGCAACAGAGTTCCCAAAGAGAATCTTCTGAACCCTGAAATATTTCCAGAAAGAAAATCTCAGAATTTCTCAGTGAATCCTGCTAATCCTTCACCCGTGAAAAATCTGAATTTCCCAGAGAGGACTACAATATTGTAGGAATGGGGTGTGAAAACCAAACAGACTGGACTGAATTTGTCCTCTTGGGCGTTCCATATCCTCAACAGCTCTATATCCCTTTTATTTCTGCTTGTCAATTTACTCTCGGTAATTGGGAATATTCTGATCCTGTTGACCGTAGCATCTAAACGCAACTTACAGAAACCAATGTATTGGTTTCTCTGCCATTTAGCCATCATGGTTATTTCAATATCCACCATAGTGGTCCCGAAGGTGATGGGTGGGTTTGTGGAAGGAGGATGAGTTATTTCTTTTGGAGGCTTTCTGACCCAGCTCTTTTTTCAGAGGGCTGAAAAAAGTGATTTCTGACAGGTCCTCACACTTTTGACTGGTCTTCGTACTTATGACTGGTGATCATTTATGCCCATTGTAGCATTCTTAACAACCATGTCACTCATTTCACAACTGCTTCTCTTCACCATGGTGACAAGATAGGGCAAAAACATAAAATGTGAGGACAGTCGTAAGTTCAAGGACTGGTCAAAAGTGCGAGGACCACTCAAAAATAACTTTTTCAGCCCTCTGAGTAGTCCATATGCATAAAAGGACACAGCAATAGAGAGGGATGAAGGAAGGGAAGTGAGGGTAAGAGAGGAAGGAAGAGAGGAGGAGAAGGAGAAAGGAAGAGGAAGTAGAGAGGAGAAGAAGAGGGTGGGGGGAAAGAAAAAGTAAGAAGGAAAGAAAAGAGAGAGGTGGTAGGTTTGAGGAGAAAGATTGCTGTACAATAAAAAAGATGAAAGGGAAGAAAGCCAACCCCAAACAAATATAAAGATATTAAGATAAAGAATGAATTGTTAAACTTTAAAGAATAAAAGAGAACAAATATGAATAAATAGTAATAATTAGAAATACAAATACACATACAAACATACAATGTATTTTCTTTGAACAGAGTATTTGGCTGGTTCACAAATTTAAACAGTGTTTAGTCATTTCAATTAAATTTACAATTTCTATATTTCCTTTTTGCCATATTTATTCCTCATCTATTTTTTAAAAAAATCAATATTACCCTTCATCCTCATCTCTAATCTTAATCAAATTCAATTTTTCCCTTCTATTCTATATTATACCCCTTCCCATTGTCATCTATTTTTATATCCATCCTCACATTTGTTAATTATGTAATATTACAGTTGTTTTAATACGAATTCAACATTTTAATATAAATCAATTAGCTATATAACTATCTTTTTTGTATATTAATCAATATGAACATGAATATTCCAATTACTTCCATGCAATCCAATTTCTTACAAATCAATTAATTATATTTACCAATAATAATAAACCAAATAATTTCCCCCATATATTCCTCCAAACCACAACTTAACCATTCCTGCTTTCAACACAATATACACTTAATAGTATCTCAATTATTACAATTCCCTAGATAAATAGAGCTTTTTTTCTTTTGTGTTTTAAAATCTTGAACTCTCCTCTTATGCCCTAAATTCCCCATTGTTTGCAGTTTTGCACCTACCTTTTTTGGTGAGGAAAAAGAAAAAGAAATCTCTCTCTGCCTCATTTTGTCACGTTGCAGCAAAGACCCTGCTTTACTTTCAGTTTCATTTTTTCAGCATAGCTAGGGGGAAAAAATCTGCTCCAACACTCTTTGTAGCTAGCATCAGAATAGAGCCCTGTGCAAAACAGCTGAGTGCAAATCAGCTGAGAGTCGGGAGGCCGATCTAATCAACTTGTGCTAATTAACCTATGCTGAAGCTAGAAGGGGCTGCTTTTTCTATTTTTGCAGGCACCGGTCTACTCATTTGTTTTCTTTTAACACTGATCAGCTGTAGGGCGGCCCTTTGAAGCCCCAGGGCAAGAGTTTAAACAGTTTTTTTTTTCCCTCTAGTCATCAGATGGGACTCAGGAGGCAGCATAGATTGGGAATGGGTGGGGTAAGCGAACGGCGACAGGGCTGGGAACTGGTTCGGGAGCGTGGCCAGCCAATCTTATTACCAGTTCTCCGAACTATTACATTTTTTTACTACCGGTTCTTGAGAACCGGTGCGAACCGGGAGCAACCCACCACTGGGTGGGCTGCTGGGGGTTTGCAGAGGTTCAGGAGAATTTCTAGCTAAGATTCTGTGCAGTTTGGAGAACCCCCAAATCCCATTCCTGACTGGCCCCATCCACCCCGCCCCAACCCTCCCAGGAATCCCCACGTGGCCCATTTTGGATGCAGATAAGTGCAGGGCGAGCATGGAGCCTCGGGGAGGGCGAAAAATGGGTCTACCAGAAGTTTGGGAAAGCAGGAAACGGGCCTGTTTCCTGCCTCCCGAGGACCTCCAGAGCCTGGGGAAGCTGTTTTCACCCTTCTGGAGGCTCAAGGAATGCCTCCAGAGCCCGGGGAGGGCAAAAACACCCTCCCCAGGCTCTGGATGCAGGGTGCCAACTAGGCCATGGCCACCATGGCCACGCCCACCCAGCAACCGGGCAGAGAACTCTGTGCTAAAATTTTTGAAGCCCCTGGAATTAATCCATGAAGCATTTATGAAGATCAGAATGGGCTGTGCACATAAAATTCATTAAGGAAAACTGATGGTTTATAGAAGTGTGATGGTTTATAGAAGTGTGATGGTTTATAGAAGTGTGTGCAGTTGTCTGAGTTCCCCAAAATTAGTCATTTAAAGTGGATTAGAATCCAGGGGCCAGGTTCTGAAGATAAAACTCAAATACTTTGTCCACCTAATGAGAAGGAAGGACTCACTGAAGAAGAGCCTAATGCTGGGAAAGCTTGAGGGCAAAAGAAGAAGGGGATGACAGAGAATGAGGTGGAGTCACTGAAGCAGTAGGCATGACCTTAAATGGACTCCAGAGGATGGTAGAGGACAGGAAAGCCTGGAGGAACGTTGTCCATGGGGTCGCAATGGGTCAGACATGACTTTGCAACTAACAACAACAACAATAGAGTCCGGGGCAAAAATAGGATGGGTTGGTAATTGAAAATGGGGCTTTGGAAGAGCCCTGGTGGCACAGGGGTTACAATGCAGTATTGCAGACTAACTCTGCCCACAGCCAGGAATTTGATCCTGACCGTTTCAAGATTGACTCAGTCTTTCATCCTTCTGAGATTAGTAAAACGATGACTCTGATTGTTGGAGGCCATATGCCGACTCTGTAAACTGCCTTAGAGAGTGCTGTAAAGCACTATGAAGTGGAATTTAAGTCTAAGTGCTATTGCTGTTATTGTTGTGTGATTTGTGCCTGATCCACATTGCAATTCTAAAATGAATTCATTAGCTTGATATATGTGCCTCTTTTCTAGATAAAATGAATCCTCAAAGTAGCTTCCAGTCCCATAGAATAATAATAAATAATAATAATAATTTAATAATTATTTTATTTTATTTTTATTTCTATACCGCCCTTCTCCCGAAGGACTACAGCCTATTAAAAGCACAAGACAAACATTAATTAAAATAATTTAAAATTATTAAATAATTTGGCTCAATTTAAAACCCCAGAAATTTAAAACACCCAATTTAAAATTATTATGTTGATAGCCCGGCCTGGTGGAACAACAGGGTCTTAAGTGCACAGTGAAATACCCGGAGGTCGGAGATCTTACGGATTTCTGGGGGCAGTTCATTCCACAGGGCTGGGGCTCCCACAGAGAAGGCCCTCCCCCTGGGTGTCACCAGCTGACATAACTTGGCCAATGGCACCCTGAGGAGACCCTCTCTGTGAGAACGAACTGGCCGGTGGGAGGCTATTGGTGGCAGAAGTCGGTCTCGAAGGTACCTGGGTCCTATGCCATGGAGCGCTTTAAAGATGGATGCAAATGCATACGAGAATAAATAAATAACATGACACATTCAAACAGGATGAATAAATCACCTTTTGAGTTGCGAGGCCTGCCCTGTGGAATAGTTGCTCTCCCTTAAATTTGATTGATGGTCTCAATCCTGAGAGCCTTTAGAAATGCTGTGAAGTCCTCACCAATATTCTGACATAAGGACAAGAACATCAGATGAATTCATCACGGGAGTGTAAGAAATGTTTCAAGTTTCAAGTTTATTAGATTTCTATACCGCCCTTCTCCCGAAGGACTCAGGGCAGTGTACAGCCATATTAAAAAACATAGATTTATAAAATTTAAAACCAAATTAAAATCAATATATAAAATTGGCCCGCAAATTTAAAACACACATACACCCATAATACAATTCATATTAGGCCAGGCCAGCTTGCTGGAACAGGAGGGTCTTAAGGGCGCGGCGAAAAGTACGCAGGTCGGGGCTAAGACGGAGCTCTAGGGGCAGCTCATTCCAGAGGGCTGGTACCCCCACAGAGAAGGCTCTCCCCCTGAGTGTTGCCAGTCGGCATTGTTTGGCCAACGGCACCCTGAGGAGCCTCTCTCTGTGGGAGCGTATTGGCTGGTGGGAGGTTGTCTCGTAGAAGGCCGTCTCGTATATACCCCGGTCCTAAGCCATGGAGCACTTTAAAGGTGGTGACCAACACCTTGAATCACACCCGGAAGACCACCGGGAGCCAGTGCAGCTCGCACAGGAGGGGTGTTATGTGGGCGCGCCGATTTCCATCCATAACCACCCACACGGCTGCATTCTGGACCAGTTGGAGCCTCCGAATGCTCTTCAAGGGGAGCCCTATATAGAGAGTGTTGCAGTAGCCCAGACGGGACGTGACAAGGGCATGAGTGACCGTGTGCAGGGCATCCCGGTCCAGAAAGGGACTCAACTGGTGCATCAGGCAAACCCGATAGAAAGCTCCCCTTGCCACGGCCGACATATGATCTTCCAAAGACAGCCGTGCATCCAGGAGAACACCCAAGTTGCAAGCCCTCTCTGTGGGGGCCAGGATCTCAATCCCAATATCCCAATAGTCAGCGATGGAGCCAGCTGACTATACCAGGGCGCCGGTATAGTCAATGTTGATGTGTGGTTTTCTTGTTTTTGTTGATTTTTGACCATTTTTGTCATTAAAATATTGTAATGTTTGACAAACATCACATCAATTAAAAAGCAGGAGCTGTGAACACCGGCTGGCAGTCAAATGCCATGATCCCTAATTCTTAATCTCTACCCACACTGACACCAAACAACACCAGTTCGATGGGAACAACACAAAAATCATTGGACATGCTACCACCTGCCACACTTGTGAATTCATTGAAGCCTGGCACTCCACAAGCAGTTCCATCAACAGACAAATTGACCTACCACCAGCCTACAAACCCCTCAGAATCCAAATCAACCACACAGCCAACCAGAGATAGCACCAACCCTCAACCAACCCACGCAACTCCTCCCAACCACCACTTCACCTCCCAATGACCCTCACCTGATGAAATCTCCTTATCACAAGACGCATCACAAGAGTCACTGATGACTCACAGCTGACCCATCACTTGACACACCCACATCTGAAACCAGTGGTGGGATTCAAATAATTTATCAGTTCTCTGCCCTAATGACCAGCTGGGTGTGGTGTGGCCATGGTGGGCATGGCCAGGGGGTGTGACAACAGACCTCCTGCACCCCTTTGGGAGCAAAAATGAGCTAGGGGGCGCGTCACCCCCACACCCCTTTTTTGACCTAGTAGGCCTCCCTGCAGCACCCTGGGAGCAAAAACGGGCTGCGGGAAGGGGCATGCCGCACAACCCTGAGCCCCGTTTTGGGCCTAGTAGGCATCCCTACACTTACCTGGGAGGCAAAATGGGTCGCATGGGGACTCCTGGAAGGGGTGGGGAGGGGAGGGGCCAGCCAGCAATTTAACAACCAGTTTGCCTGAACCAGCTCAAAGCAGCTGAATCCCATCACTGTCTGAAACCCTTATAAACAACACTGACACTAATATTCCCTAAACTCTGCTGAAGATTTTACAAGCTTCCATAATCCAGAAAAAGGAATTTTTAACTCTAGGGGCTGTTCAGTAATATGATACAACTTGCATCCTGTGGATTTTAACAACAGAAGATATGTCTAATAGGAAAGGAGTCCCTTAGATCAAAGATGTCAAACTCAAGGCCCATGGGCCGAATCTGGCCCACAGAGCTGCCCTGGAAACAGCAAAGGACCAGCCTGTGGAGCCTCTGCCAGTGAAAACAGAGCTCGAGAGGGCAACATGTGGTCCTCCCGAGCTCCGTTTTTGCTGGCAAAGGGTTGCAAGAGGCCGTCACAGCTGAAACCGGCGCTCGGGAGCCCATTTTTTATGGCAGAGTGCTCAGGCCACCACAGACGCCCCTGTCATGACTGACGTTGAGCCAACCACACCCACTCTGGCCACACCCACCCCAGCCCCCCGAAGTCAAACACAACCCTGATGCGGTCCTCAATGAAATTGAGTTTGACACCCCTGCCTTAGACCATCAGGCTCTAAGGCGGGGCTGCCAAATTCCCAGCCCATGGATCAGATGCGTCATGTCCACGCTCAGTTTAGTGAAGGGGGGAAAGTCCCGATAAAGTCAGATGTAAGTTCTTAATAGACAGGAACCCCAACGCACCTCTGCTTCCGGATCTGAGGGGATGGGTAGCAGAGGTGGTATTCAGCCGGTTTGGACCTATTTGCCCAAATCTGTAGCGGAAATCACGGGTAGCCCCGCCCATCTACCCCGGCTCTATGCCATTCTATTTACGCACATGCCAGCAAAACACATGCGTGGAAGGCCGGGCGCATGCATGGACTGGGGAGAAATAACTGGGGAGAGGAGGTCCCTCAACTAATCTGGCCCTGTGCCATGTAGAGCTTTAAATGTCAAAACCAGCATCTTGAATTGCACCTGGAAGCAAACTATCTCTAGTTGTCCTGTTCTATTTATTAATAATCCCAGAGCTGATTCCACCACAATGTTTGTTTTCTGAAATCTGCTCACTCCACTTTCTAAATCGGTCTCAAAGTGATTCATTTGGAGGTGCAGTGGTGTTTAATGAGACATCCAAAGACGCTGAATTAAGAAGACTGGGTCCTTGGTGATGGAAATGCAAATGGGATTTGGAGAGAGGAACAACATGGGAGCATAGACAGTAACACTGTTTTAAAGGCAGTAGAAAAGAGAATAAGATTGGAGTTTAAAAAGGAGAGCTCAGCTTCCTCCTTATTGAGACAATGGACGGATTGCGTGAACCATTTCCTCCTTCTACCACTACCTTGAGCAGCATCTCTCAGACTCTCGGAGAGAAGACAAAATGCAAGACTTTATCAAGCTGCCTGAAATAATCTTCTCTTAATCCTCAATTGTGCTCTGACTACAGTTGGCATTAGCGGCAAAGTCTCCATCTGAGTGGGCTAGAAGGAAGGGGTTTGGGAAAGTGTCCACAAGCATCTCAACATGTGACCGAAGACATCTGAAAAGAAGTTAAGATCGTAACCAATCTGGAGCCGTCTAATTCAGAAGTTACTCCTTCAACATTGCCTGATATACGTTTTTAAGGTAAGATAATGTCATCTTGGAGTCCTAGTAGACAAGCATTTAAATATGATGCAGCCATGTGCAGCAGCTGCCAAAAAAGCCAACACAGTTCTAGGCTGCATAAACAGAGGGATAGAATCAAGATCACGTGAAGTATTACTACCACTTTATAATGCCTTGGTAAGGCCACACTTGGAATACTGCATCCAGTTTTGGTCGTCACGATGTAAAAAAATAGTGGAGACTCTAGAAAGAGTGCAGAGAAGAACAACAAAGATGATTAGGGGACTGGAGGCTAAAACATATGAAGAACGGTTGCAGGAACTGGGTACAACTAGTTTAGTGAAAAGAAGGACTAGGGAAGACATGACATCAGTGTTCCAATATCTCAGGGGTTGCCACAAAGACGAGGGAGTCAAGCTATTCTCCAGAGCACCTGAAGGCAGGACAAGAAGCAACGGGTGGAAACTAATCAAGGAGAGGAGCAACTTAGAACTAAGGAGAAATTTTCTGGCAGTTAGAACAATTAATCGGTGTAACAACTTGCCTCCAGAAGTTGTGAATGCTCCAACACTGGAAGTTTTTAAGAAGATGTTGGATAACCATTTGTCTGAAGTGGTGTAGGGTTTCCTGCCTAAGCAGGGGGTTGGACTAGAAGCCCTCCAAGGTCTATTATTACTCTATTATTCTACTCTATCTATATATGCAGCTGCAAAAGGAGTTGGATGTGAAAGCTTCAAGCTTCCCACAAGACATTTGAGCAGCCTTTTGTGGGAATGTCCAAGGCTGAGGGGATCAGCAAAGAACAAAGAGAGTGGCATAGAGACTTTAAGCTTATTGTTTGCCCTCTTTCCATGATTGATTATACCCTTGATTTTTATTTATTTTTTGGTTGCACAGATGGCAGCTAAGAATCAAACTTCATTGAATGGGTTTATCCTTGTTGGCTTTCCATATCCCGATAGTCTGAAGGAACCTTTACTTATCTTCTTCCTACTCATCTATTTAATGACACTGTTTGGCAATCTTCTGATCCTCTTGGTTGTTGTATCTAATCCCCATCTCCACAAGCCCATGTACTGGTTCCTTTGCCATTTGTCTTTTCTGGACATGACAGTCTCCACCGTGATTGTTCCCAAGGTCATTGTGGGATTTTTAGAAGGTGGGAGAATCATATCCTTTGGAGGCTGTGTCTGTCAACTCTTCTTCCACTTTTTGGGTTGCACAGAATGCTTCCTTTATACGTTGATGGCCTACGATCGCTTTCTGGCTATTTGCAAACCGCTCCATTATGGCAACCTCATGAATCATAGGACGTGTCTCTTCCTGGCCATGGGTACCTGGGTTGGAGGATGCCTTCACTCCATAATGGAGACAGCCCTTGTTTTTCGCTTGCCCTTTGGTCGGGAAAACCGGGTCAACTACATCTTCTGTGATATCCCTGCTGTGTTGAAGCTGGTCTCTGCTGACACAACCCTCAATGAGATGGTAACCATGGTGGATGTCGGTCTTGTGGCCACCACGTGCTTCCTTCTGATTTTGACTTCCTACATGTACATTGTCTCCACCATCCTGAAGATCCGCAGTGCCCAAGGTCGTAAAAGGGCTTTCTCTACCTGTACTGCTCATATAACTGTGGTGGTGACCTACTATGTGCCCCTTGTCTTCATCTATCTGAGACCAGGATCTCAGGATCCACTGGATGGAGTGGTGGCTGTCTTCTACACCTCACTGACTCCACTTTTGAATCCCATTATCTATACGCTGAGGAACAAGGACATAAAAGTTGCCCTTGTAAACTTGTCGAGGAGATCATCCTAAACTGGTTCTGTGAACATTTCTGGAATCTCGTAGAGAGAATCTCTACTGGCATTGCCATACAACGTTGATTAGAGGACTTCAAATTCCATACATACATTTTATAGGAATTAACTTGTAAACACAGGCACCATGTAAGTCATCTCGAGATTGTTTGGCTGGGGTGGACATAAATTCAAATTCAAATAAATAAAAAGAGAACTGGATGCCATCAGAGCATGATTATTGACAATCCAGTTAATCAAAAGGTGCTTGTTGTTACATTTATTGCTATACAATGTTAATTGGAAGACTTTTAATTCTACAAACTCTACAGGAATGGTTTCCTATGCATTAACTCATAGGCATGAGCACCAAAGCTTTTAAGAGGAGGTGTATCAGGGCTCACCCAGTTCAATCTGTTTTTCGTGATTCTAGCTGATTTTCAGTAACTACTTGCTTACTGATTCTTTCTGATCCTTTTCTCTTCTTGTGCCCAGAAAACAAGCTCGGGATCCAAAAAGATCTTGTCAGAGTTGAACAGTAGGACATATCCAACAAGGTGAAATTTAATGTGGAGAAAAGCAAGGTTTTGGGGCCATCCAGGTCTCAGGAGGATTTCCATTCCCATAGCTTGTTTTCTTGCAGAAGTTTCATTAGCCTAACTAGGTAATATCATCAGTGCTAGTCACTGATTAGCACTGAACATGTTACCTAGTTACAGGGGTTAGGATTCTACTGGTTTAGACCGGTCAGATCTGGAAGCCATCTTTTACATTTGGGCCTTTCTACTGTGGGAAACTGGGAGGGGGGATTGAATAGAGTATGGGTGATATATAGTCAAAATAACATTTTTTTCTCAGAGAGTCAAGGCCACCATGCCCTGCAGCTGTGATGAGGTGACTGGGAGAGATCTCCAGTTTTGGATGGTGCTTGATTGGACCATGTGATGGACATGTGGGTGGTGGGCAGGGACTTGAACTTTCTTTTGGGTAGGGAAAACCTGGACACTTTCAGATTTGGGTTTTCCCAGATTTGCCAATATGATACCTCTAATAAAATGGAACTTTGAGGAAACTTAAGCCTCGGAGTCTTCTTTCATTGGGGGTGTTACGTGGAACCCTGACACAAGGTTTTACATCTGGGCAGGAAAAACCAAGGTTACAAGTTCAGATTAGGTGAAACTTGGCTTACAAAGAGTAACTGTGAGAGGGACTCTGGAGTGCTAGTGGATGATCATTTAAATATGAGCCAGCCGTGTGCAACAGTACCCAAAAAAAGCTACTACAATCCCTGGTTGGATAAACAGAGGCACAGAATCAAAATGCCGCTTTATAAAACTTTAGTAAAACCACATCTGGAATGTTGCCTCCAGTTTTCGTCACCATGTTACAAAAAAGATATTGAGGCTTTGGAAAAAGTGCGGAGAAGAGCAACTAAGATGATTAAAGGCCTGGAGACTAAAACTTATGAAGAACGATTGCAGGAATTGGGTGTGGCTAGTTTAGAGAAAACCAGGATGAGGGGTGACATGATAGCGTATTTGAAGGGATGCAACAAAGAAAAGGGGTTTTTTTTCCAAAGCATCAGAAAGCAAGATAAGAAACAGGGATGGAAACTAATCAGGAGAGAAGCAACCTGGAATTAAAGAGAAACTTCCTTAACTCAGAAACAGTGAGAGCAATTGACCAATGGAACAGCTTGCCTTCAAAGGTTGTGGGTGCTTCATCACTGGAGGCTTTTAAGAAGAGACTAGACAGCCACTTGTCTGAAATGGTATAGGGCAGGGCAGTGGTGGGCTGCTGTTGGTTGTAACAACCAGTTCGCCCAGCACCGAAAATGTGAGCACATGCGCATAGCTTCAAAAACACAGCCATATAGGATGGAATAGCACTGGGGCGGGCCCACTCGCGGATCACAACTACCGGTTCACCCGAACCAGTCTGAACCGGCAGCAGCCCACCTCTGGGGCAGGGCTGTCAAACTTGCAATGACACGTTGTCATCACATGACATGTCACAACTTTTTTCCCCTTTGCTAAACCAGAGGTGGACATGGCCAGCACGTGATGCAGCCGGGCTACAGGCCACGAGTTTGACACCCCTTAGTATAGGGCCGTGATGGTGCACTCATGGCACGCATGCCACAGGTGGCATGCGGAGCTATATCTGAGGACACGCAAACATTGCCTTAGCTCAGGTCCAGCGCACATTCATTTGCCAGCCAGCTGATTTTCAGACCTTCTGGGCCCACCGGAAGTCGGGAAACGGGCTATTTCTGGCCTCCAGAGGGTCTCCAGGGATGTGGGGAAGGCTGTTTTTTGCCCTCCCCAGAGTCCAAGAAAGCCTCTGGAGCCTGAGGAGGGCAAAAACCAGGCCCACCATGCCATTGCATGCCAAAAATGGGGGGGAGTGCAGGGGGAAGCATGCGCATGTGTGGGGCGCATTGAATTATTGGTGTGGGCACATGTGCGCATGACCTACCCGTGCTCCCCCTACTTTTGGCAGGTGACAGCAAAAAGGTTAGCCATCACTGATATAGGGTCTCCTGCTTGAGCAGGGGGTTGGATTAGTAGACCTCTAAGATCCCTTCCAGCTCTATTCTGATTGTGATTGAGATCTTACTTCTATAAATTACAGTGATATACAGTGGCATTGTGTTAAGATATGAGTGCTAAAGGACCTCTTTGCAAAGAGTAAATCAACTTTGATCCTAGCATACCACCACCTCAACATATAACTAGGGACAGTTATACAACTAAGGCCATTTGCATTTATGGGTTTTACTCTGTCTTCAGTGGAGGGCTTGGGAGTGTGTGTGTGTGTTTTTAGCTTACAATAAACTTATACCGGGGTGAAGTGCTCCCGATTCGGACCAGATCGCCCGATCTGGTAGCGATGGAGGTGGGTGGTTCAGAGAACCGGTAGCAAAAATCCCTGCCCCCCCCCCCCCCGCAATGCCCAGCTGAGCCACGCAATCATCAGAGGCTTTTTTTAAAAAAAATTCAGAAGTTGTAGAAAAAATGGTTTTAAAAGCCTCTGATGATCCCAGCTGAGTTGCCTGATCATCAGAGGCTTTTAAAAGAAAAAAAGCCTCTGCCGATCAGGCAACTTAGCTGGGATCATCAGAGGCTTTTAAAACCATTTTTTCATCAGAGCCTTTTGAAAACATTTTTTTACAACCTCTTTGCCAAAGAGGTTGTAGAAAAAATGGTTTTAAAAGTAAAAAAAAAATGGCCATGCCCACCCAGTCACATTACCCCGACCACCACCAAGCCATGCCCACAGAACCAGTAGTAACAAATTTTAGATTTCACCACTGAAATTATATTTATTTCAAACTGTGGTTGATAAACAAGGATGATAAAGAGTCTGTGAGTTAAACCATATGATGGATAGTTGATGGAGCTAGATATGTCTAGCGACCAATTGAAGAAAAGGCTTAGGGGATACATGATAACTGTCTTCCGGTAGCTGAGGGGCTTTCACAAATTTATTTATTTTATTTTATTTTATCATATTTGTATACCGCCCTACTCCCGGAGGACTCAGGGCGGTGAACAGCCAAGATAAAAATACAAAGAGCATACAAAAGTTAAAAACTATTAAAAATAGATTAAATAATTTGGGCTCAAAAACAAATTTAAAACATCCAATTTATCTAAAAACATTTAAAACCCAATTTAAAAGGGAGAGTTAGGCCAGACCAGCCTGTTGGAATAAAAACGTTTTTAGGGTGCGGCGGAAGATGCGTAAGTCTTGGATCCTCCGTATCTCCGGGGGGAGCTCGTTCCAGATGGCAGGTGCCCCCACAGATAGGGCCTCGATAAGGCAGAGAACAGTTAGTTTTGTTTCAGCAGAGCAGACTAGATTCAGTTCCTCTGCATAGACTCAGAAGCTGCAGACTAAGACACGCCCTGGCTCCAGTCTGTCTCTGCTCCCATTAGCTGACTTAGTTGCTATGCCTATACATTGGCTGATCTTGTTACCATGTCTTGTTACCATCTTGTTACCATAATAGAAAAAAAAATTGTCCTATTCCAGTTGATGAATATACTCTGACAGAGGATATTTTGGGACTTATTCTCTCACCAGAGGGCTGGAGAAGAAGTAATGGGTGGAAGCTTATTAAAGAGAAATCCAAATTTCTTGACAGTGAGAACAATTAATCAATGGAACAGCTTGCCTTCTGGAGTTGTGAATATTCCATCACTGGAGATTTTCAAAAATCGACTTGATAAACATTTGACTTATTCCACTGGGATAGAATAAGGTCTCCTGATTTGAGCAGAGGGTTGGACCAGAAGATCTCCAAGATCCCTTCCAGCCCTATGATTCTATGCTCTATGATTTCTCTCCAAGGAGCGGAGACAGAAAATAGTTTAACCAAGGACAATTCTCCAAGACCTTTGATTAATACTATAGAATTGCCCATGCCACCACACTCTACACCACCTGTAGCTTCCGAATGCTCTTCAAGGGTAGCGCCATGTAGAGCACATGAAGGGGACTGGAGTTTTGCTGCTTCCAGAAAGGTGGGGCAGTCGGCATCAGTTGCTTCTATTTTGCTGCTCAACCTCTTCTCAACATGAGTAACTGTTGCACTGGGAATAAAATAGAGATTGCCCTGTACATTTAGCCACCTTGAGATTCTTGAAGGAATAGGTGGGCTGGGTATAAATTCAACAAATAAATAAAAAGAGAAGTGTATGCTGGCTAATCAAAGAGTGTTTATTTTTATTTTAGATAGATAACCTTTAGTGTCATCTTTTTCCTGTGGGCACACTAGCACACATTAAAAATGAAATTCTGTTGCCTGCTCTTAAAAGTGTACACATACATAACACACATATAGATATCCTAGTAAAGGTAAAGGTTCCCCTTGCACATATGTGCTAGTTATTCCTGACTCTAGGGGGCGCTGCTCATCTCTGTTTCAAAGCCGAAGAGCCAGCGCTGTCCGAAGATGTCTCTGTGGTCATGTGGCTGGCATGACTAAATGCCAAAGGCACATGGAACTCTGTTACCTTCCCACCAAAGGGTGGTCCCGATTTTTCTACTTGCATTTTTTACGTGCTTTCAATTGCTAGGTTGGCAGAAGCTGGGACAAGTAACGGGAGCTCACCCCATTACGCGGCACTAGGGATTCGAACCACTGAACTGCTGACCTTTCAACCGACAAGCTCAGCGTCTTAGCCACTGAGCCCCTCATCCCTCTATAGATATGCTACATACATACATATGTATACAGTAAACCTACACTCTAACATATCATCATCATCTTTTAATGACCCCCAAATTCCTTGTGGGGTGGAGTCTGGCCAACTGAATGGAGCCAGCAGTGTTTAATGGCCAAATTGGTGACTTCCTGTCACCAATGCGGAGTTTTGTTCAGCAGATATATTCTCATTATGCCCAGAGAGAGAAATATCTGCTTCTACCTAGGATCACAGCCTCTTGATTGTGAGATGAGAGCTCCACCTCTAGTCCACTGCACCACTCCTTACATCCTAACATATAATACGTATAAATATTAATCACAGTCCATCTTGAATACATAGTGGAAAGAGGAAGCTTGTGCGTTCACAAGGTTGAAACTGTGTGGAACAAAACTGTGGCTGAAGCTGGATATTCTGCTTTGGATGCCATGAAGCCCCCTCCCAGAAGCTAACAAGGAAAAACGGTTGTGAAGAGGATGTGTAGCGTCCCACACAATCCTGTAGACCCTGCTCAAGCATCGCTTATGCGCTATGTCTGGGGTAGAAGACATAGCGCATAAGACATGTGACAGCAATGCTCGTTAAGACTTGGCCTCGCTGTGTGGGAGCGGGGGCTGAAATCTAGGAGTTTAATGTCCTTGGTGTTGAATGGGGTGGCACTTCCCCAGACGGACCTTGAACATAATCTGGGGATCCTATTTATCAATCTGCCACCTATCCATATCTATCCATCTAACTCTGGATATAACTCTAGATACATCAGCTATCTTGAGCTCTAGCTATTCCTAGGTAGAGCTCTATCGTTCTTTTATCTGTCTTTCACTAAATAATAACTCTGTCTATTATCAAATTATCTGCACATCTGTATCTAAACCTGGCTTCTTACTGTCCCTTAACTGTCTCCTTCCAAATTCATACTAGAATTCCTTGTCTGTGCTCGGATAAGCTCACCCACTTAAACACCTGTTTATTGTCGTTTTACGTCCCATAATTTAAAGCGGAAGAAGGAAAGAAGGCAAAACGGATGGTTTTGTTTGTGTGTGTGTGTCTGTGTGTTTGTGTGTTTCTGGTATTACCACCATTTTGATCCAACTGTTCTTTTAGATTCCAGCTCTGCCTTTTCCAAATGTCTTTGTACCAGCAAAGTCTCTTTCTGATCTTTAAAATAAAGTTCTATTAATTTTCTACTACTACATTTAATTAGTGCTTAATAAACATCGTCTTGTCTGGGTTATTTTTTTTTTGCTGAACGATACAAATTATATTCCTATTTTTTACCCCCTTTTTTCCAGCCATTGATAAAATAAATTCCATGTTTGATAGTATTCTGTATCTTCTTTCTGTTTGATCTTCAATGAAAGTTTGTCCATTTCTGTACAATCCAATGTCTTCTTAATTGTCTCTTCATCTAGTGGTACTTCTTCATTTTTCCAATGCTGAGCGAATACAATCCTTGCTGCTGTTAATACATGCAATGTTAAATATACACTTCGTTTATCAAATTTTTCTGGTGCTATACCTAATTAAAAAAAGTTCCGGTTTTAAGATCTCCATGTTTTTCTAATGGAGAGTAGAATAGAATTCTTTATTGGCCAAGTCTGATTGAACATACAAGGAATATTGGTCTCTGGTGCATAAGGTCTCGGTGTACACGCATATAGCCACGGAGGGATAGGTCATAGGTCATAAATCATAATTACAATCATTCATCATAAAATACAAACAGCAAGAGATCAATCGTAAGACACCAATGGAAGAAGATAGTCTCTAAGAAAATGTTCTCTAAGTGTCAAGTAAACCAGTCAGGAAAGAGAAGTAGAATAACTAATTCTGCTTTATTGTAAATCTACATTAGCAATAGCATTTAGGCTTAAATACTGCTTCACAGTGCTTTTACAGCCATCTCTAAGTGGTTTATAGAGTCAGCATATTGCCCTCAATAATTTGGGTCCTCATTTTATCCACCTCGGAAGGATGGAAGGCTGAGTCAACCTTGAGCCTGGTGAGATTTGGACTGCCAAATTACAGGCAGTCAGCAGAAGTAGCCTGCAGTGCTGCACTCTAACCACTGTGCCACCGCAGCTCATTAGCAAAACCTTGTAGATTTGAAGGTACAAAGCTCCCACTGTCACTTTTTTATATATAATTTTTTTTATTTTATAAACAAACAAACATACAATACATAATCAATCATTCAGTGTATCATCTAGATGTTTCTAGTGTGTCTTCATCTTCTTCTTCTTCTTACTCCTCCAATCTTCATCGTTTCTTTATTTTTTCCATTTCTTTATTATAACATTCTCCCCATACTTCATTTATTATAACATTTTCTTGTTTACTATTAATACATTTATCTATATCTCTTCTCTAACCAATTGTAAAATTGTCTCCATACCTTGTAATATTCCGAATCCTCTCTTTCTTTAATTATCAAAGTCAGTCTATTCATTTCTGCACAATCTAATATTGTCTTAATTACTTCGTCTTCTGAAGGGATTTTCTCTACTTTCCATTTCTGCGCAAATACTATCCTCGCTGCAGTTATTATATGTATAATCAAATATACCTGTCACTTTTAAAGGCCTGATCCATTAAGAAGGGTCTTTCCTTAGGTTTTTTTCCTGACTGTTAAGTGACTGGGATCCTTCCTCTCTTGTCTGACCACTCCTTAACCATCATCTCTTTCCCTCAACCCACAAGTCCATTTCACTAAGTTTGTCCCTCAACCCACATAGTCCATCATACTAAGCTTGTTACCAATTGGCAAATCTTGTCCACCAGAAATGTTGGACACTGCATTATTTCGTCACCCTGAACCATCTTTTGAACACTCAATAAAATGGCAAGAGTAATATAAGGGAAAAATCTGTGTATCTAAGCTGTTAGTTAAACGATTCTCTGTGTTTCAAAGGTGGTGAAAACTTTTTATCTCTTTTTCTCTTGTATTCTTTCTTTGAGATGGAGTTTAGCTACAGGGAGGTGAGGCTTTTCAATCCTATGTTTTTCTGAATACATCTGACATAAATATTTCTAGCTCAAATATAATGGAGATCTATCAGCAGCGGAATTAACACTACATTAGTGGTGGCACAGTGGTTAGAGTGGCACAGTGGTTAGAGTGCAGTACTGCAGGCTACTTCTGCTGATTGCCGGCTGCCTGCAATTTGGCAGTTCAAATCTCACCAGGCTCAAGGTTGACTCAGCCTTCCATCCTTCCAAGGTGGGTAAAATGAGGACCCAAATTGTTGGGGGCAATAGGCTGACTCTATAAATCTCTTAGAGAGAGCTGTAAAAGCACTGTGAAGTGATCTATAAGTCTAAGTGCTATTGCTATTGCTACATTTACATTCAACTGTCCTTAAAGCCTTTTCTTCTTTTCAATGGAACCTTTTGCTGCTGAAATACCTGGCATTGTTTGAGCACTCTGCATATGCTCAGAAGCACACCGTCTAGCAGGGGCTCCCACTGAATTCAAATCTCTAACCAAGGTTGCGACTTGGACCATTTTCATCATGAAATAGATAAATAAACAACAACGTTTTCGATTGTTGATTAACTGTGTTTGCTTTATCTAGGATTAATGTGGAAAACAGATCATGTCATAAGTTTGCAGAAATATTGAAAATTTGAAAGGATACACAAATACTTAAGTACATAGGCTATGTGGTTTGTCCAGTGTGATCCAATCTCTGGAGGAAACAGTTCTGGGAAGAAAGGAGTAAAAAAGGGGGAGGGCAAGATCGAGTTGAGGTGCAGAAATAAGACTTTGAGATAGCATCTCTCCTTCTGGTACAAGCAAAAGCTGACTCAGAAAGTTGGTCATCCAGGTTATCAAAGAATTAAGATTTCCTGCCTTTTAATTTCAAGATGGCATTTTTCATCTCCTTGTTTCGGAGCGTATATATAACCGGATTCAGGAAAGGAGTCACCGCGGTATAGAATATAGCAACCGCCCCTCCGAGGTGAACTTCTGCTCCTGGCCTCAGGAATGTGAAACCGAGAGGCGTATAAAAGGTTATCACCAAGATTACATGAGCCGTGCAGGTGGAGAAGGCATGCCGTTGGCCGTCAGTATTGCGAATCCTCAGGATAGCAAAGACGATGTAGACATAGGACACCAGAATAAGCAGAAGACAACTCATGGCGACGAGACCAATGTCAATCAAGGTGAACATCTGATTGAAGGAGGTGTCCACACACGCCAGCTTCAGCATGGCTGGGATGTCACAAAAGATGTAGCTCACCTCGTTCCTTGGTCCATAAGGCAACTGAAAAGTCAGGGTTGTCTCTATGATTGAATGCAAGCACCCACCAAACCAGGTGCCCATACAAAGCCAAAGGCAGATTTTGCGGTTCATGAAGATACTGTAGTGAAGCGGCCAACAGATGGCCAAGAAGCGGTCGTAGGCCATCACGGTGTAAAGGAAGCATTCTGTGCAGCCCACGAAATGGTAGGAGAAAAGCTGAGTTACACAGCCTGCAAATGAGATGCCTTTGTTGCCGTCCAGAAAGGAAGCGATCATCTTGGGTACCACAATGGTGGAGGTGGCAATATCCACAACGGCTAAGTGGCAAAGGAACCAGTACATCGGCTTATGTAGCTGAGGCTCGTGGATCGTGGCCAAGAAAACCAGCAAGTTACTAAGAAGAGTCAACAGGTAGATGCACACGAAAAAGAATAACAACGGGACATGTAATATGGGTGGGTACGGGAACCCCAAGAGGACAAAATGCATCAGGGTTGTTTGGTTTTCGCATACCATTTCAGGCAACGTAGGCGACGTTGAGCTCTGCAATGCACACAATTTAGACAGCCTTAGCAACCACGGGGGGGGGGTGTCTTTTGAAGAGCACTAACCTTTCTGTGGGGATGGTGTAAGATGGGGAAATGCCATGATTTCTGAAAGATTTCTTAATCTTGGTTCTTCAAAGAAGCAAGTTTCATTCGCAGGTCTGAACAGATCCACTTCATCTTAAGGCTCATTCGACCTAAAAGTCCTGGTTTTGATCTGGATATCAGGGAAGTCCCGTAAAAAGAGAATTCTTCAATCATGAATCTTATACTTCAGCTACCACCTCTTCTTCCAGCAGCATTTAACCTATATGGAAGAGAGCTTCCATGTTAAACGATTCCATATGGTTTCTCTCTTTTTTGTATTTTGCCTAACTACGACACCGAGCTGTCAACCAAGAACATTAGGAAGGAGAGAGCCAAATAATATCCAGGTTGGCACTAGAATTTTATTTGTGTCTGACCTACCGATTGTTAAGATCTATCCTTTCCATGTTTAGAGGTAGCTAGCTACTATCATGGACGCGAAGACCCATCAAGCCATTACTGAGATGGAATACTTGTTCAATATTGTTTCTGATGAATAAGCTTCTCAAACTGTTCTCCTTTCTCAGAGTAATTCTATGCGGAAGACATCTCTACCTCTCCAGTCACTTCACGTTGTCTCTATAACTCTGTCGCACTCTCAAGCATCTCTTTTCAACATGGAGTCCCTCTGCTCAAAGCTCTTTTTTAAAAAAGGCACGTAATTGTGCCACATATTTTATTCGTAATAATGCACATTGTGCAACCTTGTTATAGATCCATTGGGAATCCAGGCTCATCTGAAAAATGCTTGTCGCTAAGGGAGAAGGGAGGATCGGATCTCAAAGGGGCACCCATGCTATGCTTGGATGAAATCCCAAGTTGCTGCCATCACTTCATAAAGCTGAGAATCTCAGGGGAATAGAAAAGAAAAAGGAAAATTATCCCCATTTGTCTTTTCCACATTTGCTTATTTTTTTTTCATTATTATTATTGTTGTTGCTTTTTGATGATGTCAAAAACATCATCAAAAAAATTCAACAAAGAATGTTCTTTCTGTGCCAACGCAGAAAGCTCAAACTGCCCAAAGAGCTGCTGATTAAGTTCTATGGAGGAATTATTGAGTCTGTCAACTGCACCTCCATAACTGTTTGGTTTGGCTCTGCAACCCAACAAGACAGACACAGACTTCAAAGGATAATTAGAACTGCAGAAAAAACAATGGCTACCAACCTGCCTTCCGTAGAGGACCTGTATACAGCACGAGTCAAAAAGAGGGCTGTGAAAATATCTACAGTCCCCTCACATCCTGGACATAAATTGTTTCAACTTCTACCCTCAAAAAGATGCTATAGGGCACTGCACACCAGAACAACTAGACACAAGAACAGTTTTTTTCCTGAATGCCATCACTCTGCTTAACAACCAATTCCCACAACATGTCAAATAATTTACTAAGACTGTATTACTATTATTCCTCTCTTCCTTACTAGTATCTATCTCTTCCCACTTATTACTATTACTATGTTGCTTGTATCTTTCAATTATATTGTTTTTATTTGTTTCCTAGTACAATTTGATAGCTTATTAGTAATCTTGACTATCACTAAATGTTATATGTTTTTATTCTTGATGAATATATTTTATTCTCCTTATGTACACTGAGAGCATATACACCTAAGACAAATTCTTGTGTGTCCAATCACACTTGGCCAATAAAGAATTCTATATTCTATATTCTATTAAGAAATAGAGGTTTTCTATATAGATTTATTTAAATTTTAAAAAGAGTGGGTAAAGCTAAGTAGGGTTGGACCTGGTTCAAACTTGGATGGGAGACATTGTAGAAATCTTGATGGAAAGTCAAAAAAATCTTGGAAGAAGCTTAGGGAACTTCTGGGTTGTATGATACACCAATGTACTAAGATCAGAAGACAAACTCAACATGATGGAATCTTTAGGCTTAGATTTTCCTCACCTATTTTTTCTATTTTCTCCAGATCTTTTTTTATCACACTTTTTTCTAGCATAAATTCAGGGTTTTTTTTTTACAGGGTGTACCAATCGAAGAAAATATTTGTATGAAGGTTGAACTGAGGGTTGCTTGACGCTCTCCTAGCTTAGTGATTTTCTTGCAGATGTTTCTGCAAGGCAACATCATCAGTGCTATATAGGGCTGTCTTCAGGCAAAAGATTAAAAAAAAAGATTGTGGCCACAGCCATGGGGCTGAAACTCTGCCCCTTTTTCCTGAACCAGATTAAAAGGGGCAGAGTATTGGTCGCATGATGATGATTAACATCTTGACCTTTCCCCTCTTCCTGAAGAAATACCTAAGTATTGTGATTGTGATTGGCAGAGGGAAGGGGAAGCACGCTGTGACCTGCAATATTTTTTCTTACTATTTTTTTGTCAACCATTTGGGATGATCCTGCCCCCACCAGCACCAGGAGAAGAAGTATGCTGTAGATCCCATCAGTCAAGGGATTTAGGCTGGCAAGATCCAGGAGAAGAGCCTGTTCCTTGGAACATCATGTCCCTTGAGTGACATCTAAACCTTCTCTAGAGTAGAATGGGGTGGGGTGGGGTGGGGTGGGGTGGAATAGAATAGAATAGAATAGAATAGAATAGAATAGAATAGAATAGAATAGAATAGAATAGAATAGAATAGAATTGGAGTAGAGTAGAGTAGAGTAGAGTAGAGTCGAATCAAATCGAATCGAATCGAATCGGAGTAGAGTAGAGTCAAATAGAAAATAGAATAGAATAGAATAGAATAGAATAGAATAGAATAGAATAGAATAGAATAGAATAGAATAGAATAGAATAGAATAGAATAGGAGTAGAGTAGAGTAGAGTAGAGTAGAGTAGAGTAGAGTAGAGTAGAGTAGAGTCGAATAGAATTGAATTGAATTGAATTGAATTGGAGTAGAGTAGAGTAGAGTCGAATAGAATAGAATAGAATAGAATAGAATAGAATAGAATAGAATAGAATAGAATAGAATAGAATAGAATAGAATAGAGAAGGGGAGTGGGAGTGGGAGTGGGAGTGGGAGTGGGAGTGGGAGTGCATTGGAGAATGGAGAGTAATGTAAAGTAATACAGTGAAAAACTAGACTAGACTAGACTAGACTAGACTAGGGAATGGGAATGGGAATGGGAATGGGAATAAGAATAGAGCTGGAAGGGACTTTGGAGGTCTTTTAGTCCAGCCTGCTGCTCAAGCAGGAGAACGTATACCATTTCAGACAAGTGATTGTTCAGTCTCTTCTTAAAAGCCTCCAGTGATGAACGTACAACATCTGAAGGCAAGCTGTTCCACCAGACAATTGTCCTCACTGTTAGGAAGCTTCTCTTCAATTCCTAGTTGCTTCTCTTCTTGATTAGTTTCCATCTATTGTTTTTGGTCCTGCCCTCTGGTGCTTTGAAAAAAGTTGATCCCCTCCTCTTTGTGACAGCCGCTCAAATGCTGGAGTCTGCTATCATGTCACCCCTAGTCCTTCTTTTCTCTACACTGACCATACCCAAATCTTGCAACCATTGATGATCTCTGGAGGGCTCAGGACAGGGGTTGCTCCTCTGTCCTGGTCCTGTTAGATCTCTCAGCGGCTTTTGATACCATCGACCATGGTATCATGCTGCACCGGTTGGAAGAGTTGGGGGTGGGAGGCACCGTATTACGGTGGTTCTCCTCCTTTCTCTCTGACCGGTCGCAGTCTGTGTTGACAGAGGGGCAGAGGTCGACCCCGAGGCCCCTCATATGTGGGGTGCCGCAGGGGTCAGTCCTCTCGCCCCTTTTGTTCAACATTTATGTAAAGCCACTGGGCGAGATCATCCATGGTTTTGGGGTGAAGTACCATCAGTACACTGACGACACCCAGCTGTACATCTCCACCCCGGACCACCCCAACGATGCCCTTGAAGTGATGTCCTGGTGCCTGGAGGCCGTACGGATCTGGATGGGGAGAAACAGGCTCAGGCTCAACCCATCCAAGACTGAGTGGCTGTGGTTTCCGACGTCCCGATATAGTCAGCTGGTGCCATCGCTGACTATTGGGGGCGAATCATTGGCCCCCACGGAAAGGGCTCGCAACTTGGGCGTCCTCCTGGATTCACGGCTGTCTTTAGAAGAGCACTTGACAGCCGTGACCGGGAGGATTTTTCATCAGGTTCGCCTGATCCGCCAGTTGCATCCCTTTCTAGATCGGGACTCTCTACACACAGTCACTCACACCCTCGTCACCTCTCGTCTGGACTATTGTAACGGTCTCTACATGGGGCTCCCCTTGAGGTGCACTCGGAGGCTCCAACTGGCGCAGAGTGCGGCCGCGCAGGTGGTTATGGGAGCAATGTGGAGTTCCCATGTAACACCTCTCCTGTGCGAGCTGCACTGGCTCCCGGTGGTCTTCCGAGTGCGCTTCAAGGTTCTGGTTATCACCTTTAAAGCGCTCCACGGCTTAGGAACTGGTTATCTACAGGACCGCCTGCTACCACCAATAGC
Organism: Pituophis catenifer annectens; assembly: GCF_029215685.1. Classification (NCBI taxonomy): domain Eukaryota; kingdom Metazoa; phylum Chordata; class Lepidosauria; order Squamata; family Colubridae; genus Pituophis; species Pituophis catenifer. Next base: position 12,524,704 of record NW_027256895.1, read on the forward strand.
CTCCCACCGGCCAGTACGCTCCCATAGAGAGGGGCTCCTCTGGGTGCCGTCGGCCAAACAATGTCGACTGGTGGCCCCTAGGGGGATAGCCTTCTCTGTGGGGGCACCTACGATCTGGAATGAGCTCCCCCCGGAGATACGGAGGATCCCAGATCTGCGCACCTTCCGTCGCGCGCTTAAGACTTTCCTATTCCATCAAGCTGGCCTGGCCTAAATCTTCTCCCTTTTTAAATGTAAATTTTAATTTGTTTTAAATTATGGAGTATTTTAAATTCAGCCAAATTATTTAATTCGTTTTTAATTCATTTTAAATTTTTTGTATTTATGTGTTTTATCTCATGGCTGTTCACCGCCCTGAGTCCTTCGGGAGAAGAGCGGTATAGAAATTTAAATAAATAAATAAATAAATAAATAAATAAATAAATAAATAAATAAATAAATAAATAAATAAATAAATATGTTTTAGTCTCCAGGCCTTTATTCATCTTAGTTGTTTTTCTTTACACTTTTTCCAAAGTTTCAACATCTTTTTTGTAATGAGATGACCCAATCTGGATACAGTATTCCAGGTGTGGCCTTATTAAGGTTTGATAAAGCGATATTAATACTTCACATGATTTTGATTCTATCCCTGTTTATACAACCAAGGATTGTATTAGCTTTTTTGGCTGCTGCCGCCGCAAACTTCTGACTCATATTTAAGCGATCGTCCATTAGGACTCCAAGATCCATCTCATGGTTACTGATTTTGAGCCATGTTTCGCCTAATCTGTACTTGTACCTTTGGTTTTTCCTGCCCAGGGGTAAAATTTCATTTTGTTGGGTAGAGCCCATTGTTCAAGTCTGTCAAGATCATTTTAGATCCTGAGGTCTTCTGGGATATTAGCTATTCTTGCCAGCTTAGTGTCATCTGAAATTTTATGAGTTCCCCTTCTATTCCATCATCTAAGTCATTTATGAAGATATTGAAGAGTACTGGGCCTATGACAGAACCTTGTGGTATCCCATTGCTTCCTTCCTTCCATGTAGATATAGAACCGTTAAGGACTACTTGTTGAGTAAGGTTTGTCAGCCAGTTACAAATTCATCTTGTGGTAATGCTGTCTATCCCACATTTTTCTAGATTACCAAGAAGTAGGTTTTGGTCTACTTTGTCAAATGCCCTGCTGAAGTCTAAAAATCAGGGGTGAAATCCAGCAGGTTCTAACAGATTCTGGAGAACTGGTAGTGGAAATTTTGAGCAGTTTGGAGAGCCAGTAGTGGAAATTTTGAGCAGTTCGGAGAACCAGCAAATGCCACCTCTGGCTGGCCCTAGAGTGGGATGGAGATTTTGCACTATCCTTCCCCTGCCATGCCCACCAAGCCATACCTACCAAGCCACACCATGCCCACCAAGCCACGCCCACAGAACCAGTAGTAAAAAAAATTGGATTTCAGCACTGCTAAAGATACTAGGTCCACAGCATTTAGCTGGTCTACTAATTTAGTCACTTTGTCAAAGAATGAAATAAGATTGGTTTGGCATGATCTGTTTTTAACAAACCCATGCTGACTTCTATTTATTATTTTACTCGTTTCTAGATGTTGGCAGCTCTATTTTTTTATTATCTTTTCCAGTATCCTCCTGGGTATTGATGTTGGCTGATTCGTCTGTAGTTTCCTGGATCCGTTTTTTTTTTCTCTCTCTCTCCTTTTTTGAAGATGGGAACCACATCAGCTCTTTTCCAATCCTCTGGCAATTCCCGAGTGCTCTAAGATTTTTTTAAAGATACCATACAATGGTTTTGAGATGACATCTGCCAGCTCCTTTAGAACTCTGGGATGTAATCTATTAGGTGCTGGAGATTTATATTCATTAAGGTCAGACAGGTGTTATCTTACCATTTTCTTGCTTTTATTAACTTTTATTTCTAGTCTATCATTTACAGTTATGTTTTTGGTAAGTTCGGCTATAATTTCTTTTTGTGTGAAGACCGAGGCAAAGAATGAGTTAAACAGCTCTGCTGTCTGTCTCTACTGCCTGTTATAAGGACCAACTGTTTCCTTGACGTTTTTTCTTGTTATTTATATTTTTATTATCTTTGACTTTTGTTGCAAGTCTTTGTTCATTCAGAACCTTTGGTTTCCTGACTTCATCTTTGTGGATCCAGGCTATCTGCTGATATTCTGCCTTAATCAACCAACAAACGTTCTGTCTTACAGATTGGCAAATCAGAACACAAAATACAAGATGGATGGAAATGACCTAACAGATGACCCTCACTCTGTCAAAGACATTGGAGTACTCATCTCCAATGATCTAAATGCCAGAGCTCACTGTAACAGCATTGCTAAAAAAAGCATTAAGAGTTGTTAACCCAATCTTGCATAGCTTCTTCTCCATTAATATTGAACTGCAAACTAAGGCATACAAAACTTTTGCCAGACCAATTCTTGAATACAGCTCATCTGTCTGGAACCCGCACTGCATTAGTTAATACAATCAAATGAGTCCAGAGATATTTCACAAGAAGAGTCCTCCACTTTTCTGCTTGCAACAGAACACCTTATGCCACCAGACTCGAAATGTTGGGTTTAGACAACTTAGAACTTTGCCGTCTTCAGTCTGACCTAAGCATAGTACATAAAATCATCTGCTAAAATGTCCTACCAGCCAATGAATAATTCAGCTTCAACCAAAACAATACAAGAGCACACAATAGATACAAACTCATGGTAAACCGATCCAAACTAGACTGCAGAAAATACGACTTCAGTAACAGAGTTGTCAATGCCTGGAATGCACGACCTGACTCTGCAGTTTCTTCCCCAAATCCCCAAAACTTTAACCTTAAACTGTCTACTGTAGACTTCACCCCATTCCTAAGAGGTCTGTAAGGGGCGTGCATAAGTGCACCAGTGTGCCTACCGTCCCCGTCCTAATGTTTTGTTTTATTTGTATCATTTTCATGTATTTATAATTATGTTTACACTTGTATCTGTCATAAAATATATGCTTGATGAAATAAATAAAATAAAAAATAAATAAATAATTATGTGCCCTTCTTTCCATTTTTTGTACTTATCCTTTTTGTCTTTCAGTTTATCAGAGGGATCTTTGTGCAACCATGCTGGTTTCTTCTTTGATTTCATGAGAAGGACCAGGGGAGACATGATAGCAGGGTTCCAATATTTGAGGGGCTGGCACACAGAGGAAGGGGTCAAGCTATTTTCCAAGGCATCTGAAGGCCAAACAAGGAATAATAGATGGAAACTAAACAAGGTAAGCTTCAACCTAGAAATAAGGAGAAATTTTCTGACAGTGAGAACGATCAACCAATGGAACAGAAGTTGCCTTTGGAAGTTGTGGGAGCTTCATCACTGGAGGCTTTCAAGAAGAGATTGGACTGCCATTTGTCAGAAATGGTAGGGTCTCCTGCTTGGGCAGGTGGTTGGACTAGATGACCTACAAGGTTTCTTCCAACTCTGTTATTTCCAAATTATATAGAATTATATTCTATTGCTTGTGTTTGCATTATATTGAATTCCAGTATGACATGGTCACTCTCACTCAAGGTACCAGCAACTTCAACTCCCTCTTTCACTTCTTCTCTGTTAGTAAGAAATAGGTCCAATATAATTTTCCTCTAGCTCCCTCATCTACCTTTTGGATAACTAAGTTGTCAGCTAAATTGGTTAGTAATCTGTTCGATCTCCCACTTGCTGCAGAGTTTGTTTCCCAGTTGACATCAGAGTAGTTAAAGTCTTCCATTACTATTGTGGTATATTTCCTACAGACATTTGTTAATTGATTAGCAAACAATACATCTATTTCTTCTGCTTGGTTGGGTAGCCTGTAGTATACACTTACAGCAATATCATTTTTTCCCCTTTTATATTGACCCATATGGATTCTTGGTGATTTTCATCCTAGAATAGAATTGGAATTGGAATTGGAATTAGAATCTCATTCTCTTTCCAATTCCTAGAATGGAATTTGTTGCTATTTTTCTTTCATAGAGGCCCAATAATCAGGATGCAAGTCATGAGAATATAAACAGTATTTATTTCTTTGTTTCTATTACAGGAGAACATCAGGCAAGGCAAGCAAGCAGTCCAGGACATCAGTATATATACACAGTAGGAGGAGTCAAAGGTAAGGAGGAGTTAGTGGGAGGGACAATTGATGTATTAATGATTAACCCTTACATGGCTTTAAGTATGTACATATAGTTAGGTATTTTCCATGTGTAACAAATCCCCCTCTAAAATACCTAACGGTTATCAATATTACAATTTATATACATATATTCAATTTCGAAGTTAGATAAGCGTGTTGTTTAACTGGTAAAGGTTTTGTTAAAATGTCTGCAACTTGTTCACTCGTATCACAATGAATAGCTTTAATAAATCCTATATTAGATAGCTGTCTGACATGTTTATATTTAATATCTATATGGCGCGACCTCTGGCCTATTGCTTCAGAAGTTGAAATTTCTATGGCAGCTTTATTATCTTCATGGATGGCTATGGGATAATTGGGTTCAGACCAGATGTTAGATAGCAGATCGTCAAACCACGTTAAATTATTGGCCACTTTTGATAGACAAATATATTCAGCTTCAGCTGTGGAGGTTGCAATTAAATTTTGTTTACCAGTGTACCAATATACGGGACAATTGTTTATAAGAAAGACATAACCAGATGTGCTTTTTCTACTCTTTGAATCTCTGGCCCAATCCGCATCAACATAGCATGACAGAATAGGTTTTTCTGAATGTACAGGTTCTAAGTATAAACAAACATCAGTGGTGAATTTTAGATACCTAAGGACCCTTTTTACCCCTTCCCAATGATATGTATTAGGATTGCTTACGTGTCTGGACAGAAGGTTAACAGCAAGAGTGATATCAGGCTAGTCCAATTAGAGATATATAGTAATGAACCAATGACTGATCTGTACAAAGTATTGTCTTTAAATGGATCACCTTCGTTATTCATGTTCTTTATAAAATCAGTTTGCATGGGAGATTCACATGGTTTCGAATTAATCATATTGCATTTTTGTAAAAGCTCTAATATTTTTTTCTTTTTGAGATAATTTGAATCCCCCTTTGGTCTTGTCAATTTGAACACCTAAATATTTATTTACTTTTCCCAAGGTTTTCAACGTAAAACGTTTGCCCAATTTTTCAGCGAATTCATCACATTCATGTTTTTGTTGCCCAAGTATAGAATGTCATCAACATATATGAGTACATACTCTATGGAATTTTCCCCTTTTTTGATAAAAAAGCATAAATCTGTGGATGTGGCTGAAAAACCCATTTCTCTAAGTATCTTTGCCAAACACTCATACCATCTCTTTCCGGATTGCTTTAATCCGTACAAGCTTTTGTTTAATAACCAAGTTTCTCCTTTCTGTATATTATTTCCAGGGGGGTGCCTTCACATATATTTCTTTGTCAAGGTTAGCATGTAAATAAGTAGTTTGTACATCAAACTGGTACACATCTAAATTCAGAATGGATGCTATCATTAGTGCGCTTTTGACACTCTCTGACCTTACTGTGGGAGAGTATGTATCTACATAATCATCTGGGAACCGTTGCGCGAACCCTTGAGCCACAAGTCTAGCTTTGTATAAGAGTTCCTTATTTTCTAGCTCCTTAATTTTGAATATCCATTTTGTTCCTATGGGGGTTTTACCTGCAGGTGGTTTTGCGTGTGTATATACATTTAATTCCTTTAAGCTATCCATCTCCCTTTCCATTGCTTGTTCCCACTTGATCTTCTCCTCTTGTGGTAATTTTAGTATTTCTTCATATGTACTGGGTGTTTTATTGTATGCATTGATGGATAGTATGTAATCTTCTAATCTTTTTGGTACTGTGTTTCTGTTGTATCTGATGGGTCTATTTGGAGGTGCCTCAGCATCATGCATATACCTTGCTTCTTTTTTAGTTAGTGTATCTACTTGTATGTTGGGATGATTCTTATTCCATTCTCTATTTGATATCTCCTGGTGCTTGGGTTTGCTAATTTGTCGGGTTTTGGATTCGGTTGCATATGGTATGTGTTTTCTATGAGTGTCTATTGTGTTTTCAACTTCAGGGTATAATTCATTTAGATGTATTTTGGACCAATTTGCATGCTCGTGGAATACAGCCATTCTAGATATTATGAATTTATTGTTTTTGTCTATAAATCGATGCCCTTTGGTCCCTGATTCATATCCCATGAATTTTAATCTTTTTGATACCTTTTCTCCTTTGTGTCTTAATTGTTTTGGAACATAGACATCAGCAGTGACACCAAATATATGTAGATGGCCAATTTTAGGTTTTCTGCCATACATGACTTCGTAAGGTGTTTTGCCAATTACACTAGACCATAGTCTATTTATGGTATAATTTGAATATGTAAGTGCTTCGGCCCAAAAATTTTTTCCTAGTCCAGCATCATCTAACACACATCTAACCATGGTTTGTAATAAACTGTTTTTGCATTCTACGACCCCATTCTGGAATGCGGAAAAAGGTGAAGTTTTGAAATGAAGTATTCCCTGCATTCTTAGCCAATTGGAAAATTCTTTTAACAAAAATTCTGATCCCCTATCTGTCATTATTTGCTTGATTTTTATATTATGTTGGGTCTCTACTCTTTTGTGGAATTCTTTAAATTTTTTAAACACTTCATTTTTGTGGTTGAGTGTGTATACGAAACCATATCTACTGAAGTCATCAACTATGGTCAGGAAGTATCTTTTTCTATACTTAATTGATGGTTTCATGGGACCAACTAGGTCCATATGTACCAGTTGGAAGATTGAATGTGTGGTGTGTGTGGCTTTTCTTGGCCTAGGTTTGTTTTTGAGTTTTGAAGATTTGCACACAGAACATTCTAAATAATTTTTACAATTTTTTACTTTTACATCATCAGAACATTCTAACATTTTTTGAATAACAGGGAAACTGGCATGTCCCAGTTTTCTATGGAGTAAATGTGCACACTCATCATGCACTGGCTTACCATTGGATATTTTCTCAATAGAAACATCATCATTAATGTGGTCATTTTTCATGTCATATTCAATACCTCCATGATTACCCATCTTACATTTTTTGTTTCCTGACAGTATGTTTGTGTGTGCTCCTTCATCATTTTTTGGGTGAAAGTATGTCAATCCTTCTTTAGTAACAATATTTCCTATATCTCTTTTGTTTTTAGTCATATACACTTTTCCATTTTTGAATGTAATTTCTATCTCCTTTTCTTCACTTAATTTAAGGGTAGCTAATAGGTTATGTGGAATTTCGGGAATAAATAATACCCCCTCTATTTTTCCTATGCCTTTGATGTGTGTGTTGCCTATTCCTTTCACTAGTACTTTGTCTTGATTAGTCACTTTAACATGGTAACTCTTTTCTATGAAATCATTGAGGAGTTTCTTATTATTGGTGGTATGATTAGTGGCTCCGGAGTCAATAAGCCATGTGTTACTTGATTCTGTTGGTGTGAGTTCGTTATCTCCTAGTCTATATAATGATCCATGTCTATCCTCCTTATAATTGTCTCTGTAACTTTTTCTATCTTTAGTGATGGATGAATCTCTATATTTATATTTGTAATCAGGTGAATGTCTGTCTGTGAAGTTAACTCTTCTATCTGACCTCTCCCTGCGATATGCTTGGTCCCTATTTCTTGTATGTTTTGGACAGTCTCTCATATAATGATTCCTTGAACCGCATGTGTGACATTCTGGTATATATCTACCTCTGCTTTGGAACTCTACCTTCTTTGTAGTTCTACTTTCCCTGTGGTTCATGGAACGTTCCCTTCTCAGATTATCCTCTGATAGGTTCTCTAATCTGAGACTGTCCAACAGGGTTATATAGTTATCCCAGCTAGAATCTAATGAGTTGATTATAATGCTCTTTAAACTTCCTTCTGAAATATTTTTCCCCCTTTGAATAAGCTCAGCTCTGGTGGCAATTAAATTTAGAATATGTTCACTTGTGGGTGTTCCACTTTTTAGTCTGGCAGAGTGAAACTCCCTAGAAATCTTGGTTGTTGTGGCAACACTCTTACTGTGAAACAAGTTAAACAATTTTTGAAATATTTCAGAAACAGTTAAATTGTGTTCAATGCTAGGGTAAATGCTAGGTGATATAGTGGCAATGAGAATATAATAAGCTTTATGATGTAAACAGTCCATTTCAAAAGTCCAGGGTTTGCTGGGTGGATCATTAATAAAAAATAATATGTTTTCTCTTAAATATATAACTTGGAGCTGTTGACTCCATTCCAATAAGTTTGATCCATCTAGCTTTAATTTTATAAAGTCTGCTGGTAAAGCCCCTGGGTTGTGTGAAGAATTACTTACAGTTTGTCGCTGTCCATGGTTTAGATCTTTATTGAACTCACAATATGGTGTTGGAATGCTAGAGGTATATCTGTACTGACTTGTGTCTATGTTTTCTGCATTTTTTCTTACAGAGGCATTCTGTGCATGCTCGGATCTCATTTTTCTCCAGCAGTCGCCGATGAAGGATCCTGTGCTCGCAGCTCTCGGGAGAAGGCCCCATTCTTCAGGATGTTCTTCTTTCTCAACTCTGGGAGGCCTCAAGTAGTCGATGGTCATCTGGGAGGTCGTTCGAGTCGCCGGGGCATTCCTGCTGCTCTGCTGGTCAGCGGAGGGTCCGGCGGCTCTGTTCCTCTGCGCGGCTGCAGAACTGGGCCTGGTCTGGATCATCGCTATCGGAATACATTGACTGCTCAGCATGATGTCTTCTGATTGGTGAGTATGATCTTTTATTTCTGGTTTCTTGCGAGGTTCGTGAGTGTGCCTGGCAGCTGGTTTCAATGGGTGGTGGCTTGTAAATCTTTTTGCTTATGGCGGCTTCTTCTTTTATGTAGTTTAATTCAGTTTGTTGTTTGTTATAGGTAGGTTTAGTGGATTTTTTCTGTTTGTCTGCCTGTGGGTCCGGTAATTTTAGTTTCTTTCCAAATGCTGCGGTTAATACTTGCATGGCATTATTTATTTCTAGTGTGGAAGGCTGGCTAGGTAAATTATCTTTTAATAGTTTATCATTTGTTTCTGTTGTTTGGTAGGTGTTTTTTTTTGTAGGCCCCGCTTCCCGCCTTGGGATTTGAATTTTGGAATCCCATTGGCTGCTGGTCAGCCATCTTTAATGAGTTAGTCATGCAAGATGGCCGCTATGAAAAAGGCACAAAATCGTCGCCGGCTTCATCATCAGTTATATATTTAGTATTTGGTTTTCCTACCTCGCTTTCTTCATCTTGGCTGGATTCATCTTCTTCCTCATCTGTCGCTGCTCTGTGATTTTCTATGAGATTGCGGAGTTTCGCTAACAAATTTGGATTGTTCGGGATTTCTTCTATCAGTTTTTTCATGTCATCCTCTTTTTTGATGACTGATGGGGTATCTTCATTTTTGGTTTGTTGTTCTTTGACATCTGGCAGTATCTCATTATTGGAAAGTTTCTCTTCTTTCTCTCTCTTTTCTTTCAGTGTGGTTTCTGTAGGAGTTAGTTGAGCTGCCATTCTTTTTTTGAGTGATCTGGTAATAGGTCTTCTTTTACCTTCATCCAGCTTTGGAGTTTCTTGCATTTTTGGATTGGTTGGGCCTTTAAACCATCCTCTGCTACCAAACTTGTTGCTATTTTTCTTTCATAGAGGCCCAATAATCAGGATGCAAGTCATGAGAATATAAACAGTATTTATTTCTTTGTTTCTATTACAGGAGAACATCAGGCAAGGCAAGCAAGCAGTCCAGGACATCAGTATATATACACAGTAGGAGGAGTCAAAGGTAAGGAGGAGTTAGTGGGAGGGACAATTGATGTATTAATGATTAACCTTTACATGGCTTTAAGTATGTACATATAGTTAGGTATTTTCCATGTGTAACAGAATTGGAAAGGGGATGGGAGTGCAGTGCAGTGCAGTAATGTAAAATAATACAGTGATTAACTAGACTACACTGTAGACTAGACTAGACTAGACTTGACTAAACTGGACTAGACTAGACTAGACTAGAGAATGGGAGTGGAGTGGAGAGGAGTGGAGCAGAGCAGAGCAGAGCAGAGCAGAGCAGAGCAGAGCAGAACAGAAGATTGGGATGGGATGGGATGGGATGGGATGGGATGGGATGGGATGGGATGGGATGGGATGGGATGGGATGGGATGGGATGGGATGGGATGGGATGGGATAGAATAGAATAGAATAGAATAGAATAGAATAGAATAGAATAGAATAGAATAGAATAGAATAGAATAGAATAGAATAGAATAGAATAGAATAGAATGTAACTATATCAATGCCTAAAGTTACATTTGTATTTTCATTTATGGATATAAAGATGTTATTTTTGTCTTGTGGCTCATGCCTTCCTGCCCCAGGAGGCACTCACCTGTTCACATAGGTGACTGTCTCACTATCATTATGCAATTAGCCAGTTTCTCTCCCCCAGATCCTATGGGATCCATGGAAAAAGGAGGGACAGATTCTGAAGGATGCTATTTATCATCCCCATGATATTCCATCCCATCCCATGGCTTGGTGCCTTAGAGCTCTGTGAATTGATTTGATAGTACGTTGCACTTGCTATTTGTGTCTGAAAAATATCTCCAGATGACAGGTTGGTCTGATCTACTTCAAAGATCTTCTGGCAGACAGAGGCAGCTGTACACAGAAAGAAGAAACTCATGGAAGATGTTAGTTTTCTTGGAGTTGCTGTTAATAGTAATGCTTCAAATAGTGTGCAAGAATCCTAGCCGTCAATGTGGCCATAGGGAGCCTCTTCCGATTCATCACACATATCACCAGCTCGGAGACATCAACATTGCTGGCATCATTTCTGTGTTGTTTACATTTTCTACTCCCATTGATTTCAGTCAACATCCTTCTCGGGCACTTCAGGATGGACTTATGTAATTACCTCATCCATTCATTGTCAAGTTCTGGATCTTACTGTTAAATTATATGATGCTTGAACTAGAGATGGAGGCTTGAACTATTTTCAATGTATTGTAATGACAAAAGCTCCAGAAAGAAACATTTTAATAGGATAGGATAGGATAGGATAGGATAGGATAGGATAGGATAGGATAGGATAGGATAGGATAGGATAGGATAGGATAGGATAGGATAACAAAGTTATTGGAGGTCTTCAAGCAGTAGAACCTATACCATTTCAGACAAATGTTGTCCAATCTCTTCTTAAAAACCTCCAAGGTTGGAGCACCCACAATTTCTGGAGGTAAGTCATTCCACTGATTAATTGTTCTCACTGTCAGGAAATTTCTCCTTAGTTCTCTCCTTGATCCATTGCTTCTTGTTCTGGCTTCAGGTGCTTTGGAGAATAGGTTGACCCCCTCTTCTTCGTGACAGCCTCTTAGATATTGGACACTGCTGTTTATTTAATGTGAAGTTAAATTTAGCTTCCGTTTCCCCATTAAGTTGAAAAACATTTATAATAAATCACATCTATATACTTATAACTGTAGAGATATGAGTGGCTTAATTTATGAAGCTGTAACTACTGCTAAGATCTGGGGAGTAGGATATATTTTCCATGATAACTATTTTCATTCGATATTTCTGGTACTGAAATTCAGTAATTTCCTCCTGATATAAGCCATTCTTAAAAGCTAAGGTTTGAAACTTGTGTTTTCAGAAATAATGCTTCCAATTTTTGGCTCAAAAATAACTCCAGTTCCTGCAGGGGTATATATGAATTAATGATATGCTTTGCATTATCCAAGATCTTAGCTGAATAGTGAAAATATGACACTTAAGAGCCATGGTAGCGCCGTGGTTAGAGGGCAGTACTGCAGGCTACTTCTGCTGATCATTGGCTGCCAGCAGTTTGACAGATCGACTCTCACCAGGCTCAAGGTTGACTCAACCTTCCATCCTTCCGAGGTGGGTAAAATGAGGATCCAGATTGTTGGGGGCAAGAGGCTGACTCTGTCAACCACTTAGACAGGGCTGGAAAGAACTGTGAAGTGGTATATAAGTTTAAGTGCATTGCTAAAACACATTCCATTAAACATGTTGTACAGAAAGATTGCAAGTGCCATGATATGAAGCAAACTGTTCTTAATGTTGTTGGTTTTTTTACTCTTTACAGAGTATTTTTTCAGAATTACCAGCATGTCCTGGCCTTAGCGTTTTCTCTAAAAGAGATCAATGAACATCGTCAGATCCTTCCCAATATCACGCTGGGCTTCCACATTTTTAACAGCCATTTCAGTCCAAGCTGGACTTACTTTGCTTCGATGGTGCTGCCTTTCACTCATGGAAAATTTATCCCTAACTACAAGTGTGGAGTCCCAAAACCTTTGGCTGCAGTGATTGGGGGACCTGATATCTCTCTTCACATGGCAGCTATACTGTGCATCTACAAAGTTCCTCAGGTAAGAGGTGCTAAATATATATATATATATTATTATTTTGCAATACTTCCACTGAAGTCTACATGCTTTGTTCTCTAAAAAAAAGAATCAATTTTCAGATTCCTTGATATTATTTTTAATAGAATAGAATAGAATAGAATAGAAAAGAACAGAACAGAACAGAACAGAACAGAACAGAACAGAACAGAATAGAATAGAATAGAATTCTTTATTGGCCAAGTGTGATTGGACACACTAGGAATTTGTCTTGGTGCATACGCTCTCAGTATACATAAAAGAAAAGATACGTTTTTCAAGAATCATAAGGTACAACACTTAATGATAGTCATAGGGTACAAATAAGCAATTAGGAAACAATATCAATATAAATCGTAAGGATACAAGCAACAAAATTACAGTCATACAGCCATAAGTGGGAGGAGATGGGTGGTGGGAACGATAAGAAGATTAATAGTAGTGCAGACTTAGTAAATAGTTTGACAGTATTGAGGGAATTATTTGTTTAGCAGAGTGATGGCATTTGGGAAAAAACTGTCCTTGTGTCTAGTTGTTCTGGTGTGCAGTGCTCTATAGCGTCGTTTTGAGGGTAGGAGTTGAAACAGTTTATGTCCAGGATGTGAGGGATCTGTAGATATTTCCACAGCCCTCTTTTTGATAGGATTATGATAGCAGCATGAGTAATCATAACTCTGAATAAACGGTGGAGATATTTGACATGGCTAAACATTAGTTGCCACAATATAAAAAAAGATGTTGAGACTCCAAAAAGAGAGCAGAGAAGAGCAACAAAGATGATTAGGGGAGTGGACATATGAAAAGCAATTGGATACATCTAGTTTAATGAAAAGAATGATGAAGGGTGACATGATAGCAGTGTTCCAATATTAAGAGGCTGCCGCAAAGAAGATGGGGTCATTCTATTCTCCAAAGCACTTGAAGGCAGGACAAGAAGCAATGTATGGAAACAAGCCTCTGTTGATCCTAACACAGGTGCGTCTGTCATTCAATGGTGGACCTGAGGCCACGATAAACCAGCAAAGAGACGGGAAGCAAAGAAGAAGATCAGAGAAGACAGTGTGAGACGAGGGATTTATAACAGCCCCGACTACCGTAGAGATTGTAGTGACTCAGATCTGGAAGAGAACAAGGTCGGCCGTGTCAGACGAAAGAACTCACTGAAAGAAACAGAGCAGCGATTGGAAGGGAGGAGACAGATTGAAAAAGTGGAGAACTGACAGGTCGGCACGAGAGAATAAGAAGAGCGCTTTATAGGTGTTACAGTGCAAAGAGAAAGACCGGCGGGACACTGTAAGCAGCAATAAAGTGGGAAGGGGGAAAAAAAAAAGCAACGTTGCTGTCAAGAAGAGACTTAAGGATTGAAGAGGAAAGAAGCAGGAAGTGCGGTCATTGCAAGGAACTGACGGAGAAAGAAACAGAAGGGAGATAAATGGATCAAAGAGCTAAAAGAACTGAGATCTGAGAAATATACCTGGAAAAAAATGTCTTATGTGGATTTCTAACTAACTGTGATAAAGCTGAGAAATTGACTATTTAGAGTGGAGAAGAAGATTGAGGCTGAGAGGACTTTGGAAGTTTAAACAACAGGGACTTTCACTAACAAAACACAGTAAAAGAACGTTGGATTTAGCCTTTAAAGGCAAAACATTTTATTTCTAGTTTGATATTCCTTGGTGACTTCTACCCCCCCCTTTTTTTTTTTTCTCTTTTCTCTTTCCCCCTTTATGGTTGACAGAGTAATATTTAATATCTAATTAATATGTAATTATTATTCAGTAAATAAGTAGAAATATATTTGTGATATAAGTTAGTAGTTGATTGTTAACCAATTAGAAATTAGATAGTAGCAAACTAAGATCAATTGTATATTTTAATGAATTAAATTAACTAGATATATTGATTAACTATACTTATAACTAAACTATATTTATATATATATTTACTTATACCATATTGAGATATACTTATGACTATAAGCAAATTGATTAATTTATTACTGACTGATATTTAGACTGCCTAAGACGATATTAAAAAGTGCAATAAAGATAGCCAAAGGAGGCAAGTAGATCAGGGGATACCAGTGGATGTTAATTTGGAGGAACATTGACAGGATAGTGAGAGACCAAAAAAAAATCCTGAAATATATGACAAGTCTTGCTTCAACAGTGCTGAAAACAGGAAAGAAGACAACCTCTAATCCTACAATCACTATGACTTCTCCTGCAACCCAAAAATTGACGGAAGGATTATCTAAAGCAGAAAAATCCTTGGTTATTCCGACAATGCAAACTATGCAATCCACCCTGACATTAATCCAAGAAACAATGATGAAAATGCAAGAAAAAATGTCCAATAATCATGCTGAGTTGAAGACAGATATACAAGCTCGAGATTGCAAAATGAATGAGATACAAGAATCGATCCACGATAATGAAACAAGGGTGGAACAGAATGAGAAAAAGCTCAAATCAGTGGACCAGAAGTTGGTGGTGCAAAATAGAGAATTAGAGGACTCAATCATCCAATTAGAGATGGATCGGGCGGCCTTTTACTTGCGCTTTCAAAATATAGTGGAAGACAAAGAGGAAGATCTGGGGTAAGTGATGGCAGAGATGATAGCGAAAGCTCTGCAACAAGATAAGCAGCAAATAATAAGGGAGCTGGATGAAGTCTACAGAGTACAGACCAATTACACTAGAAGGAACAAGCTTCCAAGGGAAGTCCACATCAGGTTTGCTAGGAAGAAAGTCAGAGATATACTGTATAATGTTACAAGGGAGGAACCAATGATATATAAGGGGAAGGAAGTAACAATGCTGAAACAAGTTCCCAGAAGGGTTAGGGAACTAAGAAGGGATTATTGATTTCTAGCCATGCAATTGACCAAGAGAAATATTCTATTTAGATGGATTCTGCTGGAAGGTATGATAATTACATGGCTAGGGAAGAAAATCAAGATTGACAGCTTAGTAACTGCGCAAGACTTCCTCGATCAGCTAGTGGGGAAGGAGGAAGAGCAGAGTAGTAAAGAAGATACCGAAGCAGTAGCTCAAGAAGAGGAAATACATTCCCAATGGGAACCCCAGGAAGGATCTCTGGAAAAGAAAGAATTAGAAGAAAAAGAAAGCAAAGACACAAAAGAAAAGAAACCAAGAACCCAAAGAGTTACATGAGCAAATAAATACTAAAGTCACCCAGGAGAATAATATATGGAAGATTGGAAATTAACATCAATTAATGTTAACAGATTGAATGAGAGTAGAAAAAGAAAACAAATATTTACAAAACTAGTCAAACAAAATGCCGATATTATATGCCTTCAAGAAGTCCACATACGTAAACAGGATGAAAGATATTTAGAATACAAAAAATTAGGGAAGGCCTTCACTTCACTAGCGGGGAAAAAAAGAGGGGGGTAGTAATATATGTTAAGGGAGGGATAATTGCAAAAAAAAAATATGGTGATTCAAAAGGGAGGACGTTAATGATTGAGATAAAAAGAGGCAATTTATCAATATTATTGGTAGCTATATATGCCCCAAATAAAAATCAGGGAAATTATTATAAAAAACTTCATGAACAAATAAGTAAAATGGAACATAGCAAAATCTGTATTGTGGGTGATTTTAATGGGATTGTAGACCATGACAAAGACTACAGGAGTGGCAAAGGGAAAAATAAAAAAAGAGATGCCCTACCCAAACCGTTTTTTGACTTAGTGGAGAAAATGAACTTAATAGATATTTGGCAGGCCCTACACCCAAATGAGAGACAATTTACTTTTTATTTGAATCCGCAAATATCCTGGTCTAGAATAAACATGATGTGGGTCACCAAACAATTGAGATTAGAAATCGAGACTGCAGAAATCACAACTAATATATGGGCTGACCATAACCCACTAGAAATCAGATGGAGGGCCTCACAGAGAAAAAAAAGGAGGAGATGGAGATTAAATACACAACTCCTGAGAGATAAAGATTTCATAGATAAAATTAGGGGAGAATTAAAACTATTCTTCAAAGAAAATGATAATCAAGAAACATCCCGAGTTAATGTATGGGACATAATGAAGGCATATTTAAGAGGGATAACGATATCATATAATGCATATAAGAACAAAAAAAACCCGGAAGGCGCAAGATGCCCTCCAGGAAGAACTGGGGAAAGTGGAAAAGGAGATGCAGCAAAATCCGGGAGACAAAGTGACGAAAGAGAATTGGATAATGTTAAGACATAAATTGAACATATTAGAACAGGATGAATTGGCTTACAAAATTAAACAATCAAAGCAATACTACTTTGAAGATGCCAACAAACCAGGCAGATGACTGTCGTATAAATTAAAGAAAGAAAACGAGAGACAGAGTATCCACCAATTGGAAGATAAGAAGGGAGAGCTGCAAAACAAAGAAGAAGCCAAGCTCAAAATTGCTCATGAATACTACATGGAACTCTATAAAGAGGAAGAAGTTTCTAAAGAAAGTATAGCCCACTACCTCTCAGAAGATGAACTTGTATTGATAGGAGAAGAGGAAAGGGAAATGTTAAATAGAAAGGTTACGATGGAAGAATTAAAGAGGACAACTTCTAGATTAAAAAACAACAAATCACCAGGTCTAGATGGTCTCCCAGGAGAATTATACAAAAAATTGGAAGATATATTACTACCAAAATTATTGGAGATTTATAATGAAGCCCTATTGGATGCCAAAATACCTGATTTGTGGAGGGAAGTGTACCTCACATTACTACCAATAGAAGGCACCGACCCAAAACAAATAAAAAATTGTAGGCCAATCTCACTTTTAAATTCAGATTATAAAATATTTATGAGTATAGTGGCGGAAAGATTGAAAACAATATTAAGTGCCCTAATACACATGGATCAGAATGGCTTCCTCCCCGGCAGACAAATAAGAAACAATTTAAGAATAATTATTGGCATTTTAGAATACTACGAGGCCCATCCTGGAAAGCAAATGGCCCTAGTCTTTTTAGATGCCCAAAAAGCGTTCGATAATTTAAATTGGGATTTTATGATTGAACAAATTAAAATAAAGAAATTTGGAGTGAATTTTGAAAAAATGATAAAGACAATCTATAATAAACAAAGGGAAAATATAATATTAAATGGAGACATGACTAAACCATTCCAAATAAGGAAGGGGGTAAGACAAGGATGCCTCCTATCACTATTATTATTTATTATGGCCTTAGAAGTATTATTAAGTAGGATTAGAAAAAACAACGAAATAAAAGGGCTGAAGATTAGGAATGAGGAATATAAGATGCAGGCATTTGCCAATGACATAGTGTTGATTGTGGAAGAGCCATTGGAATCTGGCAAAAAAATTCTGGATGAATTAGGCAGGTATGGGGAGATGTCTGGATTTAAATTGAACAAAGAAAAAACAAAGATGTTGGTAAAGAATTTGACAGAGAGACAAAAGGAAGAAGTAGAGAAGATAATGGACTTACAAATTGTCAAAAAAATCAAATACTTAGGAATATGGATAACATCAAGATGTTCAGCCTTGAAAGAGGATAATTATATACCATTGATTAGGAAAATCAAACAAGATTTAGAAAGATGGGGGACTTACAATTATCACTTCTAGGCTGGATAGCCTGAATAAAGATGAACATCCTGCCCAAATTATTATACCTATTCCAAACCACGCCGATAAATTTAGATAAATTTACTTATTCTTCTGTTGGTTTGTCCGATGTATGTGGTGGGGCAGGCAGTTAGAAAATCAAGGAGTATATGAAATCCCATGCACCGCCTGCCCCACCACATACATCGGACAAACCAACAGAAGAATAAGTGCACGCATTGAAGAACACAAGAACTCAGTCAGAAAAGAGGAACCAACTTCTTCCCTGGTCCAACACCTCAAAGCCACAGGACATGATATTGACTTTAAAAAGACCAGAACTATTGCCAAAACTGAACACTTTAACAACAGAATAATCAGAGAAGCCATTGAGATAGAAAAACGTCCACACAGCATGAATAAACGAGATGATACCTCCCGCCTACCAGCCATTTGGAAACCCGCCCTTATTGACAAACGAGTCCCTAACACAAAGAATGACACCAGACTCACACTCACGAGAGCCACGCAGGATGTAACTACCACACATCCACGCAGAAAGCAGACTCAAACCCACACTGATGATGAGGCACGACCACGGACCAGAAGCCAGACCACAGCTGCATCATTAGCCACTTTAAACCCCTCCAATCCATACATGAAGCAGACTGACACCCACCATGAAGAGGTGGCACGGCCACGAACACGAAGCCAAACAACAGCAACACAGCTCACCAGCTCAAATCCCCCTGCTACTCAGACTAACCTGAGCACAACCAAGCCCCCACCTAAACAGAACACACACCCATCCAATCAGAGCACAGCCAACCCCCCATCCAATCAGAGCACAGCCAAACCCCCAACCAATCAGAACACACCTTCACCTAATCAGAACACAGCCAAGCTCCCACAGAATCAGTTCACACCCCCACTGGCAGTTAAAAGGAAGAAACAGCTGCGATCACACACATTGCTCCTAGAAGCATGAAGCCGAAAACACCAGCCTGAAGATGACGAATGAGACTTCATCAAAACGTTGCCAAGACACCTCCAATTTTACGCGGGAGAAAACCCGAATAACCAAAGACCTACACACATATATATATATATATATATATATATATATATATATATATATATATATATATATATATATGTGTGTGTGTGTGTGTGTGTGTGTGTGTGTGTGTGTGTGTGTGTAGGTATAGGTATAGGTATAGGTATAGGTATAGGTATAGGTATAGGTATAGGTATAGGTATAGGTATAGGTATAGTATAGGTATAGGTATATATATATCTGTCCCCATTAAGATCTTCTCAACTGTTGTTGGTTTTTTATTTAGACCCCATGTTTTTACATCTTTCTCGTACCTTGATTGTATCTGCAGATAACAGCCACCAAGCTTAATCTTATACTTAATCTTATAGAACAAAAAATAATATGTAGGAATCTGAAAGGGGGACAATCTATTTTTCCAAAGCACCCAAAGGCCAGACAAGGAACAATGGGTGGAAACTAATCAAAGAGAAAACCAACTAGAACTAAAGAGAAATTTGCTGACAGAATAATTAATCAGTGGAACAGCTTGCCTCTGGAGGTTGTGGATGCTCGGATATTGGAGGTTTTTAAGAAGAAATTAAACAACCATTTGTCTGAAATGGTATAGGGTTTCCTGATTGAGCAGGAGGTTGGACTAGAAGAACTCCAAGGTCTTATTTCCCCAATTCCACACACAGAAATGAAATTCAAATTTGAAAAATTCACAATGAGACTATTTCCAGAAAACGGCATTTCTTAATATCTTAAAAATGACATCTTGGTTGATTTTCCTAAATAAATCCAACTAGTTGCATAATGTTTCAGTATATAAACAAAAGGCCACCAAGAGACTCAAATGAATATACACATTTTCAGAGGTTCACTTAGACCTTTCCATCTGTTTGTCTTCCTTTAGTTGACCTATGGTTCTGCTCCAGCCATGGAGAAAGAGACTCAAGCAGTTTTCTTCCAGCAAATGTTTCCAGATGAATCCCACGAACATAAGGGCCTCATGCACCTATTGAAGTACTTAAGATGGATCTGGGTTGGGATTCTTGTAGTGAAGGATGAGAAAGCAGAGAAATTTGTCCAGGAGGTCGTCCCTACTTTTTCCAAGTATGGCATCTGCACTGAGTTCATAGCAGAGTTACCAAACATAGATTTTTACAGTGATTTTACTGATGCCATGGATGAAGGACTACAGATATATCATGTTCTCATGAAGAGCAGGGCCAATGTGATAATCGTATACGGTAAAATTCAGACCATATCAATTCTGAGAAGTTTCCTCCGGTTTTCAGAAGTGGAGGACATACCAAAGAAGCAAAAGATCTGGCTTATAAATGCTCAGACGGACTTCACCTCACTTTCCATTCATAAATCTTGGGACATCCGTTTCCTACATGGGGCTTTATCCTTTGCAGTTCACACAAAAGAGGTCCAAGATTTCCAGGAATTTCTTCACAATCTAAGTCCAAACAATGACCGTCACGATCATTTTCGGAAAGATTTCTGGGAACAAGCCTTTGACTGTTTCTTCTCAAACTCAAGAATGGAGACATCTGAGGTAACTTGTACGGGACAGGAGAAGCTTGAGACTCTTCCTGCATCTGTGTTTGAAACACGCATCAGTGGTCAGAGTTACAATATTTACAATGCAGTCTATGCTGTGGCACACGCTTTGCAATCTTTGTATTTATCCAAGTCTAGACACAGAACAATAGTGAAAGAAGGAAGGAAACAGTTTCACAATCAGATGTGGTGGCAGGTAAGAAACTACCCTATCTGTAATTTCAGTTTAATATTTTTATTGAGTTATAAGATAAAATAAGATATAAAATACAAAAGTAAATAGGAAAACGGTGGAGAGGGAGAGGGGGAAGAGAAGTGTGGAAGGATAAGAAAAAAAGAAAAAAGACGCATTGAATTCTGACTCTCTCTGTTGCAGTAAAATAAGGCATTAACATCAAATCACAACTTATTTGTTTTCTCATAATAAAATGAACAAGCCATTTCTATAAAAATCTATCAGTCTCATCGGTAAAATCTGAAATCAAAGTTTCATTCTTTCCCACTTCAAGCACAAAGCTCAGAAAATGCCTCCATCTGGAAACAAAAGTAATTATATTCAAGGGTGGGCTTCAAAAAATTTTTAGCAAGGGGTTCTCTGCCTGGTTGCTGGGTGGGCGTGGCCTAGTTGACCTCCTGCACCATGGCTGGGAGGGTGCTTTTCCCCTCCCCAGGCTCTGGAGGCTTTCCTCGAGCCTCTGAGAGGACAAAAATGGCCTCCCCAGGCTCCGAGGGCCCTCTGGAGGCCGGAAACAGGAAACAGGCCCGTTTCCGGCCTTCCTGAACTTCCGGTAGGCCTGTTTTTTGCCCTCCCCAAAGGTGCACACCCTGCACTTACCTGCATCCAAAATGGGCCACGTGGGGACTCCTGGGAGGGGCAGGATGGGGTGGGGCCAGCCAGGAATGGGATTTGGGGGTTCTCCGAACTGCACAGAATCTTAGCTCGAGGTTTTCCTGAACCCCTGCGAACCCCCAGCAGCCCTCCCCTGCTTATATTCTTTTCTTTAATCAAGATAGTCAATTTTGCCATTTCAGCCAACTCCATCAACTTCTGCAACCATTTGTCCATAGGGAGGAATCGAAGTGTCCATTTTTGCACATAAAATAGTCTTGCTGCTGTTGAGATATATAGTAACAAAGTTCCAATTTTTTTTCCCCAGGCCTTTTTCCATTAGACCCAAAAGAGAAAGTTCTGGTTTTATCTTTATCTACATTTTCAAAATTTTCTGTATTAAAATATGAATCATGCTCCATTTTTTTGTTTGTTTGATCACATCATATCTGTCGTTTCAAGATCTGTCCACCATATTCTTTGTGGGGATTGACCTTAGTTCTAAAAGTCGCATTGAATTAACCATTTGAAATACTTAGACTGTGTTTCTGTCCATGACATTGACTGCCTCCCAAGTACAAAAACCTCTTGGTAACACATGATGATTCTTCCAAGTGGATTTCTTTATTGTTTCGCCCTTGTAGGCAAAATCTTGCAGGACTGAGCATTCTACTATATGTCTCTACTATACACCGTGTGAACTATAAGGGAGGGGGTTACCTTCATCTTCTTTCTCTCAAATGAATTGCCTTTTACTTCTCTGAAATGCTTTCCCTTCATCCTGGGAATCGAACTCCTTACTACGTTCGATCAATCTGCCATAAATTTAATCTGCAAGTTAATGGAAGATATGTTCTACTCACTCTACATCATATAAAACTCAAGGCCTGTGGGCCAGATCAGGGTGCTTAGATCTTGTCCGTGGGGCCACCCTGGAAACAGCGAAGGATCAGACCCACTGTTAATTGAGGACTGCACAGTTTTTTAAGCAAGGATCTCATGTGATCACAACTTACATCTTCCTTCCAGCTTCCATCAATCTAGAACTAAGGAGAAATTTCCTAACAATTAGAACAATTAATCAATGGAACGAATAGCCTCCAGAAGTTTTTTAGCCTTATATACGTCTTATTATTTCACATATATTTATCAGAAGTCATCTTTACTTTACTTTTTACTTTACTTTTATTTGATTTATATGCCGCCCTACTCCCGAAGGACTCAGGGCGGTGAACAGCCAACAATAAAATACATACATACAAAATTTAAAAAGCAGAAATAAAATCGAATTAAATAGTTTGGCCCAGACAGATTAAAAAATCCCAATCAATTTAAAACAAATTAAACTTTGAATATTAAAAATATTAAAAAATATTAAAAATCATTTAAAAAGAGGGAGAAAGTTAGGCCAGGCCCGCCTGGTGGAATAAAAAGGTCTTAAGAGTGCGGCGGAAGGTGCGCAGATCCGGGATCCTCCGTATCTCCGGGGGGAGCTCGTTCCAGACAGTAGGTGCCCCCACAGAGAAGGCTCTCCCCCTGGGGGCTGCTGGTCGACATTGTTTGGCCGACGGCACCTGGAGGAGCCCCTCTCTATGGGAGCATACCGGCTGGTGGGAGGCTATTGGTGGTAGTAGGCGGTCCCGCAAGTACCCAGGTCCTAAGTCATGGAGCGTTTAAAGGTGGTGACCAAAACCTTGAAGCACACCCGGAAGACCACCGGGAGCCAGTGCAGCTTGTGCAGGAGGGGTGTTACATGGGAACGCCATGTCGCTCCCATTACCACCCGCGCGGCTGCACTCTGCGCCAGTTGGAGCCTCCGGGTGCTTCTCAAGGGGAGCCCCATGTAGAGAGCATTACAATAGTCCAGGTGGGAGGTGACGAGGGCATGAGTGACCATGCGTAAGGAGTCCCGATCCAGAAAGGGACGCAACTGGCAGATCAGGCGAACCTGATGAAAAGGTTAGCAATTAAACTACAAAGTTTAATGTTAAAACGTTTTGCTGTAGAATTTACAATTCTATGTAAATTTTATTTCAGTAATCTGATATTTTACCTCCATGTTGGAATTATTGTTATGTTATTTGTTTGATCCTGGCCTACAGCTAAAATAAAAGTTTTTATATTTTCTTTATTTAAACATCCGTATCTACATTTTGAATATATGAACTTTTTCTCTCTTCTCTGTCCTTTTCTCTCTCTTTGTCCCTCTTTGGCTGTCCCTGTTTTTCAGCTTCATTCTTTTCTGAGAAGTGCCAGATTCAACAACAGTGTTGGTGAGAAGGTCTCCTTTGATGAAAAGGGAGAATTCATCGGTGGATATGATATTATCAACTGGGTCACATTCCCAAACCAGTCCTTTGTTAGGATCAAAGTTGGGATGATAGATCCCACAGCTCCAGAGGACAAGTTCTTCAATATTTCTGTAGATTCCATCACGTGGCCAGTAGGCTTTAATCAGGTTAGCTGTCTGAATGTAGACTGGTCTGCCTTCATTGATGTAGCATAAAAATATCTTTATTGATGAAAGTCTTAGAGCACCTTCTGTAAACTAACTAAATACCAATGTTCTAGAGAAGGGAAAAAATATCTATAAGAATGTTTACTTTTTTAATAGTTGGCATAGAACAGGAGTGTCAAACTCAAGCCTGCTGGAGGGATCTGGCCTGCAGAATGTTTAGATCTGGCCCGCGGGGCTGCCCGCCTCTGCCAGCAAATACGGAGCTCATGGGGGTTGCGTCCGTTTTCATTGGCAGAGCTCTGTAGGAGGCCATTGTTCTAACCCAGCCTTAGCAGAACCAAAAACCAGATTCCTTGTCCCGATAAAAACGTCTTTATTTAATTACTGTGAATTCATGGCATTCACACACAAAAAAGTCCAGGCAATAATCCTTCCAAAGGTTAATTGCAATAACAGACTTTATCAATCCTTGGATAATTGCCAGGCCGAGAGCTTCCAGTCGCAAAGTGTAAATTAATTCCTGGTAAGTAGCGTCTCTCAGGCACGAACCACGATAAGCAAATCTTCCAAACGAAATACGAACCGTTGTCTCCTGCAACCACCACTCCCCTTTTGATTCTATTTATTCCGCGGCCAGGGAGAGGCTATTCAGCATCCACGTGTGCCTTTTTCCCCAAGTCGGCCCCTGTTCCTCAGTCATTCTCCTCTCCTGACAGCTCTGCGCATACGTGCATCTGGAATAGGCACCAGCTGTTCTTCTTCACCACTTATCTCTGACTCTGAAGGCAGCTGGGCCATGTCAGATGGCCTTGGCTCTCTCTGCTTCTGATGCAGAGCATCCAGGACTGGCCCAAGTTCCTTCCCAACCTCCCTATAGTCCATTTTCCATCATCTCCACTGGTAGCTGGCGGGCCACAACAGCAATCTCAGCCAAATATGGAGTCTGGGGGGGCCCACAGGTGCCCCAGACACAAGTGATATTGATCTGGCCATGCCCACCCTGGCCATGCTCACCTGGCCATGGTCCCTGCCCCCCTCCCCAAAGTAAACACAACCCTGATGCGGCGCACAATGAAATTGAGTTTGACACCCTGACATAGAATATTGTACTCATTACTTTGGCCTTTGTTAACAATGCATGATTTTAAAGTAAGAGCTACAATCCAGTGTACTAAATTTCATCAGTCTGGTGATTGAAAAATTAAGAAATTGAGAAAAAACACCTTTAACCAGCACAAAAATTATCTTTGGAATCTGATGTTGATGGATGTAGAAAGCCATCTATACCAATAATTGAAGATATTTAATGAATTATTATTTCAGACGAATTAGATCTCAAATCGATGTAATCACATTACTTCTCCTTATCAATCCATTTTATGCAGTTGATTCCACAGTAACAATATCTCTCCAAGCACTTTCTTTTTCCTCTCCATCTTAAAATAATCTTCTTCATTCACTGATAGGCATTGCCTCTATCTCTCTGTAATGATCCTTGTGAGACAGGATACAGCAAGGAAAAGATAGAAGGGAAGTCGTTTTGCTGCTATGCTTGCCATCTGTGTCCAGAGGGGAAAATATCAAAAACGAAGGGTAGGAAATTTCCAACTAAAATGTGATTAAGACATGACGGTACAACAATGTCTATAATCCACTGTATCAATTCTAATCAATGTGTTCTTTTCCAGATGTGGATGACTGCTTTCCATGTCCAGAAGATCAATATCCAAATCCTGAGAAAAATATGTGCATTCCAAAGCGGATCACTTTTTTGTCCTATGAAGAACCCTTGGGGATCAGTCTGACTGTTCTTTCTCTTTGCTTTTCCTTAATGACAACTTTGGTCATCACAATCTTCATGAAACACAAAGACACTCCCATCGTCAAAGCCAATAACCGGAATCTCACTTACCTTCTCCTAGGTTCCCTCCTTCTCTCTTTCCTTTGTGTCTTTCTATTTCTTGGGAGACCCAATACGATGGTGTGTCTCTTTCGACAACCAGCTTTTGGCCTCATCTTTTCTGTGGCGGTTTCTTGTGTCTTGGCCAAAACCTTTGTGGTGGTTCTCGCATTCATGGCCACCAAACCTGGTTCCAGATTGAGGAAATGGGTGGGGGGAAGAATGGTCAGTTTCATTCTTCTAGCCTGCTCCCTTGTTCAAATGTGTGTTTGTGCTGTGTGGCTGATAACATCTCCACCGTACCCAGATTTTGATGCTCACTCAATATCTGAAGAACTCATCCTGGAGTGCAATGAAGACTCGGTCATGTTCTACTGTGTTTTGGGCTTCATGGGTTTTCTTGCTCTGGTTAGCTTCTCTGCTGCTTTCCTAGCTAGGAAGTTACCTGACAGTTTCAACGAAGCCAAATTCATCACCTTCAGCATGTTGGTCTTCTGCAGTGTTTGGCTGTGCTTTATCCCAACCTATCTAAGCACAAGGGGAAAATATACATTGGCTGTGGAGATCTTCTCCATGATCTCCTCCAGTGCTGGATTATTGATGTGCATCTTCCTTCCCAAGTGTTTTATTATTGTGATGAGACCTGAATTGAACGACAAACATCAGCTCATGAAGAGAAAGTTTTAAGTTTTTTTAATATTTCCATTTGCCTGATAGCCTTTAGATATAGATATGGGAGATCTTCCCCACTGGCACCTTTAAGCCAGAGAACAATGTGCAATATAGAAGATTGGCCTTTTATATTGCCCTGTGTCTGAGATTTAACATAGATTTAACATAGATTTAACATTTTTTTTAACAAAAAAAATCAGAACTTTTTTCCTTTCTGGAAGGCAATTATAAATGGGGACCATAAAAGCATACGAGTAAACAAATGATAGTACAAATTGATGTATGGACATAGTTCATGTATGATGGACAGCTCTGACTAAATATATGGATTAAATATGGATTGTGAATTTGTCTTGACTGATCATCTGGAGTTAAATATAAATGCACTTTTTATTTTAAAATTTAGGGCTTATGAATTGTTTCTGAAGTTAGCAAACACTCGCAGTTTTCTACTGTACCTCATGTGTAGGGGTTACCTATGAAAAATGAGCTAAATTCAAAAGATCTGCCTGGAATTTGCAGAGCTATTGCAACTAGGTGATCTGAGAAACTATCTCACCCCAATGAGATGACCATGGGTGTACCCCAGATCATCCAACGCTCGATTTGGGATAATGGTCATACTCCAGATATTATTATCTTTTTTCAAACCAATAGTAATATGATCTGGTGGGGGAATCTGTCATTATCCCTGTCATGGCCAGACAATGCCCTGGTGGCTCTGAGATTTTTCAATGCTCACCTGTTTGAATAGTTCATCCTTGACCACTCAGTTGGGTTCCAGAAGGAGCTTGAAGATATCCTAGAGATTCTGCTATATAGCTCTGTGGAGATTTTTTTCACAAATGGACAATGTCCTGTGGAGGTGTTTGTCCCAAATGGA
Source organism: Pituophis catenifer annectens (assembly GCF_029215685.1). Lineage (NCBI taxonomy): Eukaryota > Metazoa > Chordata > Lepidosauria > Squamata > Colubridae > Pituophis > Pituophis catenifer. Next base: position 12,552,098 of record NW_027256895.1, read on the forward strand.
ATAAGAAAGCAGGCAAGGCCCTGGACAGGATCATGCCTGGGTGCATCTTTCTGATGTGAGGAGTGAAGGTGAAGGTGCTGAAAAGGGCCAAAAGTTGGTAGAGTGCCACTGGAGGAAAACTAAGAATGATGTTGCACTGGGTGAGATTATCCAACACCATGGGATAAGATATCATCAGCTTCTTCAGGTCTAACCAGTTAGTTTTGAATGGTTTTTAATAATATCTGTTTCATAAACTCCACCCAGTTGGTCTTCTTCTTGTTGGCAGCGCATTAAACAAGGATGTGGTATTTTTACGATGCGTGCCTTAAGAATATTTGATATTCCAGTAATGCGCAGGAAAATTCCTATCTAAAAGAAGAAATATCATAGATTTTACTGATGGTTTCAACTAATGAAAATACTAATTTTAATACAATTGGATGTCTGACATAACAGACAATGACAGGGCTTAATTATTATATTGCAATCACTTTCATTAATGTGATATATCTTAGTTCTTTTCCTAACCTAGGACAAATCCAAACATGTCCTGAACATGCCTGTCACAATCTTGCCTGTGTGGAATACATGCATGCACAGAATGCATGCATGCATCACGTCCCTGATATGTCTGTACCCATCCTCTGGATGTTCATGTCAAAAATATGCATGCCTTGAAAGGTGTATAGATTGTAGAGTAGTCACAAAACCATTGTCAACTTGCAAAGCTTTCAAGTTGCCATAAGCAGGAGGGAGGGAGAACTGATAGAGCTGATTGATTTCCCTAACTGAAGCCACATTCCATACATGCTTTCTTTCCGCAATCAGCGGAAGGGTGTTGGATTTCACAGCCAACCAAAGTGGTTAATTGGAGAATGTGATTTATGACATGGCCAGGGAGGAGGGGAGAGACAGGGTCATAGGGGAACGTAAATCTATGTGGGATTAGTTCTAACTGCATCCGAATATTGCCGAAATGGTGCTCCTAATAAATGACTGTATTTCTTTTGAAGTTTGGCTTATGGCTCATGAATTAATTAGGGCATCTTTCGGAAACTCCACAGCCATTTTAAATATGTCATATTTTTGTGGTGCCTTCCAATTGGTGCATAAAATAGCCCAAAGCACACATTTTGGTAGAGAGAAATTCCCTGAGGATAGATTTCAGCACATGTCCAAAAGCTTGGAAGCCTCTAACCCTGGTGCCCGATCCAGATTGGATGCTGCAACATTATCCTGGGACACATATATTTGCCTTCATCCATGAAAAATTATTTGGTTTGAAAGTTATAGATCTGCCAGAAATGATTGAAAGGAATAGGAATACAAGAAATTCTGAGATAATGGTATAGATCAGTGACGGCTAACCTTTTTGTCTCCGTGTGCCGAAAGTGCTTGTGCACGCAACAGCATACATGCACTTGCCAGCACCCATAATGCAATGCATGCATGATGCTCCCCCCACACTATGCCCCCCATGCATGCATTGCGATCCCCCCATGCTCCGTCTGTCCCCCTGGGCTGCCTGTGTGAACCCCGCCCCCACCCCCACGCATGCATGCACAACCTCCCTGCCAGAGGTGAAATACTCCCGGTTCGGACTGGATTGCCGAAGAGGTTGTAGAAAAAGTGGTTTTAAAAGTAAAAAAGAAAAAATTGGCCACTCCCACCCAGTCACATTACCCCGCCACCAAGCCACGCCCACAGATTGGTAGTAACAAATTTTAGATTTCTCCACTGCTCCCTGAATCCCATTTTGGGCCTAGCAGGCCTCCCTGCAGCTTCCTGGAACCAAAAACGGGTCACGGGGAGCACCGCACCAACCCTGCACCTCATTTTCGGCCTAGCAGGACTCCCTGCAGCCTTTTGGGACCAACAATGGGCCATGGGAGGTGCGCCGTATCCCCCATGCTCCCCCCCATGCATGTGTGCAACCCACCCACCACCCCGCATGCATGCGCACGTGACTCCCACATGTTCCCTGCCCCCTACACATGCGCACTAGAGACCCAAAAATCAGCTGGCCAGTGGGATTTGCGTGATGGAGCTGAGCTGGGGCGACGGCTCACATGCCCACAAACTGGGCTCTGCATGCCATTTTTGGCACGCATGCCACAGGTTTGCCACCATGGGTATAGCTGAAGGATAGACTGGATTTTCTTGACAAGATGAATGCTGTGTTTTGAAGGCTAATTTTTCAACACTGGATACGGCAGAGAGAATTTACAAAGAGACTTATGAACTTTGGAAATGAGATGCAATTGTTGGAAAAGTTTCCAATTAAAAACCTAAGAAAAGATTTCACTATTAAGAACCAAAAGAGGGTATTTAATCCTGACCAAATCAGAGATAATTATTTGTAGATAACCAAGAAACCATTGTAGACTCCCCCCACCCTTTTTTAAAAATTAATTTATAATATAAAATACAAAATTGCAAAAGAAAATATACAAAAATAGGGGAGGGAGAAGGGAAGGGAAGGGAAAAGTGTAGGGGAAAGGGAAAAAGAAAGAAAAGGCATTGACTTCCAACTGTTTTTCTACAGTAAAATAATAGCATCAATCATCAACTTTTTACTTTTACATAATAGTATAAACTAGCCAGTTCTATAACAATAAACCTATCTAATTGGTAACACCACAAATCAAAGTTTCATTTTTTTTCTATCTCAAGCACAAAGTCCAGAAGTGGTTTCCAAGTAGAAACAAAAGTATATATTTTTTTCATTAATAAAAGCAATCAATTTAGCCATCTCTGCCAACTCCATTAAGGTTTGCAGCCATTCATCAATTGTGGGAATAAGGGCATGCTTCCATTTTTGTGCATAATGGAACAGAATGGAACAGAACATAATGCAATGCAAAGCAAAGCAATGGAGAGGGGGAGTGGTGTACCATAGTCTAGTAGAAGGGAAGATTAAATTAGGAAGGGGATGGTGTTAGACTTCCAGAAGAAAAGAGAGGAACCTGCCCAGTGGTGGTATTCACTTACTTTCCCTACCGGTTCACAAATGTGAGTGCATGCTTTGTGTTCACGCATGTGCCAGGCCTTCTGTGCATGTGCTTTGCTGGCATGCACATCTTCTGTGCATGCTCCCAGCTTCAAAAACGTACCTAAATAGGATGGCATAGAGTTGGGGCGGGTGGGCAGAGCCACCCACAATTTCCGCTACCGGTTCAGGTGAACCGGTCCAAACCAGCTGAATACCACCTCTGAACCTGCCCCACTTTACATCGAAGGGGGCTGTATGGAGAGAGTTTCCTCCTTTAAATTCCTGGGAGTCTATCTCAGTGAAGATCTCACCTGGAAAATCAACACAACCCAGGTGGCCAGAAAGGCCCAACACTTCCTCAGGGTCTTGCAAAAAAACAAAGTGGAACAACAACTGATGTCCTCCTTGTACCGGTCCACAATAGAAAGCGTCCTCACTCATTGCATTACGGTGTGGTATGCTGGTTTGACAGCCATCGATAGAAAGACACTAAAGCAGGTGGTGAGCACAGCACAAAACATCATGGGCTGTCCCCTGACACCACTAGATGACATTGCTAGGGCTCGCTGCCTTAGAAGAGAGGAAAATCCTCAGAGATGACTCACTTCCTGGTCAGCACTTCTTTGTTCTCTTACCATCGGGAAGGAGATTGTTCTGCCCCAGCTACGGACCCCAAAGAACGCAGCACACACAAACTCTATTCAAAGCTTATTTTACTCAAATAACTTAGTCTTTATCAACCAAAGGCTGTTAATAAACTGTCTTAATAGCTTACCAAAATTCTAAGATAAGGTAATCACAGTCTTGCTAGAGTTGGCAGAAAGCCCAGAAGCAATTTTGCAGAGAATCCAAACGCGAAGGAGAGTGAACTGAAGTTGTTCCCTACAGCTTGCTACAAGCAGCATTCCTCCTTAAATAAGCTAAGGGAGTGGCCAATTAGCCCCAAGCTTACTCTCAAGGAGACCTCCTCCTGAGGAGCCACTCCTGCCTTTTGGCAGCTCTGCGTGCCCATGCATTGAGAAGAGGCTCCTCCTCTTCGTCCTCTTCACTTAAAGGAGCTTCTAGAGGTTCTGAAGGCCCTGGCTGAATCCCCGCCTCTGGCACCACATCTTCTCCAGCCTCCTCACTGTCTGACTCGAGCGCCAGCTGCACAGGCTGCTGGCGCAGCACAACACCAGCCTCCTCGTTGTCGGAATCAGCTACAATCTGCATTGGCTGCTGACGGGCCACAACAGAGATATAGAAGCCTAAGCAGCTGCACAGACAGGCTGAAGAGCAGTTTTTATCTGTTGGCTGTCAGACTCCTGAATGAAAAATAACCCTACAACAATACAGTATGACTGACTTATGGGGCTGATGGGGCATGATGTGCAGTAAATTCACATGGCGCAATAGGACTGGGTGTTTGTTTAGCAGGATTCACTGGGCTAGGGATTTTCTGTCTTTCACTATGGGTTGTATTGTGTTGGAGAGGTGCACAAAGGGAGGCTCAGCCAATCTCATTGTACACATGTTGTACTCTGACAATAAAGGTTTCAATTGAATTGAATTGAGACTAGACTAGACTAGACTAGACTAGACTAGACTAGACTAGACTAGACTAGACTAGACTAGACTAGACTAGACTAGACTAGACACTCCAGGCTAGAGAATTGTAGAGTAGGGTAGAGTAGAGTAGGTTAAGGTAGGATAGGGTGGGGTAGAATCAGGGGTGAAATGCTACCGGTTCGGTAAATAAAAGGCTCTGACGATCACGCGCCACAGCTGTGATCGTCTGAGCCTTTTTTTTTTTTTTTTTACCTTTTAAAAGCATTTTTTACTACCGACTCAGGTGAATAGGTTGTAGAAAAATGCTTTAAAGAAGTTTTTAAAAAGGCTCGGACGATCACAGCTGTGCCACACGATCATCAGAGCCTTTTTTTTTACTTTTTTAAAGCATCTTTTTTATAACCTATTCGCCCAAGCCGGTAGTAAAAAAATACATTTAAAAGGTAGAAAAAAGGCTCGGATGATCACGCACCACAGCTGATCACCCCCCCCCCCCCGCCCGCACGCTGTTCTACTTATGTTTCCAAGCCTCCTTTTGGTTCACACTGCTCATGCGTCCGCACACCTCGCATTTTGCACGCACTGCACATGTGCGGCCAGCGAACTGGTAGTAAACTGGTTCAGATTTCACAACTGGATGGAATAGAGTGGAGTGGAGTGGAGTGGAATGGAATGGAATGGAATGGAATGGAATGGAATGGAATGGAATAGAATAGAATAGAATAGAATAGAATAGAATAGAATAGAATAGAATAGAATAGAATAGAATAGAATAGAATAGAATAGAATAGAATAGAATAGAATATACCTAGATAATAATGCCTATATTTGTATCTTACTTTAGGGATATAATGATTTTATTTTTGTCTTCTGACTCCTGCCTTCCTGCCTCAGGAGACCTTCACCTGCTTTGAAGATGTTCACATACGTGACTGTCTCACTATCATTAAGAAATTAGCCAGTTTCTCTCCTCCAGATCCTACGGGAATCCCATGGAAAAAGGAGAAACTGACTCTGAAGAATGCTATTTATTCTCCCAAAAATACTCCATTCTATGGCTGGGAGCCCCAGAGCTCTGTGAATTGAATTGATAGTACGTTGCACTTGCTATTTGTGTCTGAAAAACATCTCCAGATGACAGGTCGGTCTGATCTACTTCAAAGATCTTCTGGCAAACAGAGGCATCTGTGCACAGAAAGAAGACACTCATGGAAGATGTTCGTTTTCATGGAGTTGCTGTTAATAGTAATGCCTCAAATAGTGTGCAAGAATCCTAGCCGTCAATGTGGCCATAGGGAGCCTCTTCCGATTCGTCACACATATCACCAGCTCGGAGACATCAACATCGCTGGCATCATTTCTGCGTTGTTTACATTTTCTACTCCCATTGATTTCAGTCAACATCCTTCTCGGGCACTTCAGGATGGACTTATGTAAGTACCTCATCCATTCATTGTCAAGTTCTGGATCTTACTGTTAAATTATATGATGCTTGAACTAGAGATGGAGGCTTGAACTATTTTCAATGTATTGTAATGACAAAAGCTCCAGAAAGAAACATCTTAATAGGATAGGATAGGATAGGATAGGATAGGATAGGATAGGATAGGATAGGATAGGATAGGATAGGATAGGATAGGATAGGATAGGATAGGATAACAAAACAAAGATATTGGAGGTCTTCAAGCAGTAGAACCTATACCATTTCAGACAAATGTTTTCCAATCTCTTCTTAAAAACCTCCAAGGTTGAAGCACCCACAATTTCTGGAGGTAAGTCATTCCACTGATTAATCGTTCTCACTGTCAGGAAATTTCTCCTTAGTTCTAAGTTGGTTCTCTCCTTGATCCATTGCTTCTTGTTCTGGCTTCAAGCGCTTCGGAGAATAGGTTGACCTCCTCTTCTTCATGACAGCCTCTTAGATATTGGACACTGCTGTTTATTTAATGTGAAGTTATATTTAGCTTCCGTTTCCCCATGAAAAAAGTTTATAATAAATCACATGTAATTACTTATAACCATAGAGATATGAATGACTTAATTTATGACAATGTAACTACTGCTAAGATTTGAGGGATGGGATCTATTTCCCATGATAATTTTTTTCATTCAATATTTCTGCAATTATAGCACAGAATTTTATATATATATATATATATATATATATATATATATATATATATATATATATATATATATATATATATATATATATATATTCCTGCAAAATTCTGCAATTCCCTCCTGATGTAAGCCATTCTTAAAAGCTGAGGTTTGAAACTGAGGTTTGACCTTTCTCATGTTTTCAGAAATAATGCTTGTAATTTCAAGTTAATTTTTGTCTTAAAAATAACTCCAGTTCCTGTAGAGGTGTATATGAACTAGTGACATGCTTTGCAATATCCAGGATCTTAGCTGAACAGTGAAAAGATGCTACTAAAACACATTCCACTAAATTAGGGGTGGGTTCTACTTACCTTTACTACCGGTTTGCATCGTGCCCGCACGCACATGTGCAGATCACTTTTGATGACGTCCGGGTCAGTGAACGGAGCCTCTCTCTGATTTTACTACCGGTTCTATAGAACCGGTCCGAACCCTGGGGGGGGGGCAACCCACCACTGCACTAAATGTGTTGTACTGAAAGATTGCAGTTGCCATGGTATGAAGCATGTCAGGGCATTTATTAATCCCATGTTTGGCTCTGGGACTAATTACCCTGGTTTAGAGGAGATGGATCGTGGCTTATTCTAAGTTGCAATATTCTGAAAAGAAACGTGAGGAAAAGTTTCTAATAAAACTCATTTATTTGTTATAAAGAAAATAAAACACCTCACTAACTAAGAAAAGTAATTGCTACATTTTTGAAAGTAATTCGGGCCGGCTATCTCTCAGCCGGACCTTTCTGGAAAAAGAACAAAGGAAAAAGTGTGTGAGAGAGCAAGTGAAGGAATGTGGGTGGATACGGAAACACGTAGCTTACTGATAAGAAGTTGGCAAGCTACGGAGAGTCTGACAGTCCAGAAATAATGAAGCTCAGCTGGGAAATAAAATAACGCAGTGACAAAGCAGACCATTCTTTTTTTTTTTTTAATTTTAAAACAAACTTTATTTGTTCTTAAAAAACATTTAAAACAAATATAAGAAAAACATACAAGTTTCTCTTAATCAAAGACAAAATTACATATACAGTACATATACAGTACTCAACTTCATCTATTGACTACTTTCTATTATTATATATACATATATACATACGCACAGTGACTTATTTCCTTTTCTATCCATCTGACAGTGCTGTTTTTAATTATGTTGATTTCTTTTAAATTTCATCTTTAACCATTCCCCCCTCCTCTGGTTTATCCACTGGTACCATCTATTCCATATTGTGAAGTATTTTGAGTCTTCCTTGTTCTGTAACTCTAAAGTTAGTTTGTCCATCTCTGCGCATATATAGATTTTTTGTATTAGCTCCTGGTCAGTTGGCAAACGATTTATTTTCCAGAGTTGTGCTAACGCCAGTCTAGCCGCCGTAATAATGTGGAGTATTAAATATTTTATATCATTTCTAATATTCTTTTTAATCATGCCTAATAAAAAGACTTCGGGTTTTAATTCAATTTCGTAGTCTGTTATTTCTAATATCCATGTTTTTATTTTGTTGCAATATTTCTTAATTTCTCGGCAAAGCCACCAAGCATGGTAAAAAGTTCCCTGTGTTTTTTTACATTTCCAGCAGGCCGGATTTACATTCGGATACATTTTTGCTAACCTTACGGGTGCCAGATACCATCGGTACCACATCTTATAGTGATTTTCTTTATAAGCTACCGATTTTGTCATGCTATAGTTGTTTTCCCATGCTCTTTCCCAATCTTCCAACTGTATGCTGTGTCCAATGTTCCTCGCCCACGCTATCATCTGCCCTTTGACCAATTCTTCTGCCAAATCATATTCAAGTAAATATTTATAAATTTTCGAAATTAATTTCCCTTCTTTAGATTCTAATAATTTGTCCAATCGATTTTGTTTTAAGTCTATTCCTCCCTCCTCTTGGTCCTTTCTGTATCTTACCTTTATTTGTGAATAGGGCCACCAGTCTGTTACTATTCCTTGTTCTTTGAGCTCTTCCCTAGTTTTCAATTTCCCCTGAACATCTACTATTTCTCTATATCTTAAGATTTTTTTGTTTTGTTAATATGTTGGGGTGAGTTATTGCTTCTATCGTTGATAGCCAGCCGGGAATTTTCATATAGTGTTTGCGTTTGATTTGTTGCCATGTGTTGATTAAAGACTTCCTGATAGTGTGGTTATTAAATAAAATATATGTTTATATATTTTATTTCCTGAGCTCCATATAAAGGCATGCCATCCCTTCATTAAGTCATGTCCTTCCAGATTTAACAGTCTTTGATTATCCAAGGTTATCCATTCTTTGATCCATAATAGGCTTGCAGCCTTATAGTATTTTTCCCATGCCGGGAACCCAAATCCGCTTCTAATTTTGTCGTCTTGTAATATATTTAATTTTATTCTTGATTTTTTCCCCTCCCACACAAATTTTATAGTTGTTTCATCCAAATTATCAAAAAAATTCTTATCTAATTTTATTGGAATTATTTGGAATAAATAAAGGAGTCTTGGAAGTATGTTTGATTTTATCGCTGCTATTCTCCCCAGCAGGGACAGTTTTAATTTCCCCCATTTATCTAAGTCCTCTTTTATTTTCTGGACTAAGGGGTCATAATTATCTTCTTTTATTGTTGCTGTTCTAGTCAAATTTATCCCTAAATATTTTACTTTTTTAACTGCCTGTAGTCCAGAATCTTTTACTAATTTCTCTACTTGTTTCGTTGTCATATTTTTTGTTATCATTTTTGTCTTTTCTTTATTAATTTTTAGGCCTGCTACCTTTCCAAATTTTTCAATCTCTTTTATTAATTTCGGGGTTGTTTCTATTGAGTCTTCTATGAAGAAAACAAGGTCGTCCGCAAAAGCTTGGACCTTGTAATCTTCTCTCTTAATCTTTAATCCTTGTATTTCTTTATTTGCCCTAATTCTAATTAACAGGTTTTCCAAAGTTAGAATAAAAAGTAGGGGTGACAGCGGACATCCCTGCCTTACTCCTTTATTTATTCCAAAGAATTTTGTTGGCTCTCCATTCACCAAGACTCATGCTTTTTGGTTCTGATATATTGATGTTATCATTTTAGTAAATCTCTCTCCAAAATTCATACTTTTAATTTGCTGTTTCATAAATTGCCAGTTTACTTGGTCAAATGCTTTTTGTGCATCCAGAAAGATCAGCGCTACCTGTCTCTCTGGATGCACCTCATAATATTCTAAAACATCCATTACCATCCTTAGATTATTTTTTATTTGTCTTGTGGCAAAAAACCGTTTTGATCCTGATGTATTTTGTTATATAATAATTTTTTCATCCTATTGGCAATTATATTCATGAAGACTTTGTAATCGGTATTCAATAAAGAAATCGGCCTATAGTTTTTTATTAATGTGGTATCTGCCCCCTCTTTGGGTATTAGAGAAATATATGCTTCTTTCCATGTATTTGGTAGTTTTGCCTCCATTAAAGCTTCGTTGTATGTTTCTAATAGTATTCCATTTAATGATTCTCCAAATGTTTTATAAAACTCCGTTGGTAGACCATCCGTCCCCGGAGTTTTATTATTTTTTTTGTCTCTTCAGTGCTTCTTTTAGCTCCCCTATCGTAATCTCCTTATCTAATAATTCTTTATCTTCCTCTGTTAGTGTTTGCAATCCCTCCCCTTTTAAGTAATGTTCAATTTCCTCCTCTGTTTCTATGGTCTGTACCAAGTTTTTGGTAATATTGAACTGTTATCTCCTTTTTCTTCTCTAAGCCCTGTTGGATCCTTCCCTCATCGTCTCGTAGCTTCTGAATTGTTCTTTTTTCCCTTTCCTTCCTCAGCCTATACGCCAACCACCTCCCTGGTTTGTTTGCGTATTCAAAATAATTTTGCCTTATATATTTCAGAGTCATTGCATATTTCCCTTGTTCTAATATATTCAATTTGTGTTTTGCTACTATCCAATTTACCCTTATTTTTTCATCCCCTGGGTTTCCTTGCAATTTACATTCCCAATTTTGAATTTCTTCTCGTAATTTATTATATTCTTTTTCTCTTTCTTTTCTCCGTTTTGCATTATAGGCTATTGTGAGGCCCCTTACATATGCCTTTGTTGTATCCCATAAGTTTTGTAGTGAGGTGTGTTGTTTTGTATTGTCCTTATAGAACCATTCTAACTCCTTTTCCATGTATTTCTTACATTCTTTGTGTGTTCATTGTCCATCTATTCTTCTTTCTTTGCTGCCCCCTCCACGTCATCATTATTGGGTTGTGATCAGCCCAATTATTTGATAAAATTTCTACCTCTTCAATTTCCATCATTAACATCTTGGTTACCCAAGCCATATCCAACCTAGACCAGGACTTATGCGGATTCAAATAATATGTAAAGTTTTTTATTTCGGGGTTAAAGAATCTCCAGCTATCTACCATATTTAACTCTTCCACCATATCTGTAAAGGTTCTGGGTAATACGTTTTTCTTATTTTTATTTTGCTGACTACATTTATAATCTTTTCTTACATCTAGAATAGCATTGAAGTCTCCAATCAGACATACATTTTCCATTTTTTGATCCATAATTTTCTCATGCACTTTTTTATAGAATTCTAATTGTTGACTGTTTGGAGCATATATTACTACCAATAATATATTTTTGAAATCAAGTTTTAGCTCTATCATCACTACTCTGCCTTCTGTATCCACATATCTTATATTGCTATCTATTCCTTCCTTAATATATACCACTACTCCTCTTTTTTTTTCTTCTGCCAATGATGAATATTCTTTACCTAATTTCTTATATTGTATATATTTTATATCCTGTTTTCTTATATGTACCTCCTGGAGGCACACAATATCTGATTTTTGTTTCAAATTTTTTTTGTAAATTTGGTGTCATTTGGATGGTGAGTTGAGGCCATTAACATTTACCGATATAATTTTTAGAGTCTGTTCCATTTCTTACTGACTTTCCTGTTGTTTCTTCTTTGTTTCTTCCTGTTCCTTTTTTTTTGCCTCTTGTTTGCACTCCTTCTTCTTCCTGAATCTCTCCTTCGTCTACTTTCCCTCCTTGTTGTGGGGTTCTTTCACGTTCTCGTCTCTGTTTTCCTTTGGTGTTCCGTCCTTCCTTTTCTTTACTGCCATTTGTTGTCTCAACTCCCATCATTTGATCATATAATTCCCTTGCTTTACTCTGCGAGTCCACCTTTATTTTCTTTCCCTGCCACGTTACCAACATTCCTTCCGGCGTTGTCCATCTAAAGGGTATGTATCTTTTGTTTAATAACGTGGCCAGAAACCAATAGTCTTTTCGCAAGTCTCTTATTCTTTTGGGTATTTGTTTTAAAGTGATTATTTCTTTGTTTCTGTAGAACATTGGTTCATCCTTTGTTATCTTGTATACAATATCCCTCACCTTCCTTCTTACAAATCTTATATGTACCTCCCGGGGAAGTTTGTTTTGTCTGGCGTAATTTGTATGAACCCAGTAGACTTCATCTAATTCATTAACTATTTCGTCCTTTTCTCTTTGAAGTGCCTCTGCTATCATCTCCGCCATTACCGTTGTCAGATCTTCCTCCCTGTCTTCCGCTACATTCTGGAAACGCAGATAAAATGCTGCTTTTTCCATTTCTAATTGCAACACGGTGTTCTCAAGTTCCTTATTTAATCCTGTCATTTTTGTATCCAATGCTTCTAATTTTTCTTCTGTCAATTCGGTTTTTTGTTCTATTTCTTTTATCCTTTGATCATTTTTTGGGATGATTTCTTGTATCAAATCCATTTTCCCATCTATCTTTTGGATATCGTTCTTAACTTCTCTCTTTACCTTGTCCATGTCTTTTCTAGATTGTTCGTGATTTCTAGTCATGCATTCTTGCATTTTGGCCATGGTTTCTTGAATTGTTATGAGCGTGGCCTGCATTGTTGGCATATTGGGTGTGCTAGGTTGCTTCTCTGATGCAAACATTCCCTCCAAGGTTTTCTGTGTCACTGGGGAGGCCGATGTTCCCACTAGGATTGATGTTGTTTTCTTGCCTGTCTTCAATGTGTTGTGGTGGTGCTAGTCATTTCTTTCAAAATCCTATATTGTTCCCCCAATATTTTATCAACTTTTTCCCAAATCACCATCCAAATTCTATATAATTTCTTTCTTTCTTTTCCTTTCCTTTTTTCTTATGAAAGTTTAATTCAATAACCTTTCAATCACTAGATCTCTTTTCTTTAGATAAATTCCTTTAAATAATTAATTATCTCTATGTAATACTCCGTAAAAATGTAGTAAAAATATAAATTTGAATACAAATATATATATATATATATATATATATATATATATATATATATATATATATATATATATATATATATATATATCTTATATAATCAAAGACTAAACAATTGATCAATTCTTAATGCCTAATATTTGGTTATTCAGTAATCAGTAGCTATCCTACTTATTATATAAAATCAAGAAGAAAAATATCCCAATAATTACTTCTAAATCTCTATGTTTATTATAAATTTTAAATATTTTTCTAAATTGTTAAACACTATTTTATTTGCTAATAAATAAATAAATAAATATCACTATAATTCTTAATTAATTCCAATAAATACCAATAATAATTTATCTATGTCTAAATAAAAAGGGCAAGTAGGAGCAGTATATTTTCAGTGTTCTTATAAGCCTTGTTCGTTATATTTTCAGCGAAGGAAAAAGACAAGTTCTTTTATTACTGCTGGAGTCCTTTCCAGTTTCAATATGGCGATCTCTAATCTGCACAGTCACAGTATGCAGTTCTTACTTTTTTTTTTTTTTTTTTAATTTGATTTATATGCCGCCCTTCTCCGAAGACTCAGGGCGGCTTACAATGTGCTCAGCAATAGCCTTCATCCTTTTGTATATTTATACAAAGTCAGCTTATTGCCCCCACAACTGGGTCCTCATTTCACCTACCTTAGAAATGATGGAAGGCTGAGTCAACCTTGAGCCTTGGCGAGATTCGAACCCTGCAGTAATTGCAGGCAGCTGGTCTTAATAAGCTTAATAACAGGGTGCTTTAAACCCCTGTACCACCAAGGCTCTTTGCCAAACTACCTCTATCCTTCCGTTAGAGCAGCTAAAAAAGAGGGTACAAGAAATGTCCGCTCTTCTTTTAATCTCCACAATTTAAATCTGTTTCTCCTCACCTTCATCTTCCCTGTTTTAATATTTTTTAGTCTTTCTTCACTGCTCTGTATTCCATCCCCTTCCTTTTTGCTCGCCTCTTCGGTTGCCGCCCATTTACGCTCTGGGTTCTTCTTTCTTCACACTGCCCCTCCGGAAAATACTTTCTCCTCGGTTTTGCACCAAAATAGATAATCCAAATTAATTCCACTTTCTGCTCAACCTCAGCGATCTTGCACTGTACTCACTCCTTTGCTCCCAATGGTCTCAATCGGCTCATCAGGTCTCCGGGCCGGCTGCACTCGCCGCGCCAGCTGGCTTCTTCCCAAGCCTGGATTGAGGGAAATCGCACCTCTCCTCGCCTCCCCCGAAGCTTCCCCTCCTTATTCCCGATCTCTCTGGGACCGGTCTCCGCCGAAAAAGGCACCAAAGCTCAGAAAATCGACACCAGAGAGAGACCGCTTCTCTCCTGTGCCGCCACAACTCTACGTCACTGCCGGAAGTTGAAGCAAGAAACAGACCATTCTTAATGTTGTTGTTTTTATTATTCTTTACAGAGTATTTTTTCAGAATTACCAGCATGTCCTGGCCTTAGCGTTTACTCTAAAAGAAATCAATGAAAATCGTCAGATCCTTCCCAATATCACTCTGGGCTTCCACATTTTTAACAGCCATTTCAGTCCAAGCTGGACCTCCTTTGCCTCAATGGTGCTGCCTTTTACTCGTGGCAAATTCATTCCTAACTACAAGTGTGGAGTCCCAAAACTTTTGGCTGCAGTGATTGGAGGACCTGATATCTCTCTTCACATGGCAGCTGTATTGTGCATCTACAAAGTTCCTCAGGTAAGATGTGCTGAAAATATATATTATTATTTTGCCATACTTCCCCAGAAGTCGGCATGCTTTGTTAACTGAAAAAAGAGACAATTTTCAGATTCGAAGATATTATTTTTTTTGCTTGATAAGATTACCACAGCAGCATGAGTAATCATAATTCTGAACAGATGGTGGGGATATTGGATACGGCTAAACATTGGTTGCCACAATATAAAAAAAGATGTTGAGACTCCAGAAAGCAACCAAGATGATTAAGGGACTGGAGGCTAAAACATATGAAGAGCAATTGGATTAGTTTAATGAAATTAAACTAATTAGGGTGACATGATAGCAGGCTTAGACTTAGACTTAGACTAACTTTATCACACTAATCAGCATACGTTAAAATGAAATTTTGTTGCATACAGCTCTCAAAGGGTCACCACTTCCAATATACACTACATAAACAAAATAAATAAATAAATACAAAATTATACATAGACCCTTATATATTATATGACACAAAGAAACAAAACGCTCCATGGCTTAGGGCCGGGGTACTTACGGGACCGCCTTCTGCCACCAATTGCCCCCCACTGGCCAGTTCGCTCTCACAGAGAGGGCCTCCTCAGGGTGCCGTCAGCCAGACAATGTCGGCTGGAGACCCCCAGGGGAGAGTCTTCTCTGTGATGGTGCCTACCCTCTGGAACAATCTACCCCCGGAGATACGAGTGATCCCAGACCTCCAGACTTTTTGTCGGGTCCTTAAAACCTATTTCTTTCAGTTAGCCGGGCTGGCCTGATTTTATATTGGTTTTTAAAATTGATACTGATTTTAATTGGAATGTTTTAAATTATGGGCCAAACTTTATTTAATTATTTTAAAACTATTTTAACTTTTGTGTACAAATGTTTTATTTTTGGCTGTTCACCACCCTAAGTCTGAAAGGAGAAGGGCGGTATAGAAATTTAAATAATAAATAAATAAATAAAACAGTCTAGTTTGGATGTATACATATACATGGTAAAAAAACAACAAGAGCGAATCTTGTAAGTTTACCAGATGAATGGCACAGGGCACAAAGCTGTTACAGAATCTGGTAGTCCTGCTAGAAATACTTCAAAATCTCCTCCCAGAGGGGATCAAGCGAAACAGACCATAAAGTGGGTGTATGGGGTCTCTAACAATACTTTGAGCAATAAGCACATAGCTCTTATAAGCAGTATCCTGAATAACAGGAAGTGAGTTTCCTATTATCCTTACCACTCTCTGTAGGAACTTTCTATCTGAAGTGCTGCTGCCCCCAAACCAAACAGTGATGCAGTTTGTTAAAATGCTCTCAATTATGCTTCTGTAAAAAGTGGCCAGGACAGAAGGAGAAAGATGTGCTCTCCTCATCTGATGCAGGAAATGAGAAGCTGGTTTCCACACCTCACTAAGGATGACACGTGGAGAAGCCAGTTCAGAGTGTTAGTTATCTGCACCAATATATTCAGATTGTTAGTTACCTGCTTTAAATATCTAAGGGGCTGCCATAAAGAAGATGGGGGTCAACTTATTCTCCAAAGCAGGAAAAGAAAGAATGGATGGAAACTAATCAAGGAAAAAACCAATCTAGAACTAAGGAGAAATTTTCTGACAGAACAACTAACCAGTGGAACAGCTTGATGCTCGGATATTGGAGGTTTTTAAGAAGAGATTAAACAACCATTTGTTTGAAATGGTATAGGGTTTCCTGATTGAGCAGGAGGTTGGACTAAAAGAACTCCAAGCTCTTGTTTCCCCAATTCCACACACTGAAATGAAATTCAAATTTGAAAAATTCACAATCAAACTATTTCCACAAAAGGGCATTTCCTAATGCCTTAAATGTGACATCTTGGTTGATTTTCCTAAATAAATCCAACTAGTTGCATAATGTTTCAGTATATAAACAAAAGGCCACCAAGAGACTCAAATGAATATACACAGTGTCGGAGGTTCACTTAGACCTTTCCATCTGTTTGTCTTCCTTTAGTTGACCTATGGCTCTGCTCCAGCCATGGATAAAGAGACTCAGGCAGTTTTCTTCCAGCAAATGTTTCCAGATGAATCCCACGAACATAAGGGCCTCATGCACCTATTGAAGTACTTAAGATGGATCTGGGTTGGGGTTCTTGTAGTCAAGGATGAGAAAGCAGAGAAATTTGTCCAGGAGGTCGTCCCTTCCTTTTCCGAGTATGGCATCTGCACTGAGTTCATAGCAGAGTTACCAAACATAGATTTTTACAGTGATTTTACTGATGCCATGAATGAAGGACTACAGATATACCGTGTTCTCATGAAGAGCAGGGCCAATGTGATAATCGTATATGGTAAAATTCAGACCATATCAGTTCTGAGAACTTTCCTCCAGTTTTCAGAAGTGGAGGACATACCAAAGAAGCAAAAGATCTGGCTTATAAATGCTCAGGCAGACTTCACTTCACTTTCCATTCATAAATCTTGGGACATCCATTTCCTACATGGGGCTTTATCCTTTGCAGTTCACACAAAAGAGGTTCAAGATTTCCAGGAATTTCTTCACAATCTAAGTCCAAACAATGACCGTCACGATCATTTTCGGAAAGATTTCTGGGAACAAGCCTTTGACTGTTTCTTCTCAAACTCAAGAATGGAGACATCTGAGGTAACTTGTACGGGACAGGAGAAGCTTGAGACCCTTCCTACATCTGTATTTGAAACACGCATCAGTGGTCAGAGTTACAATATTTACAATGCAGTCTATGCTGTGGCACACGCTTTGCAATCTCTGTATTTATCCAAATCCAGGGACACAACAATAGTGAAAAAAAGAAGGAAACCATTTCATAATCAGATGTGGTGGCAGGTAAGAAACTACCATATCTGTAATTTCAAGATCTGTCCACAATATTCTTTAGGGGGATTGACCTTAGATCTAAAAGTGAGTGTTGTGGGCTGTCAGCCATTGGCCCCTCCGGCAGCTGAGTCAGATGAGGAGGCAGCGTGGAAGTCGGGGCCAGCATCAAGGCAATCTCAGAGCTCCAAGGGGGAAGAAGGAATGGAGCTGTCAGAGATAGAGACAGAGACTGGGCCTGGGCCATCCATCAGCCCTCAGAGGGAGACTCAACATCCCCCAGATCCAGAAGTGGCTGATGAATAGGAGGAGGAACAGCTGGGTCCAGTACCTGATGTGCAAATGTGCAGAAGGCAGAGAAGAGGAGAGCAGCAAGAATCTATAGGCCGGTCCTCTTCCCACCACTGCTAGCTAAGCCCCACCCTAGCTCTGGGGATAAAAGGCAGGGGGCAATGACAAATAGGTGTGGCAGGCAAATATAGAATAGAATACAATAGAATTCTTTATTGGCCAAGTGTGATTGGACACACAAGGAATTTGTCTTTGGTGCATATGCTCTCGGTGTACATAAAAAGAAAAAACATACATTCACCAAGAATCATAAGATAAAACAGTGATAGTCATAGGTTACTAATAAGCAATCAAATCATACTAGGAAACAAATAAAACAATATAAATTGAAAAGATACAAGCAACATGGTTATAGTCATAAGTGGGAGGAGATAGGTAATAGGAACAATGAAAAGAATAATAATAATACAGTCTTAGTAAATACTTTGACAGTGTTGTGGGAATTAGTTGTTTACCTGTATACTGCACGAGTCAAAAAGAGGGCTGTAAAAATATTTACAGACCCCTCACATCCTGGACATAAACTGTTTCAACTCCTACCCTCAAAACGATGCTATAGAGCACTGCACACCAGAACAACTAGACACAAGAACAGTTTTTTCCCGAATGCCATCACTCTGCTAAACAAATAATTCACTGTTAAATAATTCATTGTCAAACTATTTACTAAGTTTGCACTACTATTAATCTTCTTATCGTTCCCACCACCCATCTCCTTCCACTTATGACTGTATGACTGTAATTTTGTTGCTTGTATCCTTACGATTTATATTGATATTGTTTCCTGATTGCTTATTTGTACCCTATGACTATCATTAAGTGTTGTACCTTATAATTCTTGATGAACGTATCTTTTCTTTTATGTACGCCGAGAGCATATGCACCAAGACAAATTCCTTGTGTGTCCAAACACACTTGGCCAATAAAAAATTCTATTCTATTCTATTCTATTCTATTCTATTCTATTCTATTCTATTCTATTCTATTCTATTCTATTCTAGTTGTTTAGCAGAGTGATGGCATGCGCGAAAAAACTGTCCTTTTGTCTAGTTGTTCTGGTGTGCAGTGCTCTGTAGCGTCGTTTTGAGGGTAGAAGTTGAAACAATTGATGTCCAGGCTGTGAGGGGTCTGTCGATATTTTCACAACCCTCTTTTTGACTCGTGCAGTATACAGGTCCTCAATGTAAGGCAGGTTAGTAGCCATTGTTTTTTCTGCAGTTCTAATTATCCGTTGAAGTCTGTGTCTGTCTTGTTTAGTTGCAGAGCCAAACAGTTATAGAGGTGCAGATGGCATAGTAATTCCTCTGTAGAACTGAATCAACAGCTCTTTGGGCAGTTGGAGCTTTTTGAGTTGGCACAGAAAGAGTATTCTTTGTTGTGCTTTTTTGATGATGTCTTTGATATTAGGTGTCCATTTTAAGTCTTGAGCTATGATAGAACCTAGAAACTTGAGGGACTCTACTGTTGATACTGTGTTGTCTAGTATTGTAAGAGGTGGTAGTACAGGAGAGTTTCTCCTAAAATCTACCACCAATTCTACAGTTTTGAGTGTATTTAGTTCAAGATTGTTCTGGTTGCATCACAAGGCTAGTTGTTCAACTCCCATCTGTATGCAGGTTCATCATTGTCTTGAATGAAACCAATCATTGTTGTATCATCTGCAAACTTAAGTATTTTAACAAAGGGATCTTTTGAGATGCAGTCATTGGTATATAGAGATAAGAGAAATGGAGAGAACTCACAGCCTTGGGAGGCTCCTGTGCTAATTGTACAGGTATCAGATGTAATTTTGCCTAGGTTCACTGCTGCTTCCTGTCTGTTAGGAAGCTTATGATCCATTTATAAGTGTGGTCAGGTACAGCTAGCTGATTTAGTTTACTTAGAAGAATTTCTGGAATGATGATATTGAATGCTGAGCTGAAGTCAACAAAGAGGACCCTTGCATAGTTCTTTGGAGTTTCAAGAAGTTGTAGGATGTAGTGCAGAGCCATATTAACAGCATCATCTGTCAATCTATTTGCTTGATAGGTAAATTGCAGGGGGTCTAACAGCAGATCCGTGATGGTTTTCAGGTGGGCCAGCACTAGCCTTTCAAAGGTCTTCATAACAACAGATGTTAGAGCAACTGTTCTGAAGTCGTTCAGTTCTTGATCGAGGGTTTCAACCTGAGTTTGCTAAAAGCAGATCATGCCAAACCAATCTTATTTCATTCTTCAACATAGTGACTAAATTAGTAAACCAGCGAAATACTGTGGAGATAATATACTTAGATTTCAGCAAGGCATTCGACAAAGTAGACTACAACCTTCTTCTTCGTAAGCTAGGAAAAAGTGGGAAAGATAACATCACCATCTGGATTTGTAACTGGCTGACAAACTGTACTCAATGAGTAGACCTTAACAGGACTACATCTTCATGGAGGGAAGTAAGCGGCGGGGAACCACAAGGTTCTGTCCTAGGCCCAATATTCTTCAATATCTTCATAAATGACT